>NC_143138.1:3222500-3561666 GCF_059928025.1 Delphinapterus leucas | reverse complement strand
CAGCATGTGGGATCTTCCAGGACCGGGGCACGAACCCGTGTCCCCTGCATCGGCAGGCGGACCCTCAACCGCTGCGCCACCAGGGAAGCCCTAAAGCACCTATTTTTAAGTAAACTAATAAACCCATTGCATACTCACCTAAATAACACCTTTATGAAGAATAACCATTTTTCTTCCCACCCCCCCCAAAAAAAACCACTGCTGACAGTGACGTTGTTTGACATTTTTGCAAATCTCTTTAGTGTTTGGCTTAATGGAAGACATGTGGATTCTTGTATTTGTTTCCGCCTAAACCTGTTGCTATATCACAGGTCATCTAGCCTCTGGGAAATTCCTCTGTCCACTTACAAGAGAATGGGACTGAAAAAGGCAAATATCTCCTTGGGATGATAAAAATACGTTTTCCCAATGGATCCCCTGAAAGGTCTCCAAGACCCCAGTGGTCCCTGGGCCACACTTGAATGACCCCTGTGGAGTCTGAGAAGCGGGAAGAAGGCAAGCAGAGAGAGCAGTGTCACGGAAGCCAGAATAGCTGCATGTTTGGGAAGGTGCTGCGGGCAGGCCACTTGCTTTAGCAAAGTCCAGTAAAGGAAGAGGGAAGTGTCCCCAGCGAAGGGACCTCTGGGGACCTCTTCCAGAACAGCATCAGTGAAGTGCTTAAGACAGAGCCAGAGTGTGGGCGCTAAGAAGTGAACCAGAAGGAAGTAGACAGCAGTGAGTGTAGACCACCTCCCCGCCCGGAGGCCTGGTTAACATGCGGGAGTGGGGCTGGCTGCTAGAGCCGGGCCGCAGGAGAAGTGACAAGCCTCGCCTCTGCGGGCCCAGGTGGCAGGCCGGCTCGCAGCAGAAGGCGGAACACTCCCTTCTCCACCGCAGAAGGAGGTGAATTTTTTTTATTTATTTATTTTGGCTGCTCCAGGTCTTAGTTGCAGCACATGGGATCTTCATTGCGGCATGTGGGATCTTTTAGTTGCAGCAGGCGTCTTCTTAGTTGCAACTCTGCAGGAGGTGAATTTAAGTTGGAATGTAAGAGGACAGGAAGTTGAGGTGATGGATGCTGTGCTGATAGCTCGTTTCTGGATAAAGTGGAAGATAATCGGATGTGGTGTGTTCTCATATTTATTACACATATCACACCATTAGCGTTGTTGGTTTACTTGTCTTTCAGCCATTTGTCCCTTGAAGGCAGAAATTCCATCTTATCTCTGCATTCCTGGTGCTTAGCACAATACCTACCTACTCTATGCTTATAAATACTTGTTGTTGAAAAGCAGGAGGAAATCGTATTCAGAGGTAATTTTTATCAGCCGTTTCCCCCTACTGATTAAAAATGTATTTTATTGTAAAATGTGAGAAAAGGCAAAAGCAATGCCCAGTTGCCACCCAACTGAGTGTCAGAACTCCTTCATCCCTCATTAAGTGGTTGAGTCTTTATTATACTTATTGCACATTAAGCATTGTGTTGAGAGCTGCAAATCAAAATGAGCCTCCCGTTAAGGGTAGGGAGTGGTGAGTAGCATTAGAAGTGTGTGCCACCTTGAAAGTAGATCTCATTAGGAATGCTGTTGGCTACAAGTAACAGGAAACCTTCACACGGTGCTTAAATAAGTAGGGGGTTACTCTTCTCACACGGAGAAGGTCTAGAGTATGAGGCTGCTCCAGCTGATACAGCAGCTGGATGCTGTCAAGGTGTCTTGAGCCTCAGGTTTCCTCTCATGCTTATGCCTGATGGTTGCAAATGGCGATTAAAGCTCCAAATAGCATATCCTTATTGAAGGCAAGACAAACAAGAGCAACCCCAACCGGGCATGAGTAGGCTTTCTTTTCATGAGGAAAGGTTAGACTTTCCTGGAAGCTTTCCAGCAGACTTCTGGTTCTATCTTATTGACCAGAACTCAGTTACATTTCTACCACTAGCTGAGCAAGGGGCTGGGGAACTAGGTGCTCATCTAGCGTCTGCAGTGGGAGGTGACAAAGAGAGAAGCACCGGGAGTGACCGCTGCATCCGCCAACAGCTGGCTTCTTTGCAGGAAGGGCACGTGGTTGCGGGTGGAGAACTCTCCAGGTGCGCATGGCAAGGCACTGGGGAGGTGAAATGCACGGGGCACGTGGGAACCAGGGGCAGGCAGTCGTGGAGCCTTAGCTGGCGCTCCATCCCAGGTGAGCTCGTGCTGGTGAAATAACCGGCTAGTAGTAAAAAAGATCTGACAGAAAGGTGGGGCATAGAAAAGGTGAGCAGTGGGCTAAGTTCGCACAGCTGGTCATCAACAGAACGGGAACTAGAAAGTTTCAGGGCGCTGCTTTTCTACAACTCTACCCTCTTTAGTAGAAATCTCCTACAAGGCATGCATCCTCTGTCTCGGCCTGCAGAAATTCTAGAAACATCAACCCAAAGCTATTTATTTTCACAGTTTCTTCTTACAGCTGCAGCAGCTAAGTAGGCTCCCTGGTTTCATGGCTGGTAAAATTACTAACTGTTGCTGAGTGTCAGCTCTCACTTACCACGTGCTGCACAGCTGAATGCAACATCGTGGAAGCCTTCGATTGCGGTCTCGTGAATGGACTAAACAGTGGCTCCTATCTAGGAGTCTGTTCCCTTTTTGAGCTGGAAGCTGAGGACCTGGAACCCTGAACTTGTAAAGAAGTCAGGACCCAGGCGTGTGTCTCTGTTCATTGTTGCAGGTCTCTTCACACCAGCTACCTCTGCTGCTGATAGATCGAGAATGCTAGGGTGAATAATACCAGCCCAGCGTGAATGGTATTAACAGCAAGCACCTTTCCCTTTCTAAAACGGGACAGCTACACTGGAGACCTTAGTGCCAAATATTCCTTTACCCCAGAACAAATGGGCAAATCAGTTTACGCCTAGTATTTCCTGAGAACCCATAGCATATGTATTACAGCACTAGGGCCCAGGGTAGATACAAACACAGGGTGGCCCTGCTCTTACAGGATTGTCGTGTGATGGGCATAGGACGTGGACACACAAGAACAGCTCAAGAAACTGCCTTGTACACAGAGGAAACATGCAAATTGAAACAACGTCCAGACACTGCAGATTTGCACATGTAGTGGCAGAGACGCAGATTTGCACATGGAGTGGTAGTGGTCATGATGTTTTGTCCATCGCGTATTACAGTATCGCAGATACTATACAAATGACATTGTAGTGATTGTTTCAACCTTCTAGGTCTAACTTCCACTTCAGTTTTAACTTTATACGTCTCTTCTCCTTTAGAAACTTTAAATCCTAAAATATGTTCTTCATTTAATAAATGTAACCCCTACCTCCCCACCGGGAAAATCTTTGCTTTATTCTCAGACTAACCCTGCCTTTAAGCAGAAGTTGCTGATATGTGAGAAATTCCATCCTCTTGTTCTTCGTCACCTTTTATGCCTTGACTCAATTTAGGGCCTCACAGACCTGTCACCTGGGACAGCTGTCAGGCTGGGGAGCATAAGATGTTGCATTTTGCTTCTTGGCATTCGCAAACACAAGATTATTAGGATTTTTCCCCCCACGATAAAAAGTTTTCCCTCTTTTTAAGTCATGAAATGCCTGTTTATATTGTGAGGATTCGGAGAAACCACAGAATTCTGTAATAAGCAGCCAAGTAAGAGCTTTGCCCACCATAAAATGTGGGACAAGTCACACCTCTCTGTGAAAACAGCTCTAACTTATGGCTGTGCAACAGCTCTGAGGAAGTGGGGAGGAATACAAGAGAAGGAGACTACTGTTACATTGTCTAAGTTCTCTGCAAATTAAGTCTTGAATATGTCCTGAATTTATACCAGTGGGTTTCTCTAGGGCCGCCTGCTGTTACCTGACCCCCTTGCTTCCACAGGAACGAGAGGCAGTTTACTTGTGCCTAAGAAAAGCAGTTTCTTAGACTTTTGAAAGATGGATTATTCAGTATCTTTGATTATGTTTGGAATTCCCCTCCCCCCCCATTTTTTTTCTCATGGTTGCTAAGTTCTGCCATGTTGAGTGATGATGGTCCTGAAAAGTAAGAAAAAATTATACAGTTAACGTAAAGAATACATTTGAGATATCCAGCAGCCTAAATTTGGAGGGAAGTGTTAAAAAACTATTAGATCGATGTCATTGCTGATTTATTGAGCTTAGTTTATAAGAGTTTCCAAATTGCACTTATTCTATTTATACTTCACCCTGGCCCCTAAAGCATTTTAAAACTTATAAAAATACATACAGTAAAATGCAATAACATGAAATAATTGTTATAATTTTAAAATAATAAATGAGAATCAGGGCAAAGGTGAAATAAAGGTAGAGAATATAACAAAGTGAGGTGTAAAGTTGGACCACAAAATGCAATTATAAGTCAATAGAACTTCCTTAAAGTCTCTGTATTCTGTATTGTAGTAGGGTAATACTTTTTTTAATGCAAAGTGTACTTACAAAACATTCTCTTAGGAAATTGCTATAATGTAATGAGCATTATAGGAAATTGACTGAGTCTTAAGGCCTCACATCAATTGCTGTGTGCAGTCTTTGCTGTGGATGAAAGGTACTTAAGGTCCTGTTACTTCTCCTTTGTGACCCCTTTCCTGACAGACTGAATCCCACTTCATTTTGTATAAGCCTTAGCATTTATTTTCTCAATTAACTGGTACCTAACCAATTTAGGAAAATTCTAACCTTTAGAAACCAAATTAAGTGATAAAATTAGATAAATTACATGAACCAAGCTGTGAATATCTAGGTTTAGCAAGAGTCAGCTAAATTAAGGTGGGTCCTCCTGGCTTTTGTCTGGATTAGTAATAGGAACACCGGGAATAGGGCTCCTCAGCTGATCTCTACCACCCCTGTTTTAAGAAGCAGATTTAAAATTGCCAAAGTTGAGGCATAATGATACATCACCACGACATTTTGATTATCTGTTTGGCTTCATAGCAACTCATTATTGGGGTTCTATTTGAAAGAATAATTGTTTTTTTAACTCAGGGATTAAAGGCAAACAGCTCACAGAGATGATCCTTCAGGATAAATAGAGGATAAATGAAAGTCATATGGCTTGATGCTACTGCTTCCTGCTTGTTTCCTTTTCCCTGGTATTTCTTCCCCTAATATTGTGATTCCTGAACTAATTTGCTTGAAGTATTGTTTTCAGTCTCATCAATATGAATGAGAATCATGAGCAAGGCTATCTTGACTTAGAAAGATTCCTGGCCTTCGAACCAAGAAACCTTGGTTCAAGTTTGAGGTCAGCTGGCTCCCAGCTCTGTGACCTTGATGCATTTAGTCCGGGTACATCCTCCAGAATGCCAGAGTTGCGAAACTTCCTGGCAGAATGTCCGGTATATGCAGTAGATACTCCAAAATCCCTTCTGCAGATAGGAGTAAGCTAGTTAATATGCAGTTATCTCTTAAACTAGTAGATCAACTGCCAAATCTTTTAAATTCGTAGTAGCTAGCAGTCATTTAATGAACTCAGTCAAACTTGTTAAACCACATTCTGCACAAGGTGTTTGTTAGCAAAATCCAAAGAACCCTGGTCTCTGGTGATGTGTGCTCTCCGTGTGATGAGGTTGGTTTGAGTCTTCATTCAGCAGACATTGATTGAGTACCTGCCATGGGCCAGGCCCTTGGGCTCCTTGCCGGAAATTCAGAGACAAACACAACAGAACGTGATCTTTTCCCAGGCGGGGCTTGTGGTTCAGTGCCTAGAGTAAGACACTGAGGATTGTACAAAGGCATGGTGGCAGAGAGCTGGCAGAGCAAATAGGAGGGGCGACGGAGCCCGCCCCAGGGGCCCGAGGTTAAAAAAGTGATGGTGGCTGGCCCGGCTCGCTCGTAAAGACTCTGAAGGGACTCGCTGGCGAAGGGGGGCAGAAGCCGAGAGGACGGGTGCAGAGGGCGGTGTAGTCGGCGCTGAGTGTGAGGGGCTCCCAGCAGTGCGGCCTCCCTGCTGGGGCCTCAGAGACACTGTGCCGAGTGCCAGGCCTGGTCCTGGACGGCGGAGAGCCGTGCAGGTGCTCAAGCAGGACTGCAGAGAGCACTTCTAGCGAGACCACCCCAAGCGGGCGGAGACCGAAGACACAGAGGCCAGGAGGAGGTGACTGCAAAGGAGGGGAGGGTGGTTTTGAGATACGCTGAGGAAGAGAATGCGCCAGTCCCAGTGACTGCGTGGATGCCTTGGATTAGAGAGAACGACCTGACCTGAGGTCAGGAGAATGTAACTGGGAGAAGAAGTCGTTCCAAATGAAACATTGCGTGTCAGGGACAGCGCCTCCTTGGCGTGAGGAAGACGTTGTCTGAGCACCAGGACGGCATCTGGACAATTCAGGCTCAATTCTAAAGCGTCTCTTTGGCCTTAGGTTTTGACTTAATTTGCGACACTCTGTATGTGCTTACCTCACTTTCCTTTCTTCAATTATGTAGCTTTCATATATTAATGTTATTGTCAGTTTATCAGTCATCTGTGTCCCATTAGTTGACTGTATCTGTTCCCAGGGTAATTATTTGTTTTATTTACTAGTTGGCTACTACCTTCATTGGATGTCATTAATGCATCTGTTAGCCGTATATTTATTCTTTTGTTCCTGGGGTAATTTTTTGAGTACGTTTAGTACCCCACCTTTGGCCTAGTTTATTCAAAATTACTTATATGATCAATTCATTATAATTATAAGTATTACTCTGTAGCATAACTATTCATTTAATGCCTCCATACATTTCTTTTTGCCTGCCCATGTTTTGAGAATAAATGCAAAGATTTTCCCTGTATAATTACCCCTCTCCTACGTCTGATCTCTAGGAGTAGTGTTGTTTTCACCAGAAGTCACTTCCATAGGCAGAAGCATCTCTTAAAACCCTTTTTGCCCTTTACTGAGCAAAAAGCTAAATTAATCGAGGAAATAGTTCCTTGCAGACAGACTGGAGCCAGAAAAAGCCACTGACCCTGTATCCTGGTCTAATTGTCTCCCATTCATTGATTCACCAAGTCTTCCGGAGCACTCACCGTATGCCAGAGTCGTGCTCTGTGCCTCTCCTTCCCGGACTGCGGAAGAGCAGCTTTCAGCCCTGGCTGAAGCGGTAAACAAGCTTTTAGTGGCAACCTAATGCTTTATCCCAGACTTAAAACCCTAAAGGAAGGAAAGCCCAGGTGGGCCTATAACAACGAGAGCAGACCCCGATCGGGCAGCCTCCAAGCAGGGACGTTGCTCACAGGCTCTGGCCTGTGTGGGCCCCGAATCCTGACTGTGACGTTCAGTCCCTGCATCCGGCGCAGGCCCCTCTCCCTCCCCGCGTTGGAAGGACGCCTGTCACTGGAGACTGTGATATTCAGTTTCTGGGCTCGGTGCTTCCCCTTTTCCCTCTCCACACTTTCCCGGTAATGTTATCCGTCGCTGCCTGTGTGTTGGCTCCCCCGGCTGTTTGCAGCCCAGGCCCCTGTCCCGCGACCAGACGCCTCACCTGCTCTCGCCTCCTGCACGCCCTGCAGAGGTGCAGGAGGTGACTCAGCACCCACACCTGCCAGCATGCCTGCTTCCTCCCCATCCCGCCCCATCCAGCCTGGCCGCTTGGGCAGCCTCCGCCCCTCTGCTCCTCCCTGGGATGGCTGTGCGCATCCTCTGCTGGTGGCCCCCTCTGCACCCTCCTCCTCCCCGTGAGGCCTCTACACGCAGGCGCTAACCTAGCGAGCTGGCTGCCAGACAGCACGGCCTAAACGTGGTGGATGGAAGATTTCTGGGAAGAAGTGCAATAGTTCGTCCAACTTAAAGACCTTAAAAGGAGTAGCGTCAAGACTTGAACCCGAAACTCTGAGGCCAAAATGTGCACACTCTCACCCAGCCAGTCTCCTCCCCTTGCTTGAAACGCCCCAGGTGCTCTTCTGGCCTTCAGGTAAAATTCCCTCCCGGCTTCACGCGCTCCCCCTAGAGTCCTGCCTTCTCCCCTCCTGTCTACTCACGTTTCCTGATGCCACGCAGCTTTAGGCCTTCATGTGATCACGTAATGAGGCCTGAACTTTCCTCCCTCACACAGCAAGTTTCTACTCATCCTTCACACTTCAGCTAACAGGCCAGCTCTTGGTAAGCTCTCTGAAACCTCCCAACCCCACTCTGCTCCCTTGTTTAAAAATTTCAAAAGAAAGAGAAAGGAACATCTTTAGTTGCTTCTCACTTCTTTGGGGATAAAATCCTTACCACAGCCTGCATTTCTCTAGCCTTATGTCCTCTCACCTTCCCGTCAAGGTTGGGGGGAGCCCTTGCCTTGGCCTCCTCAGGTGCTCTGCTCCCGCTTCCCCGGGCCGTTCCTCTGTCTGGCAGGGCCCCCTTCCAGTTCACACAGGCCACCTGTCCCTGCTCACTGGCCTGGCCCAGCAAAGACGCTCCCCAGCCCGGTCGGCTCTCGCAGCCCGTGGGCCTCTCCATCGGACACTTACACCGCTTGTAATTTTGCAGTTATTTTGTGATTATTTGAGCAATGTCTCCCCCACTGGTCGGACTGCAGGCTCCAGGAGGGCAAGGACTGTGTGTTTCCCTCACCACGGTCACCCCAGCCAGCATCCCAGCCAGGCCCCAGTGTGGGCACCAGCACGTGGTGAACAGACAACTCCTGTTCTCGGGGGCCCCTCCCACGTCCTCCAGATACCTTGTATAAATCCTGCTGTGATCACTCCCCCATCACTTTGCCCCTTATTTACTAGACTGTCATCCCCAGGGAGTGGGGACCATGTTTGAACCAACTTTGTCTCCTTAGTGACGGCACACTGTAAGCACGTGAGAAATGTCTGAGCGAGCACTGTGTGTGGGTAACTGCTTATTAACAGGCAGCGGCGGAAAGATTTTGGTGAATGGCCAGGGTGACCGTGTTTAGGACCCAGACGGTTACATCATTTTGTTTTCCTTCCTACCTCTTCATAGATCAGAATACAGAGGAACCACGTTTTCCCAAGCCATATTTATAGCCATCCTTTTTTCCCCCAGAAATTTACCTATTATATTTTAAAATGACTTCCTGTGAGTGAAATCAGCATCGTATCTTTCTCACTGGGATCAGCCTAACGTAAACGTCGGCAAAGTCCTAACGCATAACCACACAGGAATCCAAGCCCCTTCGCCAGTCTGGGGGAGACCATGAGCCAGTGCGAGCAGTGACAGCAGGAACCAGGGGCCTCAGGGGTCGGTGCTCCCAGCCAGCACCCGTCAGCACCCACTGGCCTCCGCGCCTGGTGTTCGAATTCCCAGGTGCTTACTGCCGCTACCGGCTCGCCCGTCCTCATTGCCACCTTTGCTGCGGCCCGTCGGGTGGAAGCACCTGGAAGCACCCAGGTGGAAGGCCCCTCACATGCACCCCGACCTCTCACACCCGCTTCAACCCCTGTGCTCTGATGATCCGCCCCTCCGTGCATCCTTTTCCCAGCCTGCAAACCAAGGGCCTCCTTCCTGTCCTGGCTGGGCTACCAAACCGAAGGGGTCCAAGCTAAAAACCTGCATCCCTCCCTACCGCATTCCGGCCCTCCGGGCGAGCGGGCCTCCTGCATGCCCCCTCCTGGGCGATGCTCGGCTCTCAGGCTGGAAGCCACCTTACCTGTTCCCCTGACTGTACCACAGCCAGTCAGTCGTCTTGCCCAGCGGGTCATGTCCTGTGCTTCTCCTACCAGGATACCAGGAAACACTTTGTGTCTGCACAGTGACTGTCTTTGCTGGCCCTCACCAGTTTTTGTTGGGTTTTGTAACAGCCTTCTACTGCCCTCCGCCTCCTGTTCTTGGTTCTTACCAGGCGTCCTTCACATTTGCCGCCAGAATGTTTTTCTCAGTCTCATCACAGCACTCTCTGACGTCTGTGTTTAAAAGTAGCGCAAAGAGTTAACAGTAGCAGACTTCTTCCTTTAGAAGCAAATTGGTCAAGAAACTTTGACTGGGTAGAACTCAAATGAATAAATGCTGATTGAGAGGCAAGTAAGTATAAGCCATAGTGTAGGATTATGAGTAACTATGTCTAAGACATTGTTTATCTATATGAAATGTGTTAAATTTGCTTGTAAAATTCAGGTATTCAAATAGATTAGTTTTTTTGCTGCTGGAAATATTAAGAATTGACCGAGTCAAAATTTGCATCTGCTTCCTATCATATTGAAGCTTTAACAAAATAAATAGGATCATAAAATTAGCATTTTATTGTTCTTCAGAGATCTGTATTCACTTCACTACTCTCACTGAATTAAATTACCTTTAGTTATTTGTTTATATAAGGATAAAAGGACAAGTCAACTTGATAGAATAAAATATGGATTATTTACAAGGCCTTTGGACTTTCTCTTATTTAAAGGCATATGAATTTGTTAGCAGACTTAACTTATGTATCTTGTGCTTATGTAAGTTTGGATAATCAATAATGCCCCTTTACATAGTAATTCTCTAATAAGAAAAAATTCTTTTTTAGCATGAGTATAGAATTACCCTGCAGACCTTGTCTTGAATGACAGTAGCTTCTCAACACTTGTTTTGCTATATTGTGGTTAAATTAAATTTATTTGAACTGGCCTGGGGACCTTACCATCTTTTAGCGCTATTGTTCCAAATTCTCAATTCATAAATAAGAAATTTTGGAACCCCATCCTTTCTCACACTGAAAAGAATCTGCATTTAATTTTATTCTTAATTGAGGAAATCAGGAAAATAAGGGTAAGAAAACCAAAATGAGACCTGGAATGAGGTTAGCAAGCAAACTGAGTTCTTGGAAGACTGAACATTTGGCAGCCATAGTACCGCCTCCGGTCTGGCTCTGAGCTTCCCAGGAGCCAGAGGGGACCATGAGTAGTTACGTGAGTCACAGTGTCATGATACAAAAGCAGCCGTGTGCCTAGAAGTGCAAGTCTTCCTGGTACTAAAACCCAAGAAATTTATCTTGTGGCTCGTTGTATGCAGGGCCACCTTCTTAGCGTAAGTTCCATGGGGCAGTTTCTCCTGGCATCTTGACTAATGGCACAAGCCCCCAGGGAATAAAGCAGTTCTGCCAGCGACCAAGATTGCAAGTGCCTGGTGTAGAGTACCCAGAGGGATAGGTAGAGGGCTTGCCTTTTAGTGAATCCTCCATAAATAGTATTTATTTCTAAGTTTTGATTCATTTTGAATAGCAGTGGGTGTGAAGTTATGCTCCCAGGTAAGATCGAGGCTAAGTAGAAAGCTTTGCCCCTACATTGAGGGATTTACCATGACCAGAACCAGAGACCCCTGAGAATCTCAGATCCCCTCCAGTTCAAAACCTTCCAGCTCTATACCTTAGAGATTTTTTTAAGGGGCTATTATGATGGATGATCTGTTTAAACAAAAGAACTTTCAGGTGAGACACTCAAGTAAATTAGTTATAAAATGAACCCCTGTGTAACTAAATTGGTTTATTCTATAGAATTAGTGTGAGCTATGAGCCACTTAACATGTGCCCAAAATTAAGACTGGTTTCAGAAAATTTTATCTAAAGCTAATTTTCAAGTATCTTGAGCTCAGAGCCGTTGTCTGTTAAGACACTCTTGTTCGTTAAAGCTCGATATCTGCATTCAGTAGAATGGCTTTCCCTCTGTGCTGAGAGAGAGAGAGAGATTTCACTACACTTCGTTCTTCTCAGGTGGTCATAGTTTTGTTGACATAGAGTCTCCCCCAGAAAGGTAAGAGTTTAGCATTTAGCATGCTGATAACATTTCTTCCCATTCCAAGCCAATATATTATATATATTCGTCATCTCAAAACTAGTGAAAACATTTTATATTTTCAGATATTTTCAGTGGCAGTCAGTTAGTAAACACATTTTTTTCTGATGAAACTGTTTTGTAACCGAGTAAGCTTGGACCCAGAGGTAAAAGAATGGACCTTGAAGTGTGTTCTTAAGACTAACACAACCAGATTATTTTTCTGTCTAAAGTATTCGAAAGTAACTTACCTCCACATATTTCACGTTTAATGGATCAGAACTGTGATGATCAATTGTGTGTTCAAATACTTTATGCCAAACATAGCAAATGTTGAAATATAACAGTAACTGGAGGTATATGTAAATTCTTTCCAGAACTAATATTACTAATTTGCTATAGTGTGTATTAAATGAATAGTAAAGAAAAGACACAAACATGTAGTTAGTAGGTGAAAGATTAAAATAATATCTAAGATTGCTTGTTAGACTAAAAAAATTCATAACTATCATTTTAGTCTGTTTATATAATTCTTCTGGCTAAATGTAATTGAATTCTTTTTCCTGTTGGAATAGAAATCTTACAGTTATCATTGGGTCACAGGTTTTTGTGGGAGTTTTTCTCTCCTTGTATTCTAACTAAATAAAATTTTTCAATTCAACCGTTGTTATAGAGCACCTACTGTGCGCAAAGCATAGTATGTCCTGTGGGGACACAGAGATGGACAAGGTCTGGGCTCCTGTCAGGTGAGACAAAGAACCTGGAAGATGTGCCCATAAGTCCCAGCATCCCAGGCAGCACGATGCGGGCGGGGTAAGGGGGCTGGACAGCAGTGCTGCAGACAGAGTGCCACGGGGGCCAGAGGCCAGGAGATGGCACAGAAGGCAAATGTGCTCATTAGTGGGAACTAAATTCTGCTTGGGAGCTATAATACTGAAACCACAACTTCACCTTGAATATTATCCTACACCCTTAATCTCATCACTACATATTACCAGAGGATTCCATCCTGTGGTGAGATCCTCATACTTTTTAAAAAGTCGCCTTCCTCTTTCCCTCTCTCCTTCCTCCAAGACTCTGTATTCCTTCTTCCATATTTTTCTTTCCTTTCCCATATGTTTTCCCAGTCATATAGAAATAAGGGATTTTGAATTCTATATTTGTCTTTGGCCTCCCTTTGCAGAATGGCTCTCCACTCTGGTGAAATTCCTTTCATCCTTCAGGGATGTCAACCTCCCTAGAAAGACTTCCCAGACCCCCAGGCTGAGTTACTCCCTCCTTCCTCTCTATTCTCAGAGCACTTCCCATATAGTCCCGTTGTAAGATACAGTGATTTATAGTGTGTCCCAACCCCGGGAGCTTTGTGAAACCATGGCCGGTTTCCACTTCGATCCTAAGCACCTCATGCGGAGTCTGGGGCCTAACGGATGAGTGTGAGCGAATGAGCAAAGACCTTCCTTTGAGTAGTAAGTGCATCTCACAAAAGTCTTCTTTTCTCTGCATCTCAGCGATACTCGATACAAACAAAGAATATTTTTAAATAATGGTGAAGAGTCCCTCAAAATTAACATTTCAAATATAAAGCAGCCTAAATTTAGTCCTCTTAAATAATGAGAGTTTTTATTTTGTTGGGTTTTTTTTTTAACATCATGATAGAAAATATATGGTACAGGCTGTTTTAAGAAATATGGCTTGAAATTAGTCAGAATTTTGACCACCCTTCTTTATACAGAGTAAGATGGTTAGTTACAGTGGAGTGAAGGGACAGGCTGAGGAAAGGGCTATAGAATACCAGCCTGACACAGGACACTCAGGTAAGACCAGGTTCCACATCCACGGATCAGCATCTTCTCAAAGCCAGGACTGCCCGCAGTCCTGAGCACTGAGGCTAAGACCACTGTAGGGGAGGAAAAACTTACTCAACTCTCTTATGCTCTGTGCACGGAGCCTGTGAATTAAACTGTCAGAAGACTAACAGGAGAGACCATGTACGAATTTTATTTCATGTTAATATTTTTGCATAGCATGGAAGGAGCTTCATAGAAAAGTGACAGCCCCAAAGAAGCAGTTAGACTTGGGGGCTTGTATACCATTTTTACAAAGGGCGGTAAATTGTGGAGCAGTGACTAGACAAAGCCAAGGGATTTGGGCAGCTAAGGACAGGATAGTGTTGGAAATTGACTAGGAAATATATGGGGGAAACTAACAGAAGACAGGGTTATTTTAGTGTGGTTTGTGTAGACTCATCTCAGCATAAACTCCCCATATCTGGTGGTAAGAATGTTCTCTTCTTCCTGGTACCAGGAGGACACCTTTCTCATGGGAAATTTATGCCCTGCTTTTGGCAGAAAAGAGAAGGGCAGAGAGCCCTTCCTGCATCTGCTGTTTCTCAGTTGCCTTCAGCTCAAAATAACCAAATGCCGAAGTGGCATTTTAGGGCGTGGAATGTTCTCCCCTTCATTATCATGATTTGACTTTGGATTTGGCTGTGGGATCTGTACGGTGGGGACCTTTTGGAAGAAGGGGCGGGGAGTATATTGACAGTCTCTGCTGTGACTCATGGACCTCACACATCTAAGATCAGCTGATGCACTTCGTAGGCTGTGTTGCTAGAGGGTTAGAGGAGATACAGGTGCAGCTGTGCCTGATTTGCAGCAGGTGCCCTGGATCCATTAGCTGCTGTGAGAGGAGGGTCTGTAAGTAGCCTCTAATGAATGAGCAGGACTTGCCTGTGGGAACTGTTGGCACACGCCTGGGACCAGCCCTTTCAGCCTCCAGCCTCTGAACCTTGAAGGGGCTGCCTGGGTAGAAGTTTTGTCCAGATCAGCATTTCCCAAAATGTAATGGGTGTTACTGGAGGGGGAGAAGCCCTGTGAAGGAATCTAGGTGCCTAACTTTGCTTTCTCACATTTCCAGGTATCTTCACTGCTTTAATGTGTAAATATTCTTTGTGGCTCTTCCTGAGGGAATACTGGTATTTTCACGCAGTGCATGGTGGGAAGTGTGGGTACACATGTCAGATCTGACTCTCTCCTGCTTTGGGCTCTTGAAAGCACTTCTAGGCAGTTGGAGGGCTCCCCAAATCTGCCACATCACCCATTGTCTGCCTGCCATCGTTGATCTTATCCATGAGACCTCCTTATATCTAGAAAACATACGCTGCTCACTTATTCTTGCTGGTGATGAATGGCAGGAGGAAAGGATAAAATAAACAAAAACGCATTTTATTTGGCTTCTTTTTAGCAGTGCTGATAGGACATTTTAATGAAGACATTTGAGTTTAATGACCAAGAGGAATTTTTATTGTTCGTGCTTTATTTTCCCCCATAAAGTGGAAAATCCAAAATTAATTGAATATTCTACCATACATGGTTATTCTCCTCAAATTTAAATCATTTAAAGGTCCTGTCTTACATTGGCACACTGTAATTTTAAAATAAAATTTTTAAAGCTGTATTCGGTAGTCTAACTTTTAACACTTATTACATGATGAAAGCTTGGGTTTGCTTTTTTAGTACCAGGTCAAGCTCATCTCGGATAGATGAGGGGGTCGCAGGGGAAGAAGCCAGAAAATCCCATCCCTGCACATGGTGCTTTTATGTCGTGGTGATACTTTTAAAAGAAATATGGCCAGATCCATAAAAAGAGGATATGTATATGTGAAGACACTTAATACTTGAGCAATATCGTTGGTTTTTCCCTCACAGGAGTAGTTTGAAGGACTCCACAAATGAAGGACATGTTTCTCTTTTGGTCCAGGAACATGTGAGGAGGGGACTGTGGGTCTGAGCTCTTCGAGTCCAGCTTGCGGTGCACCCGTGCTGTCTACACAGCCGTGTCTGAAGCCAAGAAACGGGGAAGCCAGGACCCCACCGCTGCTCGATCTGTGTGCCTCCCTGCCACAAAGCTAGACAGTGTTTTATAGGTGGCCTTTACTTTGATAAATTGGTTTACATTTTGAAAAATCTTGTTTGCAGCAAAATGTCAGTGGCAATGAGGATAGATCCAAGTGGTAATTAGAAGTTTAATTTTGATGAATTGTAGGTTAAAGATCTTAAATGTTTTTATGCACCAAAAAGGAAGCCTGGACAGAAACACTCCTAAACTTTTACTCCTGGGCCTGAGGAGAGCATCTGCTACAGGACAGTGGAACTTTTCTTTCTTTCCATTATTTATTGTTGTTGCTTTTTTTAAAGAGACTGTTACCTTTTTAAAAATCCCCATAGAACTGTACCTAAAATCTGCAGTTATATAAAAATAGTTTTTAGGTCATAGTGTTTTGAATATACTTTTTGTTATATGTACATAATTTTCATATTTATTATTTTAATACATAGAGGCAATTAATTTACCATAATTCCTTACACACACATCTGTCGTTTCCATAACTACACCTGGGCAACTGAACTCAGCTGGACAAAAATCACCCAGTTTGGCAAATGGGTACCACCGTACTGGATGTTACCAACCTCAACTGGCTCTTCTCATTGCATAGAGAGTTCTGGAAGTCTGGTCAGTCTCTCTGTTTCTGAAATAATTGTTTTAAATTCCTCTTCTCAAACTTCCAATCCTCCTCACTCTTTTTTTATAATTTTGTTTTCTGATGTATACTCCAGAAGCCATAACATAAAAGAATAAACTCGTATTGGCACAAAAACAGAAATATAGATCAAAGGAATAGGATAGAAATCCCAGAGATAAACCACGCACATATGGTCACCTTATTTTTTTTTTTTTTTTTTTTGGTGATACGCGGGCCTCTCACTGTTGTGGCCTCTCCCATTGCGGAGCACGGGCTCCGGACGCGCAGGCTCAGTGGCCATGGCTCACGGGCCCAGCCGCTCCGCGGCATGTGGGATCTTCCCGGACCGGGGCACGAACCCGTGTCCCCTGCATCGGCAGGCGGACTCTCAACAACTGTGCCACCAGGGAAGCCCCGGTCACCTTACTATTGATAAAGGAGGCAAGAATATACAGTGGAGAAAAGACAGCCTGTTCAAAGTGGTGCTGGGAAAACTGGACAGCTACATGTAAAAGAATGAAATTAGAACACTCCCTAACACCATACACAAAAATAAACTCAAAATGGATTAAAGACCTAAATGTAAGGCCAGACACTATAAAGCTCTTAGAGGAAAACATAGGCAGAACACTCTGTGACATAAATCACAGCAAGATCCTTTTTGACCCACCTCCTAGAGTAATGGAAACAAAAGCAAAAATTAACAAATTGGACCTAATGAAACTTAAAAGCTTTTGCACAGTAAAGGAAACCATAAACAAGACTAAAAGACAACCCTCAGAATGGGAGAAAATATTTGCAAATGAAGCAGCTGACAAAGGATTAACCTCCAAAATTTATAAGCAGCTCATGCAACTCAATATCAAAACAACAAACAACCCAATCCAACAATGGGCAGAAGACCTAAATAGACATTTCTCCAAAGAAGATATACAGACTGCCAACAAACACATGAAAGGATGCTCAACATCACTAATCATTAGAGAAATGCAAATCAAAACTACAATGAGGTATCACCTCACACCAGTCAGAATGGCCATCATCAAAAAATCTACAAACAGTAAATGCTGGAGAGGGTGTGGAGAAAAGGGAACCCTCTTGCACTGTTGGTGGGAATGTAAATTGATACAGCCACTGTGAAGAACAGTATGGAGGTTCCTTAAAAAGCTAAAAATAGAACTACCATACAACCCAGCAATCCCACTACTGGGCATATACGCTGAGAAAACCAGAATTCAAAAAGAGTCGTGTACCACAATGTTCATTGCAGCTCTATGTACAATAGCCAGGAAGTGGAAGCAACATAAGTGTCCATCGACAGATGAATGGATAAAGAAGATGTGACACATATATACAATGGAATATTACTCGGCCATGAAAAGAAACAAAATTGAGTTATTTGTGGTGAGGTGGATGGACCTAGAGTCTGTCATACAGAGTGTAGTAAGTCAGAAAGAGAAAAACAAATACCGTATGCTAACACATATGTACGGAACCAAAAAAAAAAAATGGTTCTGAAGAACCTAGGGGCAGGACAAGAATAAACACGCAGACGTAGAGAATGGACTTGAGGATACGGAGGGCTCAGCGGCCATGGCCCACTATTGCCAATTTTTCTTTTATTGTGGTAAATTACTGATTTTGTTATGTCATTAGGCACTTTTAAATAATTCATAAGTAATGATTATTGTAATAATTTAGAAAGCATAAATTCCAATAATCAAAACTAATTATTGTTAACATGCTGTTTCCTTGTAGTTTTTCTGTACCTATATTTTACCTAATTGAGAGCATCCCGAATGTAAAATTATATCCTTCATTTCAGGATATAACATTCAGGATATTAACATTAGAGGGTAAAGTTAGATTCCATATTCAGCATCTTCCACTAAAATTAATTCCAGGAAGATCAAAGAGTTAAACATAAAAAGATAAATCATAAAAAATTTCAAGAATACATGGGTGAATATTTTTTGTGATTTCACAGTAGAGAAGACTTTTGTACATATATATAACCAGAAGTCATAACATGAAAAGTGTTACACTTTACTGCATAAGAACTGAATGTTTTTACGTGACAAAGCACACGCACATAAAGTCAAATGACAGTCCAAGGAGAACATTGCAACTCACCCCAAAGGGATAGTTTCCTTAACACCTTCCTAAATAGGTCTTACAAATCAATCAAAAAGACAAATCACTCAGTTAAGAAAAGGCAAAGGTTATTAACAGACACAGAGGGCTTTAAACTTGTGAAAAGGTGGTCAGCAGCACTCATAACAAGAAAAATGTAATTAAAAGTGAAATGAGAGGGGCTTCCCTGGTGGCGCAGTGGTTGAGAGTCCGCCTGCCGATGCAGGGGACGGGGGTTCGTGCTCTGGTCCGGGAGGATCCCACATGCCGCGGAGCAGCTGGGCCCGTGGGCCATGGCCGCTGAGCCTGCACGTCCGGAGCCTGTGCTCCACAACGGGAGAGGCTGCAACAGTGAGAGGCCCGCGTACCGCAAAAAAAAAAAAAAAAAAAGTGAAATAAGAGACCGTTTTTCATCTGTTAGGTTAGCAAAGATCAGAAAGTTTGATGACACATGTTGGCAATAGTGTTGAAAACCAGCAACTTACATGTTGCTGTTGGAAGCTTGGACCGGTCCCTCTGCAGAGAGAACTTTGATGATATTTTATCAAATCTACCATATACATATCCTTTGCCCTACCGGTTCCATTTCTACGAATTGTTCCCACAGACACACATGCACGTAATGCTATAGTAATAGCAAGATCAGAAACAACCTAAATACCCATTAATAAGGGGCCCACTAAATGGACTGTAATTCACGCATATGGTGGAACCCTGCACAGCCCTTTATGGGTCAGCTCATTTGTACTGACAGGAAATGATTGCTCAGATACATTTTTATTCAGGAATTAGAGGTGCGCCATATGTTTAGAACTCCACTACTTATGAAGAGAAGTATACACATAGCGGGTATAATACGAACCCAGTATCTCTGGGAGGCTACACAGGAACCTGGCAACTGTGATTGCATCTCGAGAGAACAGGATCTGGAGCGGGAGGGAGACTGGTAATTCTCCTTACACCTTTTTATACCTCCGACTTTAGTATCTGCGGCTTTAAGGTTTTTGAAGCATCTCTTTTAAAAGCTGCATGATGTCATCATTTATGAACATTTAAGGTTGTTTCTACTTTTAATGCTTATAAACAATTCTGTAATGCATATCTTTCTGTATACATCTTTGTACATATTTCAGATTGTTTCTGTAGGATCACTAAGAATAGAATTAGTGGATAAAAGATAATGAACATCATTATACATTATGATGTATGATACTATCTTCCCCACAGGAGATATAGTTCATATCACACCATCAGGCTGTACATGCCCTTTAGGTTTTTTTATTATTATTATTTATTTATTTATTTTTGGCTGCGTTGGGTCTTCGTTGATGTGTGCAGGCTTTTGTCTAGTTGCGGCGAGTGGGGGCTACTCTTCATTGCAGTGCACGGGCTTCTCATCGCTGTGGCTTCTCTTGTTCTGGAGCACGGGCTCTAGGCACCTGGGCTTCAGTGGTTGTGGCACTCGGTCTCAGTAGTTGTAGCTCATGGGCTCTAGAATGCAGGCTCAGTAGTTGAGGTGCACGGGCTTAGTTGCTCTGCGGCATGTGGGGTCTTCCCGGACCAGGGCTCGAACCCGTGTCCCCTGCACTGGCAGGCGGATTCTTAACCACTGCGCCACCAGGGAAGCCCGAAACTCTCTTCGTCTTATTCATGTGCACAAAGATGACCTGTCATATTATTGAATCAAGGAGTACGTAAATATCAGCTATCCAGACTTTCCAGGGAATGCATCCTTCTGGGAAGCTGAGTTCCCATAGTTTACTAGACGTTGATGCTGTAAGTATAGGAAACCTTCTTTAAATTTTGTCTCTTCGTTAGATATATTACACATTGATATGTGGACATGTGTCACAGAGTATAACTGTAATCTACTTTTCCTAGTGTTTTGGTTTTTATATATAAATTTATTTATTTATTTTTGGCTGCGTTGGGTCTTTGTTGCGGTGCACGGGCCTCTCATTGCAGTAGCTTCTCTTGTTGCGGAGCACGGGCTCTAGGCTCACAGACTTCAATAGTTGTGGCACGTGGGCTCAGCAGTTGTGGCTCCACGGTGTGTGGGATCTTCCCGGACCAGGGCTCGAACCCGTGTCCCCTGCATTGGCAGGCGGATTCTTAACCACTGCGCCATGAGGGAAGTCCCACGCCCTTTACTTTTTAAAAAAATTCTGCTAATTTGATGGACAGAAAATGATACTTTGTTTAAATATACATTTCTTTGATTATGACCAAGGCTGAACATTCATATATTTATATCACCTGTCTCTCTAAATTTAGTCACTTTTTGGGCTCTCTCGTGGATTACTGGTCCGTGCTGCTCACTCATTTATTTACTGTGGCCCTTCTGTCCTTCTGTTCGATTTATATGCGCTACTTACATGCTAAGGATATTAATCTTTTGTCATATTTGTTTCTAACTGGGTCAGGTCTTTAAGGACGAGTAGGAGTTAGCCAAGAGATCGGGCTGGAGGAGGACACACCACATGTGGAGAAACAGCAGGCCTGCCTTCAGGAAGAACTGAGAAAACTCCAAGTCTTCCCGTAAAGCTGCAGTCAGTGTTTCATTCTGGAGGTGGTGCTGGGTGGGGTGGGATTGATGAACAGGAATATACTGTCCATGCTAATGCACTTGACCCTTATTCTGAAGATAATAGAAAACCGTTAGGGAATTGTAAACAGGGAAGTATGTAATGGGTGTTATTTACAGCTGCTCCCAAAACTGAGAGCCTTTGGTCTCCAGAGTGGGTTTCTAATAGGAACTTTACCTCCTTACCCATACCCTTCTCGTTGGCCATTGTCCTCCTTCTTAAAGTAATTAAACTCAGTTATTTCACTTACACTTAACTGCCTTTGTCACTAGCTCTTTCCCTCATAATGCTCGCAGCCCAGCCGCTTTTCCTAAGACATGCTTGGCACTTGAACTATTTGTAGCAGTACTTGGAGCAGTGTTGGGAGATAAGATGATCTTTTTAAGCTTTGTGATGCCAGAGACAATTTTCTTTAATGCCTTTGCAAATGAATAAGAACTTGGCTCATCCCAAGCACTTGTCAAAGGTTGGATACTTGGGGTTTATTGGCCCCTGGAGGAGACACAGCTTGGAGTTGAAAATCCCAGACTGTGTTCAGCTGGGTTCAGAATCCAGCTCTGCCACTTACTGGACATTTGATCTTGGCCTTTTTTTTTTTTTTTCCCAATCTCTGAGTTGTAGTTTGTGTGCATTAAATCAGATAATGTATATCCAGTTCTGAGCACAGTACCCTGTGCATGGTACCTGTGCCAGAAATCATAGGTATTATTTGTCCCTTTGGACCCTCAAAACAGCACTGGAAATGACTAGAAAGCACCCTTTTCTTTGTGGATTTTGAAAATAGAAATCTGAGGTTATACTTATCTGTGTTGCATTCAGTATTACCTGCTTAAAGTTCTTTTTTTATCCTTTCTTAAAATATTTTTCCTCTGACCTTGGAGTTCAGGGTTTTAAAAGTAAATATCTTGGCATTGGCATTGTCATCTGGTTGTTAAGTCTCAATGAACCGTCTCAATTTTTCATAATCACTTCTGAAATATTTTCTCCATTAGAACTTTAATTACCTACACAGTCCACTTTGTTCACACTTATTATTCATAAGTTATATACCTTTGCCCTCTTCTGAAGGTTATTTTTTTCTTACATATTTCTCATCAACTTACCTTTCTGTGTTTTAGATTTGATTTCCTAGTTTGTCCTCTCTTCTGGCTTCTGTAATAACTGTTAATTTTTACTTCCTTCAGCTGTGTACATAATTATCCTCTAGCATTGCCGTCTTTGTTTTGTGGGGGTTTTTTTTCCCTTTTTTTGCTTTTCTTAAAAGTGGGCAAATGTAATGTAGCTCCTATACTATTTATCTTTCAATTTTCTTTAGAAGTCAACCTATTGAAGAATAATTTACATACAATAAAGCATCCACTTTAAGTGTGAGGCTCAACCTTTTGACCAATATACAGTCAAGAACTGTTCCATTGCCCCAGAAAGCCTCCTCAGACCCTCTGAGTTCCCTTTGCCTGGCTCTTATTTCCTCTTTCATGATTTGGGTGTGGATTTCATCCTCCAGCCGCCCCTGAGGCCAGTAACCTTGTTGATCTCCACCTCCCACAGTGCTTACATGATAGGCCTTCTAGACTTCTTCATTGGATTCTCATGGTGAATTTTGTAATCATTCCCTTTCAGAGGTTAATTCAATCTTTGTGCTACAACCCTTTCCATTCTATTTCTTTATCAGTTTCTTACTCTTTGTTGTGATTTCCTTACTGATTATTAGTATTTTTCTTGAAGGTCTCTTTGATATGATATTTGGATAAGTTTGTATATTTAGTAAATATTTATTAAGCACTCTCTCTGAGCCAGGCACAAGGAAGATAAAAGTCCATACTGTGTGGGGCTACCATTCCAGTGGGAACTTAAACGTTCATAAGAAGGAAGCTTTCTGCTCTGTTCCTTACCCAGAGTACTTATGACCTTCAGATGATCCTTGAGCTTCTCCTCTAAATCTGTTACTATGCATTTTATTATACACAGCATACATACACCATAATCCCAAGACTCTTGCATTAATCTGAGGTAAGAGCCTGAACCAAGATTAGAGCTGAGGGTTTGGAGAAGTGGAAGACGATGCAGAAGACTGTAAGTTGAAACAGTAAGATTTTGTGATTGTCTAAATGTAAGGAATTAAGGGAAGGGACGGAACTTAGGGTGAATACCCAAATGTCTGACTTGGACAGTGGCTGTCTGAGGATCCTCCTACCTAGGAATGAAATACTGGCCATTGGGGGAAAGGGAAAAGAAGATGATAACTTCAGTTTTCAGAGTGTTCAGTGGGAGAATTTGTAGTGGGCATAGTGGGCGCCTTTTGTTGGCAAGTCCAAAAGGCAGTTAGGTTCTATGGATTGGTTTTGTGGTCCAGAACCAATGGCATATATACATATATGGTAGTTGAAACCTTGGGCATAGACGCGGTTACTGGAAGACATGTTATTAAAATGAGGTCCAATATGGAGCCCTAGAGAATACAACATACAAGAGGTAGCAGAGTCAGATAAGCCCGCACGGAAGACTAGGAAGAAACAGCTAGTAGACCTAAAGGATAAGAGGAGAGACTAGCCAGCTGCGGAACTCTCCGTCCACAGAGCAAAGATAGATACCTCAGTAACGGTTTGCAGACACTTTCATCTGTCTCACTATAAAAGTTGACTTTAAAGATCTTACTTTACTACGTATTATGAAAATTTTTGTTACCTAAAATTGGTGGCCTATGTATGCACTGAGTGGCCTTTAGATATTAAGGCTTGATGAATCTTAAGACTTGACCTCAAGAAGTGAGCAGACAGCAGTGTCACGGAAGCACACATCATGGTTTCATCAGGCAGTATGGCCTCAAAGGTGTGTAAGGGTGAACAGATGATCCGAAGCAGCAGTAGGGTCCAAGGGCGTAGCAGCACTCTCCTCTCAGCCCCGTGGAGTCTGGAGGCAGGATGAAGCAGCTTCCCCCTAGTGGCTGCGAGGGAAGCATGTCTTCAGGAGCAGGGCACCTCCGAGTTAAGGCCGGTGGAGGGAGGACATCCTTCCAGGCAGGTGCAGGAGTTTGCCCCAAAGAGGCCAAGAGAAAGGGTTGAGTCGTTTTGTTACTGGAATACTTGGCTTGGGGCTGTGGGAAGGGGAGAAAGCACAGGTGTTTTTACAGGATGGATAAGCAGAGAAGCCAGCATGTGGGGTGGTGACGAAGGATGACAGAAATGAGGATATTACATCAGCTGGTTGCCAGATGACACCTCTTGCCCGCTGAAGCCAACGTGAGCCTCCAGGTGCTGGGCGGCTGTGATTATTATGGCCTGCATTTGGCTGACAGTGGTTCTGGAAAGAGGTGAAGCAGGACCTCAGGCACTGGAGAGCTGTCGTTCCTGCCGGCCGTATTGCCCTGCGCCAGGGACATTGGAGTGGCTGGAAGAGTCTCACAAAGGAGTTTGATCCTTGCAGTGGGGAAAGGATAGCCAGTAGCACCTGTGTACACTGGAGGTCTGTTGGCACGGAGCAGGGAGAGGGGGTGGAGAAGAAGAGACTTGTGGGAATCTGCTGCACAAAGTAGCGCTAAGAAACTGCAGAGTTTCCGGAGGGTAGAGGCAGAGCAGTGACGTGTTAGCAGAACCACCTGCCGTTTCTGTGGATGCCGTCTACTTTCTCATGGTAGTCGTTGCCGTTCTGTTGCCCTTTACGTGTTAATTTTTTGTCTTATCTCAGACAGCCTCCGGCTCCCGCTAGGGTCGCCCCAGTGCAGGCCGTTGTGCAGCATCTGTTGGCTGCCATCTCCTTGGCAGCATCTCGCGTTTTTCTTCGAAATGTTCTTGCTTAGTGATACAGTCAAGGGACTGATGGCAAGAACGTGTTCGAGGATAAATGGTTTCCCTTGGCAGCGGTGAAAAAAACGCAAATGATACAAACCAAGGTGGGGCAGGATTGAAATAGTTGGTGGTTAGCCCCTTCCTAGAAAACGGGAAGACTCAGCCCGATTTGTGATTGCCTTCACAAAATGATGACCATTTGAAATAAGAATCATATAAGTAAAAACTGTTCATGCAGTAGTGGTTTTATGGTCCAGAACCAGCGCAGTGTCTTCTCTTGGGGCAAAGGGAAGTGCCTGTGCTCTAGACGTGGGGGGGGGGGTGAGCAAAAAGGGGGGAGGACCTTTCTGTGTCACTCGTTCCACAGGTGCAGCCAGAATTGGAATGACAGCTTTTGATTTTGCTTCAGACACATTTAATTGGAAGATCAAGAGCTTCGTTCCTTTAGGTATAGACTTTGGGGAGACTAGAATACACAAAGGCACACTTAGAACGCTGACCTTGAACTCAAATGATACAAATTGTTGAGTGTCTTCAGCTATTTTCTAATTTCCTTAAACTTTAGAAGAACTTGGGTCGTTGCGTTCCGAGACATACTCCTTTGCTCCTACCTATTCAGGCTAGTTGCTGGCTTTTAGAAGAATGAATTTAGTAATGACTACTATTGCCCATGGTATTTTTCCAAAAAGAAGAATTAAAACACTGGATGATTCCCTGAGGTAAATTCCTGTTGTAAAACCAAGCCTGCATATGGAATGAAATATTAGAATTAAACTATTTTGTTCCTTCTCTATTCCCATCACCACCAGAAAGAAACTGTTTTGGAGGAGCGTGTGGGTGTGAGGGAGAACAGTGATGTTGTGTGACACAAATAACCAGTATGTTGTGCACGAAAGGTGCCAGAGATTGCTTTAGCCACCCAGCTGCTGCCTGCAGTCTTGTTAGATTAGCAGCTGTACATGAGGAAAATCTATATAAATCTATGTATGTATATCCATTTCCAATCCTCGTGACCCTGAGATAGATGCCGAGCGCCCAGAAGCTCCGCGGCAAGCACTCCAGAAGGCTCCCATGGGGCTAAGATGAAAGACTCCACAGCAGCTCGCACCCTGAAGTGCAGGCTCCTGAACCGTCAACTTTTCTCCCTGTGGTTCTTAACGTTACAAGATTTCATTTTCTCTTGCTTTTAAATGCAAATGGACTTGATATTTGAATGTTTAATTTTCTTTTACTTTAGGAAAGTTTATCTAAAACAAAATTAGTCCTCTCCAAAGTAAGGTTTCCCAGTTCAGTTGTATCCATCCCCCAGCTCCCGAGGAAATTGCATTCCCCTTCCCTCATTGCTCTGCTGCTTTTTCCGTTCTTCGGTTTCTAAATGGAACTAATGGTTTCACGTGTTCTTTAGGTGGTGTTTCAAGGTAAGTGCAGAGCAACCGGAGATCATACAAACACTAGAGACAGTCGCGTCTGGTGTGTCTGACTTGGGCGGCGTCTCCTTGGTCCTCGTTTCTGTCTGGTGAGGCTGAGCAGGCGTCGGGGTTAAGGCCATCACTCTCTGAGTGTGGGAGTCCAGAGATGGCTAATTATCCACACGACAGCCTGGTGTGACCCCAAGGGTGTAGGGTGAAGCACAGGCTGACGTGAGGAGAGGGGGTACTAATTGCATTAAGGTGTAACAAGAAGAGGAAGAAGAAAAGAATAGCTTTTATTTCTTGAGTTTTTCTATGTACAGGTTTCGTACCAAATTCCAGACACACATTATAAAGCCTAACCTTCCCAACAGCCCTGAGAGGTAGGCAGTATTAGGCCCGTTTGACAGGCGTAAGATGAGGAAACAGGGGCTTATGTTAAGAAGGTTGCCCAGGTTCTCACAAACAGAAGGAACTTGGAAAAGAATTCAAACCCAAGCCTGTCTGCTGTGCAAGGCTTGCGCTTAAACCGCTGCCCTGAACTGCACGTGATGTGTGTTGGGCGGGGCTGCGGGGAGTTTATGTGTGTGCACGCGTGTGCACTTTAGAGACGGAGAAGAGCGTTTTGGTGTCATCTCCACTCTCCACTGTGGTAGGGTCGCAGTGTGGGTCCTTGCCTGTTATGCTCCACAAGAGAAGGTGGGAGGAGACCGGAAAGCTGACCCAAGCGTGGCATCGATCACCGTCTTCGTACACACACATGCAGTGCATCGTGGCACCTGTCAATTGTCGTGTTGTCTCTGCACATTGAAGGTTCAGTTATCCATGTTAATGGAGGGAGGCCAGTTGTGAATAACCGTAAAAAGCCAATAATCTAAGGAGTTTTTCAGTAGCACTTTACCATTCACACCTGACTCGTTTGGAGTAGATTCATCTCCCTGAATCTTTCTTTTTGCTCAGTCATCCCAGGATAGTAATGGATGGGCCTGTTCCAAGAGCAGAGAGCAGAGGTGATTATCCACAGGGGCCTAGCAGGCAGCTAATTCCTAAGGAACCGCTTTTGAATTCATTTTTAAAAGCATCGTTTCAGACACACTGACACCTTTTCCTTTTTTCCCTGAATTCGTTTAGAAGTTACGCCATCAGGAGGATAAGAGATGCCTTCAGAGAAAATAAGAATGTAAAGGATCCTGTACAAATCCAAGCCCTAATGAATAAAGCCAAAAGAGACCTTGGAATAATCCGTCGACAGGTAAGATGGTTCAGTGATGTACGGTTTTTCGTGAAGAGCTTTAAGCTTTGACATGTCCCCCTTGATTGGTGTTTGTGATTCACACCACAGGATCATGAAACTGTCTTCCTCTTTTTTGTTTTTATTTTTGGCTGTGTTGGGTCTTCGTTGCTGTGCGCGGGCTTTCTCTAGTTGTGACGAGCAGGGGCTACTCTTGGTTGTGGTGCGCGGGCTTATCATCGCGGTGGCTTCTCTTGTTGTGGAGCACAGGCTCTAGGCGCCTGGGCTTCAGTGGTTGTGACACTCGGGCTCTAGGCGCCTGGGCTTCAGTGGTTGTGACACTCGGGCTCAGTAGTTGTGGCTCGCGGGCTTTAGAGCGCAGGCTCAGTAGTTGTGGTGCACGGGCTTAGTTGCTCCGCGGCATGTGGGATCTTCCCGGACCAGGGCTCGAACCCGTGTCCCCTGCACTGGCAGGCGGATTCTTAACCACTGTGCCACGAGGGAAGCCAGAAACTCTCTTCGTCCTATTCATGTGCACAAAGAAAGATGACCTGTCATATTATTGAATCAAGGAGTATGTAAATATTAGCTATCCAGAATTTCCAGGGAATGCATCCTTCTGGGAAGCTGAGTTCCCATAGTTTACTAGACGTTGATGCTGTAAGTATAGGAAACCTTCTTTAAATTTTGTCTCTTCGTTAGATATATTACACATTGATACGTGGACATGTGTCACAGAGTATAAATGTAATCTACTTTTCCTAGTTGGCTTGGCTTCTCTTGCGGTGGCTTCTCTTGTTGCAGAGCATGGGCTCTAGGCTCATGGGCTTCAATAGTTGTGGCACGCAAGCTCAGTAGTTGTGGCTCCGCGGTGTGTGGGATCTTCCCGGACCAGGGCTCGAACCCGTGTCCCCTGCATTGGCAGGTGGGTTCTTGACCACTGTGCCACCAGGGAAGCCCTTTCCTAGTACTTTGAAGTCGTAATTCAAGATAATGTTGCCCTTTTCTGGAAGACACTGCTATGAACCTAAATTCTGTTGCATGTGGAAGGTGTATCTGCAGGTGCAGACGGTGTGAAGCACAGCTGCTTAGGTACTGACCCCAGAAGGACCCGGCGGGGTTTTTATTTTCCTCCTGTAGAAGTGCTGGTGGTTGCCTTGGCTTGTGCTTGCTTTGCTCTTTCTCGTGAGGTGGATGGAGCACCTGCAGCAGCCTGGCCTCCTGGGTGGTGTGACGCGTCCTTCTCTCTGCAAAATTAACCAGGGAGCCGACGGCTAAAGCAGCCTGCTGGCGACTGGTTTTCTCACCCTCTAAAAAATCATCCTTTTCACTCTTTTTCTCTGATTTAGCAACAGTCACACCATAAGCTCCATTTCTGCTTCCCTTCGTTTTTCTCTCTTCCTTGCAGTGAATTTGTTTAGGGGTGGAGGGAAACCCCTTACATTTTCCTAAGATCTGCGAGTGTGTTGGAAAGGGCTTCTTTAGCATTGTCAGGAGATGCCAGCTTGGCTGACATTATGTCTTATCACGATATATGACGTGTATCGGGATATATGTTTATATCTCTGACCCTTCTTCATGCTTGACTCTATAAACAGTTCGATAAAGAAGCAGTATTAAAAACTAGTTTTCATTTTATGTCAAAATTAATAGTCTTGTTATGTTGCCTACATAGTGGAACAATCCCTTCTAGAATAACATTTCAGATTCAGACAACTCTCCCTGAGTTCTACAGTTATCTAGCAACAGGATAACTTGGCCACATTCAGACAAGCCTAGGAAATGATCTTTAACTAAGAGCATGAAAAGATAATAGGATAGTCAGAAAAAGAAGCTGGTCTGCACGTTTGCATGTGTGTTAATAGAGGCAGAGAAAGGGGTTGCCATTTTAAAAAGTCTAAAACAATGGCATTTTCCATGCATCAGTGGTTGAATTTTATAGGATGCTTTAGCACTGGAACTTGGAAAAACAAGCAGCCTGCGTCCTTATTTTGCATAAACTCAGGAAGATTCAGTTCTTTGGCACTTCCCCATGCAGAAGTTGGCAAGCACCTCCGAAACAGGCTGGTTTTATCTTTTACTGTAAAGTTGCTCGGAGTAGAAAGTGCTTAGAAAAGGGACCTGTAAGTAATCCATGCCACCATTTCTTTAGTTATGCAATTGTCTGTGTCACTTGGTTTGAAATGCTTTTAGAAAAGAAGAAAAAAAAGAAAGGATAGACTGACTCTCACCAGACATTCCCAGTGGATCCACACAAAACAGACTCAAGCTCTAGGGCCACAGGTCGGGCCCTCCCCGGGACAGCCTGCCAGGTGCACCTTCCTGGATGGGGGGCGGAGCCTGCGCGGCCCGCTTCTGGGCCCAGGGCGTCTGTGTTAACTAGCAGAGCAGCAGGTGCTTCCCTTTCACGTCAAGATTGCTCCTGAACCCGAGCTTCACGTTGACCCGAGTTACCTTATGAGATGCAGGCGATTCCCCGAGCCCCCTCGCTCTGAGCTGGCGAAGCTGGCCTTGGCCTAAAGGCCTAAAATAGCATCTGTATTTTCTTCATAGTGGCCACTGTGACAGCTTCTAACTCGCCTCCCTGTCTGCCCCAGTGGTCTCTTCTCCACAGGCTGCCAGGGTGAAAAATCAGAGCAGGTTACCACCTGCTCAAAACCCTCCAGGGGCTTCATAGCCCCTTTTTCTTTAAACCTGGTGAAAACTAAAGTATCTGTACAAAGTTTGGGTTTATTTACAGCTGTGTGATACTCTCAGTGTTCATCAGAGTGTACCCTGGCAAGGCGACCCTTCAGTTCTTCTGGGCTCTGAGAGAGCAGACCTGGGTAACAGAGGTTCCCAACCACTCATTCATGTAGGCTAGTGAATTGAGCACTGAACTTACACCCAAATAATGTTTTTACTCTACCAGTGATGGTATATACGTGTATCCAGCTATACAAGGGTTGTGTGTAACATAAGTATTTGGATGAAGAAATATATTGTTACTGTAGTACGTAATTTTACACTGAGAAGATCAACTGGATGTCATGTTTTCTGATTCCGGATAACAACAAGGTGTTGGAGTTATACTATTTTTGCCAGCAGCTCTTTAGTGATGACAGGATTCCATACCACATCAGCTATCCTTAAGCTAGTGTTTTTTTTAATGAAGCAATTCAAATAGTGGCTGTGTCAGACCCAGAACTATGAACCTGCCATTGTAAGCAGTTCAGAGCAGACATTATGTACAACCATTGAAGATACTAGGAAACGGGTTGATATTATGGGTAGCAGCCTTTTAGTTAACCTGAGTGTGTGTATATGTGAGATGAAGCATTTTCAGTGTTTAGCTTACACTTATTATTTTTGTGGATCACTAAAAGCAAAGTAATGTGCCCAGTTTATTGGCATTTTGGGTGGTGATAAGTGAGAGTCTCTGAAACCATATTTTTTACTTCATCTGATACTTTATGGTTTAGTTTTTAAATGACCGTTCGAGAGGAACATCCCGCAATCACTTTCTGAATGTGCCTGTCGTGAGATGAGAAGCCATTGAACAGTGACAGGCCTCTCTCACATGGGTCTCCGCAGAGCCTGTGCCAGTGCCCCATGGGGTGGTCAGAATTGAGTGAAAGGGATGCTTTACCTGCCCCCAGTGGGCACCCTGTAGAACAGCCTGTGAAAAGGTAGGAGTGTTTTATCTGTATGTCTTGTGGGGAAAAGTAATAATGCACTTTATCTCTCTTCAAGTACACTTTTAGCTTAAGTACCATTTTGGTAGGTTCAGGGGAATCTCTAAAATTTACTTGGAAATTGTTTTTATGAAGGAGAGGAAAGTCAGTCTGTACATTAGGGGCATTTAAAATACATGGAAAGAATTATACATTATTCACAATATCCAAGAGGTGGAAGCAACCCAAATTTCCACTGACGGATGGATAAACAAAATGCGGCATTTACATACAATGGAATATTATTCAGCCCTTAAAAGGAAGGAAATTCTGACACAGGCTACAACATGGATGGACCTTGAGGACTGTGCTCAGTGAACTAAGCCAGACACAAAAGGACCAGTACCGTGTGATTCCGCTTATCTGAGGTCCCTAAAGTGGTCAATTCAAGGAGGTAGAAAGTAGGATGTTGGTTGCCAGGGGCTGGGAGAGCAGGAAAGGGGAGTTAGCGTTTAATAGGGACAGTTTCAGTTTCTCAGGATGAAAAAGTTCTAGAGATACGGTTTACAATAATGTGAACGTACTTAACACTACTGAACTATACGCTTAAAATTGGTTAAAATGGTAACTTTTTGTGGGGGGGTTTTTCACAATAAAAAAAATTCTCCCTTCCCCTAAAAAAGAACTATATAACCAGTCCTCAATTTTTCTCTTAATTGAGAAAAATAAAATTGAATGCCTCAGACATTGATTGATAACTTGAGGCTGGGAAACCTAGGTCATTCGGAGCTGGAACTACAAGCCTTCAGCTTCTTATCTGTAAAATCAAAGGGTTATGCTGTAGTTTCTAAGGCTACCTCCAGTTCTAAAACGCCATGGTTCAACGTTTCACATCAGTATCTGTCCCCTTCTTGATTATTTGCAGAAATAATGATACATTTTAGAGTAAATTACTCTATGCTCAGCTTCCCTTGACCATTTTTCACCAAGATCTTAACTTTCCAGAGTTTAGGTTATAGGTGAGCAAAGGGGTACGCCAGCCGTGTATTTATGCCATCGTAAATTCCTAAAACTTCTCTTGGTCTAACCTTTCTGCTACGAGGAAAGTCAAAAGATTGAATTATTTTATCGATGTTGCTTGCAGCTCTGCGGTTAGCCTTCCTTTCTGGTAGAAGCCACGTTACGGGTACTAAAGCATACCTCTGAGAACACTTTCTTTCAAAGAAAATGGAGTGGCATTTGAAGAGCAGTAACGCATGAGTGATGGGAATGCTCTCCCCAGTTCCTCCTCAGCGTTAATGCTCTTTCTGTTTGATTTGACTCCACCCTGCCCCCTGGCCCATCTCAGTCACGTGAAACACAAACGCACTGTGTGCCTTGCAATCCATGCCCACAGTTTCTTTCCCTGTTTATCGAGCACCCCCTCTATGCCATATCATTATGAATTGGTTTTGTAAGTTTTTCGGAGGCAGAGTTGGGGTGGAATTCAGAGGTCTGTCCAAACCTCACAGAAGTTCTCTCTGGCTTGGACTGTTTGGGACCCAAGCCCACCCTTCCTGTTCTGGATACCATCTATTCACTCATTTCATGGAACACAACATAGGGTTTACTGGCATATCCCAGCAGTGCTTTCCCCTGTGCCTCTATAGACCAGCTAAGATTAGATCCAAGGATCAATCTACATATTAAAAAAATAGTACTAAAGCAGTCAGAGGCAAAGGAGATTTCTGTGCTCTGCCTCGGACTTGGATAAACATCCTCAGGAAATCAACATGAATTTATATACAACGACCAGAAAGAATTGCCCCCTAAGTGAACCCTATGTCTTTTGGATATGTGAATCCTCTCAATAGGAATAAAAAATTCCCCAACCTCCTCAGAAGGTTTGAGAAAGCAGGGCAATGAGAAGGGTTTGTTGAGTTTTATAGCTTGGCCTATGTATGACGTTTATTTTTTCAGCCTGTTCAATATATAGTTCCTCTGCAGCTACAAATAGACTTCTTCATACAAGAATTTAAACTAATTTCCTCTCTGCTTTTTCTGGAAATTCCTTTATTTCCTCAAGTCTGGGACAAGAGTATTTTCGCACAGTTGGCATTCTTCTAGAAGAAATGTCTCTTAGTTGGAGACCACCCATCAAATTTGCTTCATTCCTCCAAGGCTGACACGCACAGAACAAGATTCCACTTCCTTTCTAGAGGAAGCCTGTACCACCCCTGCCTTTTTATGTGCACTAATAGTTCTTCTGCACATTTCATGTTCACAAGAGCTCACATGGTAGTGCCGTTTAGAGAAAACTTTGGCACGGGTCTCATTTGGGGATTTTTGTCATGGTGTCCGCATCCTCCATCTCGTCTAGCAGGTGAGTCTCCTGGTCTAGTCTGCCGGAGATGCTCACCCTTGAGTTCCTCGAAAAGCCTTTCTGTTGCTGAAGCACCTGAAGTGGAAGCAGATATTAACAATTCCGGAGCAGAAAGTACATTGATCTCAGGGGCAAGAGGTGAACGTGCTCATCTCAGCTCTGATGGTAACTTGCCCTGTGATCTTGGGCAGGTTGTTTGTTCGCCCTGTTTCCTGCATCTGTAAAGGGATGATTTGATAGATTGGGGGGGGGGGTCCCTCACCAGTGTCGATTCGTCGCGCCCTCTCTGGGCACGGACTCCCTGTATTACATAAGCGCTTTGAATGCCTAACAGCAGCCTTGTGAGAAAGATATTAGTATCCTTGTGTGCTCGATGAGGAAATTCAGACTTGCCGTGTTTGAATAATTCTCCCAAGGATGCACAGTTAGGAGAAGGATGGGCCTGCATCTGTTCTCACTTTTTAGCCAGTTCTCAGAAGAGGGGTCACCCTGGGTGGCCTTATCTTCACAGAAGGTAAACAACACGCAGGAGAGGAGGAGGGAAGATGTGTGTTCCTTTTTCTGATGGTCCATTTAGAGCTCTCATTAGAAGGTAGCAGCTTCCCCTCTGTAGGCTCGTGAATAGTTTATCCCTAGGGGTGGTCTCCTTTATCATTTCTCAGAAAACTCTCTCACCCTCTCTGCCTTCAAAAGGAAAAAACAATACAAAACCACAGTCTGAAAATGGTAAAGTTCAGCTGCCTTATTTAAGAAGTGCTTGCTCAGAATTTCCCCATAGATCCAGGGTCACAGCTCCAATTGTGCTTTTCCTGACAAGCTATCACTGAAGTGCCCTTCAGCGGAAACCTTTTGATGCCTTACTGCCTAGCTTGTCCTTTCAAGTAATCAGAGTTAATTCCAGTCGTGCTTATGCAGAAGATCTTCTTCCAAGCTGACAGGGAAACAATGCCACATCTTCTAGGAAGGGTGACAGAGGGGCTCCCCCTGTTTATGTCCATTTGTGTTTCTGTCCCACATCCTCCGAGGTGGCAGGGAGGTGATGACACCCAGCCCAGTGTGTGTATGAGAACATGTGCTCATTTCCTGAGCACTGGATATCTGCATTTGATGGGTTTTACAAGCATATATATGAAGGGTGGTTTCACCTACGCTGTTGGAAAGATTTATTTTCTAATTAACATCTATCGGTCTAAAAACTGTTGTTTCATTCAGAGACACGATAGGAGGTTTTGAGTGAGATACACCTAAATTTAAATCCTAGCCCTTGTTAGGTAGTTCTCTATCCTCATTCATGATATTTAATCTCTCTTAAAACTTTATCATCATTCAGTTTGTCTGCTGAAGCCCAAGGAATACCGTTCATCAGTTAAGGTTAGTTTCGTACTTGCTGTGTGTTTGAAGTACCGGAGCCAGATGCTGTGTCAGAAACGTTCTCTCTTCTCCAAATCTGGTAATTAGGGCCGTCATTTCGTAGATTGGTTGGTTATAAATAATCGAAAGGCTTTAAAAATTCTCTCAGGTGTGCACTGTTATAATCTTAGCTTTATTAAGTAATGCTGGTGCACAATCAAATCAGTATTTTAAATATATTCTTTTTCTTCGAGCATTTCCACTTCACGCAGCCTAACAAGTACTTCTCTTTTCCTCGCCCCAAGTCTCATCTCCTTAATGTTGTAACAGCACCACCGACCTGCAGTCCCACGGACTCCCCTTCACCGTCTGTCACACATTCGAGATATTAGCATCACCAGAGATCCGTGACCCAATAGGCTTCATCTGTAAAAGGTGAGGGATTGGGTGCACTGCTTTCCAACATCCTAATAGCACAAGACTTCTCTTCGCGAATCTGCTGTATTTAACAAACCTAAGTTTAACTGCCTTGTGGAGGTTGGGTTGGGGGTTTCTTTCGTGGAGTTATCGCACTCACTTAAACGCGTGCGTCCCAGAACTGCCTGCAGAGTCATGGATGTGCCATCGGAGCCCAGTGCGCACCCATCACTGAACGCCGGCCGGCCAGGGAGCCAGCAGAGCCAGGGTCTGCTCCCGGCCCTGGCCAGCTGGCGGGCGGTCGTCGATGCCGGCTCCCCAGGGGTGTGGAGGGGTGCCCCGTGCCTCCAAGGCCCCCTTTCAGGCCTGACGTTTTCTGATTCTGAAAATAATTGATGATGATTGTTAGATCCCAGAAACATACTTGTGAATGTTGGATTTTGACCAAGGGTGAGGCGTGTCACTGACCCTCTGCATTTACTGAATTCACTTTAAAAGGGAAGCGTGGCTGCCGGCATGTCACAGGCAGCCCGTCGCCTTGAGCGTGGGGAGTGACTGGTGGCGTAGGCTGAGTTATGCAGCGGTGGTTCTCTGCTGTCAGCCCCGGCTGCGGGGCCGGTTCCAGACAAGCCCTTGGCTACACTTTGTAGCAGCTTTTAACCCCCGGTGATGGCAGGGATGTTGCCTGGATCACGGTGGCTTCCAGGGACCTGTGAGCTGTGACAGAAGCTGCCCTTTCACACAGGTGACAGGTCGTGGATGCCTCATTACCAACGAGATTTCTTCACTGGGACTCGACAGACCTTCCAAGAAGGAGTGGGGTGAGGAAGGGAGGCCGGGGGAAAAGAGCCAGAATCAGTTGTCCTGCGGCTTCGATCCAGGTTCTGTCTCCGCCGGGCCAAACTCAGCACTTGGTCTTTTCAGTAACTCTCAGCTGTTATTTAAAGTTTGCAACTGTCTGTGTAGCTGTCCACGTTTTTCTTAATATTACGTATTTTTCTTACTGGAAATACTTTTTAAACGGAGCCCATTTTTCCCTACAGGCCAGTGCCCGTCCTTTCTTCTCTCCTGGGCGGTTTAGGGAACCGCTAGGAAGCGGCGTGGCCCCGTGGGTTTCTGGGCCCTGCGAAGCCTGCCCCGCGCACGCCCGTGCCCCACTGCAGCCGCATCGCGGGAGCCGGTGAGCTCGTTGAGCTGAGCGCAGGGTGCTCGGGGCTGGAGGCGGGGCCAGCGCGGTGCAGGGCACCTAGCGCCCCGCCAGGGAGCTTCTTCCCCGCCCGCCAGCTGCCGAGGGCAGGCCTGCCGCGCCCTTGCTCCCCTCTCCTGCCACTGAAACCTGTTGTCCTCGGGGCCACCAGAGCACTCAGGTGTTAACTCCTCAGCATTTCCTGCAGGGCTTTGCCAGGGCCCCTGACTTCCCGGGGAGGCGGGTTGTCTTCTGTGCCCCGAGCTGCCCCCGGCCCCGCAGCGTGGTCAGCGCCCAAGCCTTTGCTCTCGACATGTGGGCCTCGCTGTCACGCAGGTCGACCCTCCCAAGTGCTTCTCGGTGGCTTAGGTAGAACTGTGAAGACTGAATTCCAAGGGGCAGTTTCTGTATTAATATTTTTCACACACCGGGAAAAGTTTATCCACCAGAAAGAACTGGGGGCACTCACTCACTCTCAGTGAAAGGGGTTTCCAAGGCTACAAAAGTATGTCTAAATCAAATTTTATAACATTCATTTTATTAAAATGCAGCTGAAGGACCGTGCTGCGAGGCAATGTAGTGCGGTCACGGAGGCCTCAGCTCACATGCTGCCCGGGCAGGCTCAGAGTCAAGGAGGGGCTGTGAGGCGCCCACCGCCCCGACTCCTGACCCCCTGTCCCCGTGCCCTGCCACGTCAGGTGCACACACAGAGGGATGAGGTGCGGACCCCGAGCCCTTGGAGCTCGTGCAGCTTTACTGCTGGAGGGATCTGGAAGGCAGGTACTCCCTCTGGCGGCAGTAAGCGTTCACAGGGAGGTGAGCGGATGTCTGTAAGGGGCTTAGGTCTGGCCAGAGAAGTGACTCAGGGAAGAGCGTGTATGCCTGTCCAGACCTGTGCGCATGGGGCCCTCGAGGCTCTGCATGAGAATCCCTGGCATTCAGCCATCCTTGTGGCCTCCCAGGCTTTGCTTCCCAGATGGACGAGCGTTGTGTGTGCCCTTTCCTAGTGCCTCATAGAGCCCTTTCACACAGCAGGTGACAGGGTTTTTTTTAACTCTGTTTTCCTTCAAAAATGCAACTGCTGTCTCAAAAGCATAGGCCCCCTTATCCCTAAGTCAGTTAGTCTCTTTATATCCGTATTCTTCTTCTCAGAGGTAGTTCACCACACCTCCTCCTCGAAACTCTATTTGGTCCTGTCTTTTCCTGCAGACTGTTGCCCTCTGTGTCTAGTAGATGCTTGAATTTAGGTGTCTTACCAATGCTTGAAACCCATCAGAACCAAACCGTGACCAATGACCTTCTGTTCCTCTTAAACGAAGTTTCCTTCACAAATTCCCGACACCTCCATTCTCTCAGGACTCGGGCTCAAATCTCCCTCTGCCCTTCACAGGGAGAATGGAACCTGGGCTGTTCATGTCATCCCCTGAAAATAAATCCAAGACTGTTCTCAGTCCTACAAAACGGGATACCTGGGAATGTTAAAATATATTCCAAAGCACTGCCCTGAAGGCCACCTGTTTCTGCAGGTCCTGGCCTGGTGTGCGCCCCTCACATGCACATTCGGGGCTGTTGAGCTGCGTCAGTGCGTCTTGGCCCCCAGCTCCTCCTGAGTACCTTCTACGCCTACCTCATCGTGAGTCACCAGTGAGCACCTTTTTGACGTCGGACTTTACCTGAGGTTCTGTTAGATATTCCTGAGCAGGTGCTCATCTGCTGAGATAGCCTCACTTCTAACGTGGAAGCACCTTGGTGTCGTGGCAGCCTGACTTCCCGCGGCACTTGCGGTGCCTTGATGTGTATTGAGAGGCTCAGCTCTAACTGCTTGTGTCAAAGCACTTTGGGAGGCTCATCAGTCTTGTGCTTTTTTTTTTTTTTTTTGCGGTACGCGGGCCTCTCACCGCTGTGGCCTCTCCCGTTGCGGAGCACAGGCTCCGGACGCGCAGTCCCAGCGGCCATGGCTCATGGGCCCAGCCGCTCCACGGCATGTGGGATCCTCCCGGACCGGGTCACTAACCCGTGTCCCCTGCATCGGCAGGCGGACTCCCAACCACTGCGCCACCAGGGAAGCCCACTTGTGCTTCTGTAATTGACATCAATAATGTGTTTGCATTTATCAATATTTCCTAATTGCCAAGTTATAACAGTGGAGCTTCTGTGATAAATCGTGTCCACGGATATCTTCAGACATTAGGGCTTAAGGTTCCTGTCAATATTTTGATGTGCTATAAATTGTTTTTATGAGGACTTTTTTCCTGTAAGGAAGGAGGAACTGTGCAGCGGGAGACAGAATTGAGGCAGTGTGCCACCATATAAGCTTAAGTTACAGAGCCCCATCGCTCCAGTGAAAACAGAAGGAAGCGATTTCCCAGGCCAGGCCAGTACATTCCCGTAAAGTGCAGCGTCGCCGTCGACACGAACAGTAATGTGTCTCCCCGGAGGGTGATGTGCTGTGCCAGGGCCCTGCCCGAGGAAGGAAGTTTGGACCAAAGGATAGTGAATATTCCTACGAAGAAGGAAGTGTTATCAACTCATTTTTCAGAAGAGGAAACTTGCTCAAGTCAAAGGGTGACTTTGCGAGGCTAGGTCTCACACCCAGGGCTGTTGGAGTCTATGGCTGGACTCTTGACCCTACAGGGACAAACTCGACCAAACCCAAAGAGAGGGAGACCCAGGTGTTGAAGGGCTGACTCCACAGTATCTGTTACACAGTTGAAGGCTCTAGAATGTCTGGCTTGGAAAAGAGATGAACGTGGAAGGCTCTGGAGGTCTGTCCTCCTGTCACCTGCAGGGGGCGGTTAGCCCCCGGGTCTGTGCATCCCGATGGCAGCGGTGAGGCCAGTCCTCTGACCTGGCGAGAGGCGGCTTTGTGGAGCAGTTACGGGTGTGACTCAGCAGCCACACTGTCCCCAGCAAATCCCTGCCCAGCCACTCACCAGCTGCTGCCCTTGGGCAAGTCGCTTGGCCGCTCTTTGTCCCAATTTCCTCAGCCAAGATGGTAGTGATGGCAGCACACTACCAAGATGGTAGTGAAGGCTGTCGTGAGGATTCAGTGAGTTAACATGTGGAAGGCGCTTACGATGGTGCTTGGCGCGTAGTGTCATGTAAGGGTTTGCTGTTGTTTCAGTATAAAGCCAGACTAGGCGTGCGGAAGAGTTCCCTAAAAAATCAGTCAACATTTGTCCGTTATTCCTGCCACTCTGTATGCACTAGACACTGTTCTGGACACTGTTCTAGACACGAGGATACAGTGACGGTAAGACAGCACTCGTCCCTGCCCCGCCCTCGCGCAGCCTCCATTCTGCATTAGAGAGGAAGGAAGTTACCCTGTGAATCATGAAACAGCCGATGAGCACATGAACGAGCCGCTTCTGAGAGATGAGCCCCAGCCCTTCCCCTGGTAGCACTGAAGAGATCAGGCAGAGGCTGCCTGGGGTCCTTATGAGCGGGGCTGCCTACTGTGGGTTTTTATAGTGTCCCTAACACCCCTCTGCAGAGGAGGGTTAATTTAAGGCACCCAGTGATTAAGACACCAGCATGAATGCCGCTGTGCTTTAGAACTGCCATCCTGTGGATCACCACGGTGAGCGGGTGCACCTCAGGAATTAGGCAGGACAGGCCTTTGCGGTACAAGCAGGAAGTACGGAGCTTCTGCCCATATTTTGTATCTCATCTTTTAAAGTGCCTACCCTCGGGCGTATTTTTAACGCATAATTTGGTAGCACAGGAGCACTGTTGATGATTCATAAATAACTATAAACATACATTAAGGCTGCATGTGTAAACATCCTTTGCTAATGAGGTGAACAATTTTAAAAGCTTAAGTTGTACCAGAATACTTGAGCATGTTACCCCTGAAGGGCCAGACCCTGCCCTTGGGTCCCTCTCCCTGCGCCCAGCCAACTCAGCCGTCCTCACCCCAGTCCTTTTCAGCTGGAAGTGACTGCACTTTAAACGGCATTCACTTACAGGCCTTGTGGGAAGCGAACTCCAAGACTCTCAGCAAAGGAAACAGGCTGACTTTGAGTCTCTGAAGAGGTGGATTATAATAAACTCATTCATCACCTTTGCCCGTCTCAGGCTTCCGTGATCACCTGTGCATCTTGACTCAGGTGGCTTCTTGGTTTCTTAGTGTTGGCGGGGGGGGGGGGGGGGGGGGGGCATCAACACTTCTTTGCATGTTAAAAATCTCCCTTAATTTTGTAACACCTGTAATATTTACTGACAACATTGATGAGGTTTGCAAATTTAACTTTGAAGAAGTTCATTATGCACCCTTCTAAATGTGTGCTCCATTCAGATGCCTTGGGAGGAACCTAAGACAGCTTATGGGCTAACGTTAAAACTCGTCTTTCAGGCATGTTTTTTCTGAAATGAAAAGTAGCGTCTCGTTTTTCCCTGGATGGTGTTCTCCTTTTCTTTTTTTTTTTTTTTTTTTTTTGTGGCCGCACGGCACGGCATGTGGGATCTTAGTTCCCCCACCAGGGATAGAACCCACATCCCCCACGTTAGAAGCGCGGAGTCTTAACCACTGGACTGCCAGGGAAGTCCTGGATGGTTTTCTCCTTTAAAAAATTATTATCTTACTTGAACTTAAGCAGCTTATGTAAGAGAATGAATATTTTGCCCTTTCCTTCATTTCGCCAATGTTGACATTAAGTTGCAGGCATAACTCTACCTCTATAGGTGTCAGTTGGATGTCTTCTTAGAACAAGGACGTGCTTCTGCCTTCTCACAGTACCGTTTTCACACCTCAGAATTGAGCATCAGTGTGTGCTGGCCGATACCGCAGTCCATCTTCACATCTCCAGCTGTCCCACCTTTCACAGTTGTTTCTAATCCAGAACCTGTTTAAGGATCAAGTGTTGCATTCCGTAGTCATGTCCCTTAAGTCTCCTTGAATGTAGAAGAGGCCCTCTGCCTTTTTTTTTCAACTTTCATGATATTGGCCTATTTAGACTGTTGGCCGGTCTGAATCAGTCAGAGTGTATCTCTCTTATTATACTCGGAATAAACCCTTGGGCAGGAACCCTGAGTGGGTAATAAGGCCTCCTCCCTTTCCACCGCATCAGGCGCCCATAATGTTGGTGGTACCATTATTGGTTTGTGCTCAGTTTGATCCTTTATTAAAGTTGAGGCGAGATATTTCCATTATAAACATCCCGTTTCTCTTTGTGATTAATAATAAGTAAACTGTTCCCCAACAGCCTTATGCCCAGTGGTTTTCAGACCCATTAATGCACCTTGCCTGAATCAATTATTTACTTAGTCATTGCACAATGGTGATTTTTCTAATTCTCTTATAACCTCGTTGGCTTCTGCATATCACTCGGGGGCCGTTTTTTTTTTTTTTTAATAATAATTTCCTTGCTTTTTTTTTTTTTTTTTTTTTTTTTGCGGTATGCGGGCCTCTCACCGTTGTGGCCTCTCCCGTTGCAGAGCGCAGGCTCAGCCGCCATGGCTCACGGGCCCAGCTGCTCCGCGGCATGTGGGATCTTCCCGGACCGGGGCACGAACCTGAGTCTCCTGCATCGGCAGGCGGACTCTCAACCACTGCGCCACCAGGGAACCCCGGGGGCCGTTTTTAATGACAGTAAGCCTAAATTACAGTCAGGTATATTTCTCACTAATCTGTCTTAATTCTCTCAGTTTAACAAACTCATGATCTTAGCCCAAGACTGTGAATACTCCCTACTAACCCACTCTGAGGGTTTTATCTTGGAGGTACATTCTACCCAGAGAGTCACATGGCTCCACTGTTTCCACTAGAGGCTTGGGGAGCCAGTCTGATAGCAGAAGGACTTCAGGTTGCTTCCATGAACTGCCTGTTGGCAGCCATTCAGCCTACTTGGACCATTGACATGAACGAAATGAAGCTGTATCAATAGGTTCAACTTTATAGCACCCTTGGGGAGCACAGCTGCACTCTGGGTTTATAGCTTCTTTTCACCTAATGTATGGTGAACATTCCCCATGTGACTCAATTCTCTTTTGCCTCAGGATTTTTTTTATGGCTTCCAGTATTTTATTGTAGAGCTTACCATGATTTGTTTATCTCCCAAATGTTGAAAATTATTTGGTTTCCTTTTTTTTCCCCTCCTATTAGAGACAGTGTGGCCATAAATATCTTTTTTTTTTCATAAATATCTTTATGTACATTCCTGACTGGTTTTCTTAAGACAAATTCCTAAAATTAAAATTACTGGGTTAAAGTATATGTGTGTGTTTAAGGTATATGAGGCAGGTTTTAAACACAGTGCCTTATATCTGGTATCACCCTTCCCCCAGAAACGTGTCCACCTGTACAGACGAAGTTTTACTTAAGGTGTCTGGGTCTCAGGAAGCCATGGGCTCAGGTTCAGAAGCTTCAGGCTGCAAGACTGAAATCCGAAAATTACCCAGGACCACACTCTTCAGGCAGCTCTCTCTGGCTTCCTCTGATCACTCAAGTCTGCAGTTTCAAACACAGTTTTAATTCTAATAAGTACTTGTGAGACTACTAAGAGCTTTTCCATTACTTGTTGATAAAAATATTTATGGTCTCATCTTGGATTTTCATTTTCAAGAATAGAGCTGGAATCAGTTCCTACAGCTTCTCCTGTCGTCCTCAGCACACAGTGAGCCCTCCCCCCCCCACAGTGGATGATTCACGCGTTTGTGCTCCTGTAACTGAAACGGCAGTGACGGCAGGGTTACGGCAATTTTTAGAATTGCATTTGGGGTTTGAATTCTCCCTGATCAGACACATCGATTCAGGTGTTCTAATTTAACTTATTTGTAATTAGGAAAACTGATTTTAGGACCTCTGACTGACCAAGCCACAGCTCTGATAGATCTTTTCCATTTAAGACCTTAGAGTATACCGTGATACGGGACCCTAGATTTTACTCTTGGGACCCTAACCCAGGAACATCCCCAGTGGGAACTGCAGCCCACACATTTTTTTTTTAATCTTTCTTTCAGCTTGGATAGAACATATATGCCGGTAAATTCTCTGGAGCCTTTACTGAGGAAAAGATTGGGATTTTCAGGTTACTTAAATCCACAGCTGTCCTTCTGGCTCGCCATTAAGACATAAGAATTTTAACTTCCACTGTCTGCTTCATTTCCTCCAAGTACTCATTTTGGAGCAGCTGAGACATGGCACAGAGGGTTTTCTTTTTACTGCATTATGTCCCAGAAAAGAGTCTGACCCAGAATGCTTTCAGAGGTGTCAGAGGAAGGTGACTGACTTAAAATGATGTTTTCTGGAATTCGATGTTTTCGGTCACATGAGAAGTGGTCAAGTTATCATACTATGTGTACGTGCATGTGTGTGTTTACGTGTGTATATTTGCAGGAGTGAGGTGATTTTAAACAAATAACGTTCCATTAAATTTTCAGTGTCAGAGATTACAGAGCCTTCAATGCAGCTGATTGCTCATTAAGACAGTTCAGAGCAGGGATGGCACTACTACAGATAGATACCAGATGAATTTTCTTCTAAATGGACTTTTCCTAAGTAGAGTTACATTGTGCTGAGATACATCTATATATGAGGAAAGCATTTAAAGTCACAGCTATTTAAAAATGTTGAGCGTTCATAGTTTGAGCCAAACTGTTAAAAAAAACTCAAGGAAATCAATTACTTTGAGTCCATTCAGGAATTTACTGCAACGCCACTACTGTTTATTCCATGTGCTTGGTGTAATACTTCATAATTCCAAGATAAACTCCGAACCGATTCCAGGAAAATCCTATGAAAAAATTAAGGAAGAGTGTGATCCCTCCGTGTGGGATCTGAGGCACATTAGAAAGCCAGAGACTGAACTCGAATCTGATTCTGCCGTTAACTCTCAGAGGACCTTGGAAACATTATGTAGGTGCTCTTTGCTTCTGTCTAGTAAGTGGCGCTGTCAGTATCAGTCTACTTTTCTAGCCCAGAAAAAACATTCTTTGGGTCAGATCAACTTATGTTGTATAAAGAGTTCTTGAACAAAGTAGCACTATGATGAAAATCCCTCGATTTGGGGACAACAGTGATTAGATTCATAGATTAAATGAAGGAAGTATTGATTTCTTAGGTAGATGATTTAGGCACCTTTGTGGGTTTTTTCTTTTTTGTGCTTTTTGAGTTCTCTGTACTATCACCACTAACCATTGTAGACAAATTTAAAATCTTTTTAAGGAAAGTTGCAATCATCAACAGAATTGAGTTATAAGTAGCACTTTGGTTTGCTCTGTCCGAGGTACCGTACAGAGTAATGTAGAGTTTTGTGGTCCCTAACGCCTAGGGCATTACAGTCAACGTAAATTCATGTCAAAATATAGGGGCTTGTTGGTCCTGACACAGCTATGATCGAGGAGGGACTGTTCAAGTCAGAAGATCTGCTTTCAAATCCTAGGTTGTGATCTTAGGCTACCTACTTAATTTCTCTTTAATTTAACCCAGTAAAAATGAGGCTGCTGAGATTGAGATGGGATAATAATGTTTTATAATCTAAAAAGCGAGAGTCAAGTGATAATTACACGTAATAGGACGCTGGAAAACTGTAAAATGAACGAGTTCTAATAATGATAATAAATCACATTTATTGAGCACTTATTTTGTACCAAGCTCTATGCTAAATGATTTACGTGCACTGGTTCATTTAGCCTTCCAACCAACACTGTGAAGTGAGGAAACTACAGTTTAGAGCAGTTAATTAACATGCCCGCTATCACCCTTACAAGTAAGGAGGGCAGGATCCACACTCAGAGAGCCTAGCTCTTAAGCACCAGTTGGAATGATTTTCAGTATCATATGTTAAGATGAAGGGGATCAGAAAACACAACCAAGAAGCCCCTTGTGATTTACTAGTTAGATAACTTGGGGTGTTCTCTGTCTTTTTTTTTTTTTTCCCCAAAATTTACATTGATTTACTGGTCATTTTTTAATCAAGGTAATACATTCTCAAGATAAAAAACTTAAAGGCAGAAAGAAAGTTGTTCTCCTCACCCTCCTCTCCTGGCTCTGAAGCTCACTTTCCACAGCAAGATTCCTATGTGGCCTTCCAGTAATCCCCTGTGCAGTTAGAGGTAGAGTGTGTGTGGCTGTGGACATGGATGTGTGCACTCTTCTTTATTCAACACAGATGATGTTACACTATAAATACTCCTTGATAGCCTCTTTTTTCCCACTTAACACAATATAGCTTATAAAATACATTGTCACGTGGGCCTCTCACTGCTGTGGCCTCTCCCATTGCGGAGCACAGGCTCCAGACGCGCAGGCTTAGCAGCCATGGCTCACGGGCCCAGCCGCTCCGCGGCACGTGGGATCTTCCCGGACCGGGGCATAAACCCGTGTCCCCTACATCGGCAGGCGGACTCTCAACCACTGCGCCACCAGGGAAGCCCACATTTTTCTTTTTTAACAGCTGAATAGTATTCCACAATATGGATATGTTGTCATTTAACTAACTGGTCGCCTGCTGGTGGACACTGACATTGGTCTCAGCTTTTTGCCATTATGAGCAGGGCAGGAGTGGACATCCTGGCACCTGTGTCTTTGTTTAGGATAAAGTCAGGGGGTGTGAGTGCTGAAAATGTAGACCTGCATCCCCACGCTGCCGAGCAGCTCACCATTCCAGCGGCCCTGTCCTCGCCCTCACCCTTCAGCCCTGAGAATATCAAACATTTTCATTTTTAGCAATCCAGTTTGTGGAAGATGGTATCTCTTTAGTTATGGGTCAGGCTGGGGATATTTTATGTATATTAGCCATGTGTTTTTCTTTTCTATATTAATCACTGTTTTATTATTTCTTGTTGTATTTGTCACATGTATATTTCCCTCATTTGTCATTTATTTTTTAGCCTTGTTTACCACGTTTTTCATACAGAAGATTTTAATTTTTGTATCGTTGCATTCTATTTCATTGCCTTTGAATTTTATATCATGCTGAAGTCCCAATCCAAGATTTTTTTAATTCTCTTATATTTTCTTCTGGTGCTTTTATAGATGCTTTTCTATGTTTAATTCTTGATGCACGTAGAATTTATCTTGGCATAGGAACAGACTTTGTCCAAAATGATAACCCCTTATCCCAGTGCCGTTTATTGAATAAGTAGACGGTTTTGTCTTCATGGAACTTACCAGGCCAGAAAACCCTCTCTCCCTCCTTTTACCTCATAAAGAAGCAGTTACCGGTTCCACTTTGGCTCAGGCCCAGTTTCCTCCTCTGGAGCCCTGCCGACCCTGCTGCTTCAGGCGTCCCCTGAACCTCCTAGAACCTCCCCTCCCTCTCCCCTTAAGACCGTCCAGCCTCCCACCTCCAGAATACCCTTGAATTCCTCACTCCCCGCCAGCTCTTCCCCTTCCTTCTGCGGGTCCCTGGCTCTCACGGCTCCACCTGCCCCCCGCCCCCCGCCAGGCTGGATCCCAGCGGGGCTGGAGCAGCTCACGCAGAGCCTCAGGTTCCTAACCGCCAGGAGCCCCTTCCCTGCCCGCATCCTGGCCTCTCAGCGGCATCCGACCGCTCTGACTGGCGCTCCTTGGGAGCTCCCCCACGGCGTCCATCCCCACCCCCCCCCCCTCCCGTCCTGTGGTTCTGGCTCTCCACCTCTGTCCCTCGAGAACAGGCCCCACTCTTCCTGAGGATCGCGCCTCTCAGGTGTGTCTCCAGTCGTTACATCCCACCTGAGCACAGGCGGTGAAACCAAGGGAGCCTGCCCTGAGCTCGCAGCCACTGCTAACCAGCCTGTGGTCCGTAGGAGGCCCCTTCCCGTCTCCCAGCCTCCACGTGGCTCTGTCTCCTGCTGGACCCTGGGTTTTCATGGGCAGAGACTAAATACTAGCATATTTCGTATTAGACTAGATTTTGCCTTTTTGAGGGCCCTCTTTGCGTCAAGTATTAGACTGTGGACTTTATCTCGCTCATCTCTGACAAAGGAGGTGTGTGTTGGTATTCATTTTTTACTTTGACCCAGAGCTATTCGAAACCAAAACCCATCCCTTCCCAATAAATGTTGGTATGTCTCCAGAAGCTTAGACCATCTGAAAGACAACCTGTGTTGTAGGAAAACACCCTCTGTGGCCGTTTTGGATGCCCGGGCCCTCTCCCTCCACCAGGCCTGCTCCCTGGCTCAGTCAGCCCCTCTGTGCCAGGCTTTCCCGGGACTTAGGAACCCAGGGGTGATCAGACAGACTCAGCCTCAAGGGGCTGCTGTAGGAGACTGTTGTAATGAGGGGACACGGCAGGAGGGGGAGGGAGGGGCGAGGCTCCCAGAAGCACCAGGCAAGGAGCAGGTGGGAGCTGCCCGGTGAAGGCAGGGCCCCCCGTGCTGAGAGGGGGGCTTCGGAGATGAGACTGCACTTGGGCTTTGCTCTGAGGGAGGGGCCCCTGGAGGGTTAGCTGGAGCTGGGGCACGACCACAGTTCTTCTTCGGCACTTGCGCAGCTCCTTGCTTCTCTGCTGATATCTGCGCTGACCCTCTGTTTATTGCCCTTCGGAAGCACCTGGGGAGCAAAGGCTGTTTCTTTACCCCGAGAACTTAAACAGGGCCTGGTCCACAGCAGATGCCCATCAGGGTTTGGTGGGTGAATGAGTGTGTTAGAATGCAGGGAATATGACCAAAGGGTCTCCTTTTCCTTAAAAAAAAAAAAAAAGCATGAACTCAAGAGTTATTTATATCTTATTTTCTTTAGAGAACCAGATCCATTTTCCAAACACCAGATGGCTTAAAGTAGCTTATTAAAATGGTAATAAGGTTGATCTTTATAAAATATAAGCAAGTCCTTTTTGTTTTTGTAGGGTTTTTACAGCATCTCCACAGAGTGAAATCAAGCCTTAATAGAAGCATGAACACCAGGTTGTTTAATATCTATTGCCTTCTACAGGGGAAAAATAAAAGTAAAGCTTTCTTTCCTTTAAAGAGAAAAGGAAAGAGGGGAGACTCTCCAGTTATAATTTTGAACCCCTTTATGATGAATTGACACGCCACTCACCATTTGTATCCTGCTTTAGTTTTTGGAATTTGTTTATCTTAATACGCAGCACCACCGATAATGTGGACATTTAAGAATATACATGAGAAAGCATTTGTCTTCACTTCAGGCCAGTCTGAGACAAGAAAATGGACTAGATTACCCCCTTAGTACCTTCTCTAAAAGCTTTTGATACATAAGTAAATAAGACTTTTGGTTCCTATTATTCTGAACCACTCAAGCAGAGCTTTAAACAAGATCCAGCCTTTCTTATTTGGTTGCCAGATCTGTTTTCCTGCCTCTTCTGTTTATTTCTTCCCACAGAGTCAAAAGATGAGAAATGACCACTTCTAACCACATACTGAATTTAGCGGCTCTGAAGGGGGAAGAGAGGGGCGTGAGGGAGGGAGAAGTGAGCTCTGATGTGCAGCTCGGCACAGGAGGCTATACAGGCTTAGCAGCTACTCGGCCTAGGCCTTTTCTGCAGGATCTCTTAGGGTTATTGTATTAGCATGTGTTGATCCCTTTTGATGCAAAACCCTTCTTTGCTATATAATGGTTCCAAATATAATAATAATAACAACAAGAATAATAATAATCGCCACCATTTGTTCTGTGTATTATATGCCTGTGTAGCCTGTTTTCACTAAGGTTAAAAAGGAATGATGCACGCCACCCAGAGCTGCAGACCCCACAGTTAAGCGTTTAGTGTTCCTGTCCAAGGGCAGGTGAGATTGCTGTGCAGGGGCGGACAGCATAGGGAGCCTCTCATCGGTACGTCACAGGAAAGGGCGGAAGCTACACAGCAGCGTATTTTATTTTCTCTTTCCTGCAGCCATTAGCCCATAAGCTCTGGATTACCAGATAGAGACCCAATTCCTAGACACCTTCCTAAAAGTCAGTGTACACCAGCTGTGGGTCATCTTTTTCCACGCAGAGACTAAGCCAGGGAGAAAGAGAGGAAGAGAAGCCTGTAATTCTGAACTAACGTGTCCTAGGCACTCGCCCTTCAAGTCTAAGATTTATGCTTTCATTATAGTTTCTACAACTGTGTGTAGCAAATGCTAGATTATAAAAATAAAGCATACGTGCAGACTAAATCTTTTTACAATAAAAATCTCTCTATAACATAAAATATTCACCACTCTCAGGTCATGGCCTCCTTGAAAATTGATGCATTTCAACTAAAGAGTATAGAAGGTCCATTGATGTCAAGCAAAATGCGACCTGACTAGTAATTTAAGGTGTCACACGGCCACACTGGTTACTGTGCTCTACACACAATTGAAAGAAGAACCTAAACTGAGATTCTTAAACGGGGTCACATCTCTAAAATACACATGCTCGGCTTGTAATTATGAGCACCTCGACGTCCTAGGCAGACCTACGGCTCCAAACCACTGTCAGGACGAAAGAGACGGGCATGGCGTGCCTCCGAAGTGTCGGTTGCCGTTTAATATCCGGGCGCTCACGGCCATGGACAAGTTTATCTCCGAGTTAGTGCTCGCTTCAGTAATCTTATACATGCAGTCATTGAAACTTGAAAATGGACTTTTGCTAAACATTTAAGCATTGATTAAAAGCTTAATTATATTTCCTCAACCAATTTAAAAACCAGTTAGTAACCTCATATAGTGGCTTCTCTTAAACTCTCCAAACACCTTAAAAAGTAGCTAAAACAACACAAAAATCGTCATTACAAAACCAATTACTACATTTACACCTAAACCTGTTCTAAAATATCAACAGTTTTTGTTTAACTCAAGTCTTCATTATTTCTACACAGCATCCTAGGGTTTCAGAATGTCACATTAATTAATACCTTTCTCAGTTTTAATAGTAAAAGGAATACCTGAGCTTACATTACCTGATGCCCGGTCAGAGCACTGGTCACCAATCTGAGCTGCCCTGTTGTGGGTAAAGTTCACTTGTGCCTTCAGTGTGACTGTGTGTGTATGTGTTTCTCTGTTTCTTTGTTCAGTGGGAATGCTGTTAGCAACAGGGAACCAAGAGGACCCACGTGAAGAAAGAAATGTTCTCTTGGAGATGCCAGCATCCTATCTTCTAGGTATGTCCAGCAAACAGGTGAAAATGCAGACCTAGAGCTCAGAGGCCACGTGGGGCAGGAGGCCTAAGTTTGGAAGGCACCTGCTAAGAGGTGAAAGCCTGATCCCGGGCCATGTTGCCCAGAGGGAGCGAGCAGAGACAAGAGACCAGGAGGGGCATGCAGAGGAGTTTCAGCGCATGCTGTGCGCCTGTGTCCAGTACTCAGAGCTCAGCAGGAGGCCTTCTGGGAAGAGGCGGGCGGGAGGCCATTCGTAACTCCAGGGGCAGCCTCATGGGAGAGAACAGAATTGGCAGAGCGAGCTAGTGGTCCAGAGGCAGAGGCACCAGATGTAGAAGAGAAGATTGGTAGTAAAGGGCAGGAAGGAACGAGCAACCTGTTTGAGAATCTGGGGAACAGGAAGACAGGTCCATCTGGGTTTTTCTGTGAGAATATAAAGATTTTATTATGTTTGTTGACTAGGAAGAGGGAACCAGTGCAAAAGAAATCATCAAATACACAATAAAGAGTAGAAAGAACTGAATGGAGCAAGGTCCTAGAGCAACCAGGGGAAAGCGTGTTTTCCTGAAGGAGCCTCAGATACTGCTGGAGAAGCAGGGAGAATAGAATAGATCAGAAGATGTGCAGGACAATTCTGAGGCAAGAAAGGAGAAGTCAAAGAAGCTCGTATTTTCTTTTTCCTACTTTGCGATTCATCTTTCAACCTGGTTTGTGTTTGGGGCTATAAAAAAATAATTATGTAATGACATATCAACAATTTCTTTTATACTTTTGTTTTTCTTAGCATGAAAATTCATTCATCTTACATGGCCCTGATTCTTTCAAAAAATTTAAAGAGCAAAACTTTTTGTTAAGTTTAGATTATAGGATCAAGATGTATTGCTTGAGAACAGAAAAGTTGAGAAGGTTTTGTTGCAGTAGATGTAGAGAACGTGAGGGGGTTTGTAAAGAATGGGTATGAGGATAATTGTGCAACAGGGAGGACAAATCTAAAATCGAATAACACACTTCAGGAGCAGAAAGGGAAAGAGAGGTTGGTGCCGTCTTCCCCAGGCTGGGCTTGGCAAGGAGAATGCAGCAGCGGATGTCAGGTGAAGCAAGGGTACCCATGCCGGCATCCCTGCGGTGACTGGTCACCAGGCTCCATCTGGGCAGAGCAGCCCTGAAGTTGGAAGGGCAGCTGGGCCATGAGAATGGGAGGGACCGATCAATGGGAGACTGCGTTGAAGAGGAAGAGCAAGCCCAGGGGTGACAGGTGGAGAAGAGCAGAAGGATGGAGCCTGAATCAGGGTCTGGGGCTTGGAGACATCAGTGAGATGCTAGGGTGGGGGATGTTAGGGAGACAGTGAGTCATTACATTTGAGGATGATGTGGACAAGCCAGGGTGATATCACAGATGCTGAAAAGCCTACAAACGCTGGCAGAGGAGCAAGTGGACTGGGGAACTGAGCTGGGTACCAAAGGCAGCAATGGAAGGCAATCAGTACACAGCAGCCTCAAGTTTGGGAAGAAGTCGCACTGTCACTGTGTACACCTGCTCAGCCGTACACGGTGCCACAGAGGAAGTGGAGCGAGCAAGTGCTGTAAACTTCAGAAGGATCCAGAGGTTCCACAGGGGCCTCGGGGACAACGGACTCTTCAGAGGCATCGGTAACCATCTCCTGGAAGACGCTACTCAATCATCGTTTGTGGTTTTATGTTGAGACTTAGCTTGTTTGTTTCTACCTACAAACCTGTGATGTGTGGCTGGTAGTAAAGGAAACTGATTAGCCTATGTGGCTGGCATGATAAGACTGCACCTGGCACAGTCACATCTCCTGTGATTAAGCACAGTAAGAAGTTAATGGTACACAGGGCCATAGCCAAAAGCCGGCTGTACACATGATGGGGCAAGTTGTTACAAAATTCACCTCGTATGGCTGTTCTTCAAAAAATTTAAACATGGCATTACTAGGACTTCCCTGGTGGAGCAGTGGTTGGGAATCTGCCTGCCAACGCAGGGGACACGGGTTCGAGCCCTGGTCCGGGAAGATCCCACATGCCGCGGAGCAACTAAGCCCGTGGGCCACAACTACTGAGCCCACGTGTCACAACTACTGAAGCCTGTGCGCCTAGAGCCCGTGCTCCGCAGCAAGAGAAGCGACCGCGATGAGAAGCCTGCACACCACAACGAAGAGTAGCCCCTGCTCGCCGCAACTAGAGAAAGCCCACGTGCAACAACAAAAACCCAACGCAGCCATAAATTAATTAAATTAAAAAATAAATAAAAGACAAGGTTCTTAGCAAAAAAAAAAACAAAACATAGCTTTACCATATGATCCAGCATTTCCGTTTCTGGTTATATGCCCAAAAGAATTGAAAGCAGAGTCTTAAAGATATATATCCCCATGTTCATAGCAACATTATTCACAATAATCAAAAGGTGGAAACAACACACATGTCAATTGATGGATAAATGGATAAACAAAATATGGTTTATACAGTGGAAAATTATTTGGCATTCGAAAGGAATGGCATTCTGACACGTGCTGTAACATGGATGAACCTTGAAGGCATTGTCTAGATGAAATAAGCCAGTCACAAAAGGACAGCTCTCATATGATTCCACTTATATGAGGTGTCCAGAGTAGTCAAATTTGTAGACACAGAAGTAGAAGGATGGTTGCCAGGAGAAGGGGAGTTAGTGTTTAACAGGTGCAGAGTTTCAGTTTGGGAAGATGGAAAGTTCTGGAGAGGATGGAGGTGGTGGTTGTACAACAGTGTGAGTGCACTTTACGTCCCTGAACTGGACACATAAAGTTTAAATGGTAAATTTTATGTATAACCACAATTTTATAAAAATGTAATAAATTCTCCTCAATGTATAAATTATAAATTTTACATATGTTTTATCACAGTAAAGGTAAAACCAACTTAGACCCTGACTTTGAGTTACTGAGGGGTTTTTGTCCCCTTTTTTTTCAGTTGTGCATTGAATTCTCAGAGAAAAAAATCAAGAAGAGCAGGATCTATGTATCGTTTTTAAATCTTTACAAGAATATATAACCGTGTACGGGTGTATGTGTGTGTGTGCACAAATGCAAATACATGCTTTATTCTGCTTCCAAACAGCAAATTTGAGCTGCCAGTAAACTCCCTTCCTTAAAAGGAACTCACCTTATGTTAACTCTTTATAGCAGGGAGGTATAACCAGAGAAAACTGTTCTAACACCACCCATTTTATTCATTTCTTCTCCTCTTTCTCTTTGGGTCAGAAAAGCTAACGTATGCAAGAAGTCTCCTAAAGCCATGACACTATATAAGTGAAAGGCACTAAACGATGGCTGCTGGTCTTCCAGCCTCCCCACTGGGATCAAGGCCTGATGCCCCCCCCAAGACAGGCGAAGGAGGACTGGGGCAGAGGCAGCAACCTCATCCTTTCTTCTATTAGGAAAAACACTTTGAAAAGGAAACCTTCGTTTAAACTAACACCTTTTAATCACTCTAGTAGTCTTTTCTCTTTTTCCTGCTCTGGATCTTAGACGCCCCTGCACAGCCCTGGTCAGAGCGACATCCCACTACATCCTAAGAACAAGCCAACTGTGCACATGAGGCAGCAGTGCAGTCACATCATCCTCGACAACTCTGCAGAGACGTAGCTTCCGGCCCAAGATGCTCCTTGTAGCTTTGCTGCACCCACGCACAGCTTGGGGAAAGCCAGTGTCCTTTGGGGGCTGTAAAGTAGGCATGATGGGCCAGCTGACCCAGGGCTCCTTTCCATCACCAAAACTACCTGTTTCCCGAGCCTGGAATGCACTCACACCCCTCTGTAACCTGTCTGCTCCTCTGTTAGAGTCTTGGCCACATTTCCTGGGTGACAGCAACGCGTGTTTTTATTTTATGTTGCACTCAGCATTCCAAGGAAAGACGAGAGATGAAGGGAAGTAGATATTGATTTAAATTTCAGCTAAATCTTCAGTTGGTTGAAGGGTTTCCCTCAGCAAGCCATGACTTTCATAAGGATTGCCAGCAGATCTCATACATTGTCAATTGACCACTTGTTTGGGGATGTTTGGGTGTGTGTGTGTGCATTGTAGGCAGGGGGAGAATTCCTCACAGCCCTGCTCTCAGAAGAACTGAACCCCTGTGGACAGGGCCAAGTTTTCATGTGTTATCTATATACATGTGTCCTAACAGGATGTGCTGGTGCCTCTTTTTCCAAGGGGGTTACATAAGCATAAGCAGCAGACGCTATGGTGCAAGATGTGGAAATACAGGTGTTTAGGACACATTAGACAGGCAGAGCCCTGGAGAGCACAACAGTGAGAAGGTGACTGCAGCAGAACGTCTGAGTAGAATTAGCTGAGCACAGATAATGTCTGTGGCCCCTTTGGTGCTGTTCGACCCTGGAGTGGGTCACTGGCTGTCTTTATGGTAGTTTAAAATGGTAACCTGTGTCTGTTATGGACTGAATGTGTGTGTCCCCACCAAAATTCATATGTGGAAACCCCTAATCCCAATGCAGTGATATTAGGTGGGGTCTTTGGGCGGCAGTTAGGATTAGATGAGGTTGTGAGGGTGGAGCCCTCGTGAATGTGATTAGTGCCCTTATAAGGGTTCCGAGAGAGTTTGCTTCCTCTCTCTGCTCTCTGCCATGTAAGGGCACAGAGAGGGGTCTGCACTATGCAGCCTGGAAGAGGACCCCCACCAGAACCCCACTCTGCTGGTACCTGACCTCAGGCTTCCAGCCTCCAGAAGTATGAGAAGTAAGTATCTGTTGTTAGAAGCCACCCAGTCTGTGGTGTTCTCTGAAAGCAGCCCAGTGGACTAAGATAGTGTCCATGGCAGTTAAGAGGCTCTGAAGGTCACTGACAGGACCACTTCTACTCGATGTAGAATGCAGCTTGCTTTGAGGTGCCCGTCCCTCTCATATCACAGGAACTACATAAAATCTCCTCTGTACATGATCTTTTAAAAAAACAACCCTTTTTTCTGATTTTCAACTTCTTTATTTTGGCTGCGTTGGGTCTTCATTGCAGCGCGCCGGGGTACTCTTCATTGCAGTGCGTGGGCTTCTTATTGCGGTGGCTTCTCTTGTTGCAGAGCATGGGCTCTAGGCACACGGGCTTCAGTAGTTGTGGCATGTGGGCTCAGTAGTTGTGGCTCGTGGGCTCTAGAGCGTAGGCTCAGTAGTTGCGGCGCACGGGCTAAGTTGTTCTGCGGTGTGTGGGATCTTCCCGGACCAGGGGTTGAACCCGTGTCGCCTGTGTTGGCAGAGGATCCTTAACCACTGCACCACCAGGGAAGTCCCTGATTTTCACCTTCTTTGGGTTTTACTGAAATTAATGTTGGGATTAAATTTGTTTTAGGTTTTTCTTCTCATTCTGAAATGATCGATAGTAATGCTGAAAGTGAATTCATTCGTTTACTTTTCCCTTTTGGAAGTCATCAGAGAAGGGAATTACTTAATATCAGCCGTTAAAAAGATAATTTGATTCACTAAGGATGTGTGTACTTTATATGTTATACATCAGGTTTAAAAAAAGAAATTCTAGATACATCAGCTTTGGAATTCATTCATTTGGATTAAATATAAATTATTTAAATAAATTAAATGTAGCACACTCAGTGAAGAATGCCGGATGTAGAGGGAGGCCAGGCTTCAGCCCTGATCGGGTTCAGGATACTGCACAGGGCCCCCAGCTGTCTGCTTCCGGCCCATTCCCAGTGGCGCTTACCCTCAGCACCTGGGACGTCCAGCCGTGTGCCGGCATTGCTCCTTAGCTGATCCAGGTTGTCTGTTAATGCCATCCCATCATTGCATTTCTTCAGTCCTGCATCCCATGGGCGTTAGGGAAAAGATGGCTTACACCAGCACATTATTACTGCCGCAGGAAGATGCAAGCCAGAGGAAGAACAGGGTTGTGCCTTCCTGGCTCTGCCTAGACTGGTGCTTTGCTTCAGACTGAGATGTAGAGAAGCAGCAAGGATGTGGGACAGGAAGCCAGGATGGAAGGCAAAGTGTCTGCCGGTCCCTTTACAACACCACGGATTGCCAAACTATGAAGTCTGTCCATATTTAAATGTCCTTTTTTTTTTTTGCAGGGGGGTGGTTTTGATAGATGGAGAGTGTTAGAGATCCACTTTTTTTAATAGTTAGTTAGTTGCGCCATGTGAGCTCTTAGTGGCGGCATGCATGTGGGATCTAGTTCCCTGACCAGGGATCAAACCCGGGCCCCCTGCATTGGGAGCACAGAGTCTTAACCACTGCGCCACCAGGGCAGTCCCTAAATGTCCAGTTAAGGAGCATCAGTACAAATGATTTTTGTTTTTCATTCCACACACACTCTTCTGCAGAAAAAAAAGAATTTACTTTTAGAAGCTTGGTTTTTCGAAGAAGCTGTGCTTTGAAATCTCGAGCAATGATTTTTAAGAACCATAGGAGAGTTCTACATCCAAGTGTTACTCTTCAGATTATCTGCCTTGAAGGGCCTGTTTACTCCAGTAAGCTTCCTTTTCAGAATCGCCTTCAGTTTTACTTTCTAAGGCACATAAGAAAATTGAGTAGTATCTTGGCCTCTTTCTTCGTTCTTGACTCTGAATAACTTTTAACTGTTTCCAAAAGGTAAATCTACCCTCAAAGGATAAAACTTTGCCGACAAAGACAGTATGCAAAAGAATGTAGTTATTCAATAAATATTGAGCACCTTCTGTTGCCAAGTGTTCTGCTAGACACCAGGGATAAAAGATGGACAGACACTTTCAGTCCTTGCTGTCACGCTGCTGATCATCTTAGGGGAAGACAGACTCTCTCAAACACAATTAACTACACAGTGAAAAGTGGTGATGTGTGTAGGTCTAGCAGGAGCCCCGGGAGAGGAGTGGCCTTCAGAAGAATTTCGAACAAAGACACCATCCAGGAATGCCTTATCATCTCCTAAAATGACAGTCGTAAGGAAGGTCTACTGTGTGTCTGGAAAACTGTCTTCATTTCCTGATTTTCACTTCTCATCTCTCTACAAATGCACTTGACCTGGCGTATTTGCAATAATAGGAAACAGACACTGCTACCATGTGATAACCTGCCCTTTAGCCCCACAGACTGATCAAAGAAGATAAGTTATAGCATCTTACGGCTCTAGTTGGATTTTATATTTTTGTTAGTCATTTAAATAACCTGGTGCCATAAGGACATATTTGACAGCTGTGGCTAAAATGATTGAAGAAAATACTTAATAAACTATTCCTCAAGTCAGAACTGTAGGACGGAAACAGCATGCCATAGCAAGACAACACAGGAGTGTGGGCCTAGAGGTAAATTAAGCAAGCATCCCTCACTCGGATGATAATTGTGTTGGCACCAGAGCGCTTGTGTATCACTGAATCATGCTCTTAAAGAGGCAGTTGGTACTTAAAAAGAAATCATCTTGGAGAACAGGACAAGGCTTTTCTGGTCAGGTGATTTTTTTCCAAGCAAGGACATGCTTTACTAGGAAAACTTTCTGAGCTCCTTAATAATCAACTGTGCCATTTAAGGAAAGCCGTAAGAAGGTATATTCACTAGCAGAGAAATGTAAAGTTGAAAAATTTATAAACTCATCTGTGATTTTTGTTTTCTGCCCAAATTAACATTTCAGTAGTGGTCACACCAGTCAAGCGCACAGCTCTCTAAACGCGCAAAGAAATGGAGATCGCGGTGGTCCTCCTTCAGTCATCAAATTAGCACTTTTCCATATTTCTCCTTCATGTTGCCATTCTCAAGTTTTACACACATTTATGGCATTTACACAGTAGGGGATATTTAAGATATTTTCAAAGAGCCAACAACTCTAAACAAAATGAGTGCTACTGAAATGTGTCCTTTACCGCATTAAAGAAGCATATTCCTCTGTACGGCCCTGCTTATATGTAACTATGTGATGGGCAGCTTGGGAAAATACACAGGAGGTTTCAGGCATAATCCCTCTGCCTCTGTACCAGTGGAGATAAAATCGTATTCTCCCACTCTTAGAAATCTGAGCTTCATATTCACCAAACCTTTGAACCACTGTGAAATAGGTGATCAGCTGACATCATCCTTGTTTTCAAGATGAAGATGGATGCCTCATTTTCAAAGGAAGTCTGTCAGATCACAGCATAAGCAAACGCCCTTTGGTGCTTTAGCCCTCAGGCACAGAGCAGCCAAGAATTATTTCCAAACCGCACTGCTTAGAGTGGAGACTGAAAACTGCCCAGCTAACCTCCTTCCCACTGGTTCCTGAGGAGGAGAGGAGTGGACGGCAGACCGCTGAGTGTTCAATTTGAAAATCTTGGATGAGGCTTAGAACCCAGCAGAGGCATTTGCAGCACAAAAGAAGCCATTGCAGAGATTTTCTTAGTGTTCCACAGGTCCTGTCCTCCCAACCCATCACTACCACTGACACTTAACCATGTACAACAACCACCATTCTGATTATACTCAACAGCCCCTATGGGTCAGGAATTCGGATGCTGTGCAGAGGAAGTGGCTTGTCTGATCCATGATGTCGGCCTCAACTGGGAGACTAAAGCTGCTGGGGGTGGCACAGTTGGCTGGAGTTGGAGTCACCTGGAGGCTTCTTCTCACAGGTCTGGTGCCTAGGCTGGGACCAGCCATGTCCCTTAAACAGAACAGCTACACGTGGCCAGGCTCCCTGACATCATGGCAGCCTCAGACTTCGTACATTGAGCTCAGAACTGCAGAGGACGGTGCTCCAGAGGACAGGACACAACCTTGCCTCCAAATTCACATAGCCTCACTTCTGCCAGATTCCACTGGTCAAAGCAGTCATAAGTTCAGATTCAAGGGATGGGGACATAGCCCCCCACCACCACCAATTCTCAATGGTAGGAGTGTCACAAAATTGGTGGCGGTATTTTAAAACAACCCCAGGCCCCTTCTCCTTAGAATTGCAACAGCCCTTTGTCCTGGAATCCTCAGAAGAATTATGTTATAATTCGATTATGATTGGATTCTAATTATGTTCTCAGACTTTGCTGCCCACCATCCAGTTCAAGGACAAGGGCTTGGGGCTTCCACCTACGTCTCATTACCACTGAAATCACTGGGTCAGTCAGGAAAGAGAAGGGTGCTGAGGCATATGGAAAACATTCACCTGGTGGGCCCCGGGGCTGTCTAGGAAGCTTGTACATGTTAAGGGACAGCTGTTAGTTCCAACTGAAGGTAGGAATGAAGTCTTTGTATTTTCAGATCTTCCCATTTTAATGTGAAACTGGATTTTTAAATGTTGGTGCACGTTGTTTTAAACACATGCTGTGGGCCCACCAAGCACATTTACTGGCTGCATCAGATTTTTGACCTGGAGCCTCCAAGGGTCCAGGCTTGTGCTCCTGTCTGTGCTGGCTCTGAACCCCTCTCATGAAGGCCCAGGACTCATGGAACAAGGCAATATTGAAGATTGCACATTTGTGTTGACACGCAGAAGTCTCCACACTGGGTTCTGGGATGCCCCTCCTTCAGATACTACGAACTTTGAATAGTAGTTGCAGAACCTCTAGCTGAGAATCTAGGTTTTTCTCAGTACGTGGAAGGCGTCCTTCTCTATCTGCAGTCAGCGGTACATGGCCGCATCCTAGTGCATTAATTATATGCGTGATATACATAAGCCCCGTTGGCTAAGGAGCAGACCTTTAACGCTTAGCTGGATAAAGCTGAAGGAGGAGAATTGGCTTGTATTTTGTATTCTCAGCTCTTCTCAGTATTTGTTAGAATTTAAACTTGTCCTAAGCATGATATCTGTTTGAAATAGAGGCAGGAAAAATACATATTTATGTATATGTACTTCAGTTTAGTATTTGAGACCTTACAACTACCAATTATTACTATAAAGACAAAATTAAAAGTATAGGAAAATAGAAAGACCAAGAAGAGATTTAAGGAATCTCAAGCTAAAGCTTTGTTTTTCTTTCAGCCTTCCTTGAACTAATCATTGGCTGAGTTTATAAATAGCCCCCTCCCACCAAGAAGAAATGTCCTAGTGGCACCGGCCAAACAGGATGAAGCACACTGAATCCTCTTCATTTTCGTTTTTGTAACTTAGGTCTTCGTGAAAACTTTCCTGTGCGGTGTAAGTCTCTCGGGTTCTATTCATTATCACCTCTGGGGGAAGCCAGGAGTGGGGAGAGATGGATATATGCCTCATTTTAACCACAGTAATTGATTTTAAAGGTGACACTATCCTTAGTACCTTAGATGCCCTGGAGGGGGTGAGATTAGTTGTTTTTCTCTTGGTGGGGGTGAAATTTTAATGATTTTTTTCAATATGCGGTAGAGCTTTCATTCTTCACGGTAAAGATGCATGGTAAGATCTAAACACAGGCAGCTGCCTGTGGGACACTCTTTATTTCTCCTTTGTCCTACCTTTAAAAAACAAAAGAGAGAGAGAGAGAAAGAGAAATCAAGAATATTTCCAGAGAATCTCTTCTGGAAAACCTCAGGTCTGACAGTAGAGAACTGAGGGGGAGGGGCTTTGTCCAGATGGTGTCCTGGGTCACGGTTCTCTTCTTACAGAACCCCGGAAGTGGTCACCGGGCCTTGCCCCGTGGGCCCCACCTTGGAATAGGTCTTTCAGTCTGTAGCTTCGCGTATCACTTCACAGGCCTCCCTACTCTACAGCACCCAGGCCTGCCAGGATCTGCCCGCCACCTCTAGGACAACTTCCTGTTGAAAGAGACTCTGGAAGCAGGCTGCTGTGTCTTGAAAGCTGGTTCATTACTTTAGGATATACCTCTTCATCAGATGAATTTCTCTTTTGCATACATATTTAAACATGAGCCGCGCACTCAGAAATACTAACCATAGAAGGTGACTAGCCCATAATAAGCACTCAGTGAAGAGTAAATTTATAAATTAAAAAAAGCTTAAAACATGGCATGATATATTATTGAAGGAAAGGATTGCAATTATACACATCACATGTAACTCTCTGAAGTGCAGCGCCTGTGACACAGCTAGTTGTTCTTGTCCTGTGACTGATTCAAACTTGTGACACATTAGCCCTGCACATCTAGGGTACGTACCTGTATGTGCTGCCACACAGGCTGGGACTTCGGGCAGCTCGAGGAGTAGCCTAAGAGGATCTTGGAGACAGAAGGTTCCAGTTCCTTGAGCAATGCCCAGAGCATGGCTCCATGTAGAGCGTGTGACAGCGTTGCTGCATCTAATTGCTGTGTCATATTTAAAAGCGTGTGATGGCACAGAGCACAAGAAATTTCATTATGTCTCTGGCAAATTCATATTGAAAGAAAGGACAGATGGTTGAAAACAGCCATAAAATATTCTATTACATGTCTGAAAATCATTAGACAGTAGTTAAAGAGATGTTATTAATGGATCAGATTCACTTGGGGAGTCATGTTTCTGTAATGCACATTAAAGCAATGATGCTTCTGGTGGTATTTTTAATGTAATCAGGGCCAAAGACAAACATGTCTTCCTGTGTAATTAGAAAATGGATTTATCGACAATTAAGGAGCTGCTGTGCAGCTCAGCTCTACATCATCTGGGAGGTTATTGTTTTAATCTCCTACCACCAAGGAGGAAAACGTAACAGTGCTACAGCCCCGAAGGTCACAGAAACAATGCCATATTGTTTTATTGATATATTCTGAGGAGATGGGGAAGAGGTCCAATTATTATTTCTGAAAATCATCAAAAGCCCATTTTTAAAAACCCATAGATAACTAACCAATTTGTGAACTATGAATGAATAATTTGAACCTCCCGAGTGCTTTAACATGTCCTTTAGAATTAATACAAACATCAGCATTTTGACTCTGTGAGCGTGAGAATGATTTTGGTGTCTGTTTTATGGCTGAGTGACAAACAGCATATCTGTAAGATGTTGGGGAGCCCTTTAGGCCAGGTGTAGCCACGTGATGTGGTCCCCACTCTGCAGAGCAGAACATGCAGCCCTGTGGGTCCATATGTCAGAATCACAGGTTATTCAGTGCTTGGGGAGTGAGGCTTTCCTTAGGGCATCTCACATTGCAAAACAGGATGGGGCAGTGAAATGAATCCAGCAACAAAACAAAAGGACTGGAGGAGTTCAAAGAGCTGGGATCATTGTTCTCACGGGTCCAGGGCCTCCTGTCACTCAGAGTTGTCTGCAAATGCTCTCTCCTCCGCTCTTTCTTTTCCTGGGCTTTCTGAACTTGCTGCCCTTCAGACTATGCTCTTCCCTACAGGAGCAGCGTGAGTTTCAGCCTGCTTTCCCAGAACATGGGAGCATGGGTTTGTAGCACGTTTTCACTTGTTACCTTTTACATCAGCTGCCAACCTGTGGCTTCCAGGTAGGCCTGTAATCACATAGTTGGTGGGTTGCCAGAACCCCTTGGGGAGTGGGCAAGAGTTCCTTCATGCAGCCCGTAAGCTCACGCTGTGTGGATCAGGAATGCCTCTCGTATAGCATTCGACCTGGAGCTACAGATGCTGGCAGCAGTCCTGGCAATGTCCCCACGTGGCTGCGTGGGCCTCACAGGTAGATTTGTGCACTTGTTCCAGTGGCATGGAGATTTTTATGTCCTGGACTAGGAACTGATAACCTCTAAGTAGGTTTCCCCCCATGTTACTGTAAGGAAAGGACCCGCAGCTCTCTTCTTTTTGGTGATACAGCAGAATGAGGGTAGAATTATAAATGAAGAATGAAAGTGGGATCAGTTGAACTCACATGCAACTGTGACCACTTAATCACTTGAGATAATTTTTAATTACTTATGCAAATATATGTGAGATTGAATCCAGATGTCAAATAAATATTTAGTTATCAAAAAAAAAAAAATCATCTCCCAGCGAAGTAAAGCCCAGGACCACGTGGCTTCTCTGGTGAATTTTACCAAACATTTAAAGAAGAATTAACACCAGTCCTTCTCAAACTCTTCCCAAAATTTGAAGAAGACAGAACACTCCCAAACTCATTTTATAAGACCAGTATTACCCTGATACCAAAGCCAGATGAGGACACTATAAGACAATAAAACTACAGAGACTTCCCTGGTGGTCCAGTGGCTAAGACTCTGCGCTTCCAATGCAGGGGGCCCAGGTTCAATCCCTGGTCAGTGAAAAGGATCCCACATGCCGCAACAAAGATCCCACGTGCCACACTGACATGGCGCAGCCAAATAAGTAAATGTTAAAAGCAAAAAACTACAGACTAATATCCCTGATGAATATAAATGCAAAAATTCTCAGTAAAATACTAGCAAACCAAATTCAGCAGCACATTAAGAGGATCATTCACCATGATCAAGTGGGATTTAATCCAAGGATGCAGGGATGGTTCACCATATGCAAATCAATCAGTGTGATACATCACATTAATAGAATGAAAGAAAAAATCATATGATCGTGATAAGAGACACAGAGAAGGCATTTAACAAAATTCAGCATCTGTTCATGATAAAAATTTAACAAATTAGGCATAGAAGGAACATACTTCAACATAATAAAGGCCATATATGATAAGCCCACAGCTAACATCATACTCAATGGTGAAGGTTTGAAAGCTTTTCCTCTGAGATCAGGAGGAAGACAGGGATGCCCACTTTCACCACTCCTTTTCAGCACAGTAGTAGAAATCCTTGCCAGTGCACTCAGGCAAGAAAAGGAAATAAAGAGGCATCAGAATTGGAAAGGAAGAAATAAAATTGTCTCTATTTGCAGATTTTATATATAGAAAATACTGTAGACTCCACCAAAGAACTGTTAGATCTAGTCAGTGAATTAAATAAAGTTGCAGGATAAAAAATTAACATGTAAAAATCAGTAGCATTTCTAAACACTAACAACAGGTTATCTGAAAAAGAAATGAAATGATCCCATTCACAATAGCATCAAAAAACAATAAAATACTTAGGAATAATATTAACCAAGAAGGTGAAAGATCTCTACTCTGAAAACTACAAGACACTGATGAAAGAAATCAAAGAAGACACAAATAAGTGGAAAGGTATCCCATGTTCATGGACTAGAAGAATTAATATTGTTAAAGTGTCAGTACTACCAAAAGCCATCTATGAAATCAGTGTAATCCCTATCAAGATTCCAGTGGCATTTTTTTACAGACGTAGGAAAAATAATCCTGAAATGTGTATAGAGCCACAGAAGACCCTATATAGTCAAAGCAATCTTGAGAAAGAAGAACAAAGATAGAGGCATCACACTGTATGGTTTCAAGCTATACTGTAACGCTATAGAAATTAGAACAGTACAGTACTGATGTAAAAACCAACAAATAGATCAACAGAATAGAATCCAGAGCCCAGAAATAAACTCAGGTATATATGGCCGACTAATATTTGACAAGGGAACCAAGAATACTCAACGGAGAAAAGTCTCTTCAGTAAATGGTACTGGGAGAATTGACTATTCACATGTAAAAGAATGAAGCTAAACCCCTATCTTACACCACTCACAAAAATTAACTCAAAATGGGTTAGACAAAAATGTAAGACCTTGGGCTTCCCTGGTGGCGCAGTGGTTGAGAGTCCACCTGCCGATGCAGGGGACATGGGTTTTTGCCCCGGTCCGGGAGGATCCCACATGCCGCGGAGCGGCTGGGCCCATGAGCCATGGCCGCTGGGTCTGCGCGTCCGGAGCCTGTGCTCCGCAATGGGAGAGGCCACAACAGTGAGAGGCCCGCGTACCGCCAAGAAAAAAAAAAAAAAAAATGTAAGACCTGAAACCATGAAACTTTTAGAAATAAGCATAGGAAAAATGCTCCTTGACATGGGTCTTTTTTTTTTTCTTCTTCTGGATATGACACCTAAAACACAAGCAACAAAATAATAAATAAATAAGTGGGACTGCATCAAACTAAAAAGGTTTTGCACAGCAAAAGAAACAATCAACAAAGTGAAAAGACAGCCTACAGAATGGGAGAATATATTTGCAAGCCATACATCTGATAAGGGGTTAATATCCAAAATATATAAAGAACTCATATAACTCAATAGCAAAAAAGCAAATAACTCAGTTTAAAAGTGAATAGACAAATAGTCAAAAGACCTGAATAGACATTTTTCCAAAGAAGACAAATGGCCAACAAGTACGTGAAAAGATGCTCAACATCACTAATCATTAGGGAAATGTAAATCAAAACCACAGTGAGATATCATCTTACTCCTATTAGAATGGCCAGCATCAAAGAAACAAGATGAGTGCTGGAGAGGATGTGGAGAAAAGGGAACCCTTGTGCACTGTTGGTGGGAATGTGAATTGGTGCAGCCACTATGGAAAACAGTATGGAGGTTCCTCAAAAAATTAAAATAGAACTACCATATGATCCAGCAATTCCACTTCTGGGAATATATCCAAATGAGACAAAAACACTAACTCGAAAAGGTACCTGCACCCCCATGTTCATTGCAGCATTATTTACAATAGCCAAGACGTGGAAACAACGTAAGTGTCCATTGACAAATGGATGGGTGAGAAAATGTGGGGTGGGTGGATGGATATACATATATATATATATATATATATATATATATATATATATATATATATAAAATTCAGCCATGAAAAACAAGGAAATGATGCTGTTTGCAACAACATGGATGGACCTACAGAATACTCTCCTGAAATTCTGCTCCATAACCGCTATTGAATCCCTTAAACTGGAGCTCCTTCAGCCTGCCCAGCTGTTGTTTTCTGCTTCTCCCGTCCCCAGCCCTGTACGGTGGTCACATTTGTCCATCATCCCTGAGTACATTCCCCCCCAGCCCCCTGGCTGGCCACTCCTTCAGAGCTTCTCTCACCATGTCGGGAGTTGCTTCGCCTTGGAGCTTCCTCTCTCTCACCGGTCATCCCTCCTCCTCTGAACCCGCAGAAGTCACACAACAGATGCAGAGAGCCAGAAATACATTGGTCTTGGTTTTTCTTGTCATTTATGTTGAATTTTTTTAAAATACTGAAAATTTTTGAAAAAATAATATAATGGAAACCCATATGCCTGCATCATGACTGACCAGGTGTTAGCATTTGCCATGTTCACTCCCTCTCGCTCACTTGCACGTCCCCTTGCCCTCCTCCTCTCTTTCTCTGTCACTATTACTGTCACTTTGTGTATTTTTTCCTGAACCATTTGAAAGTCAGTTGCACATATAATGACACCTTGCCCCTAAATTTTTCAGCATGTGCCTCCCAAGAACAAGCATGTTCTCCTTCATACACGCAGTGCCGGCATCACACCCATGACGTTTACCAAGGATACAGTGATGATGGCACCCATTGACGTGACATACAGTCCAACACAGGTTTCTCCACACTACCCAGTCATACTCCTCCCTCCCCTCCCATTCAGGATCCAATGCAGGCTCCACCCCTGGCTCTGGCCCTATCACCCCTTGCCCCTCCCCACCTTTTTTTGGTCTTTTGTGACCTTTCAGTTTTGAAGAGGCCAAGCCAGTTGTCTTGGATGGTGCCCTGCAATCTGGATTTGTCACTTCGCCCTCCTGCTCGGGTTCAAGGGAAGCATTTCTGGCAGGAAGAGTGCAGGCACGATGCTGCTGTGTGCTTCCCTCGTCCCCACCTCGGGGGACGCGCGCTGTGGGTTTGTCCCACTGTTAGGGTCGCTATTGATCGTTTGCCTGAGATCTGCCCTTCTCCTTGTAATTCGGAAGTGATACTTGAGACCCAAGAAGTGGTTTCCTGTTCTGCAGCAACTTTCCATACAGGCTTAGCCTTCACAGGTAAGGACCCCACCTGAACTAATTATTGCATCAGTGGTTGCACAGGTGATTTCCTGACTAGCTGGCCTTCTAGAAAGAAGGGCTTTTTCTTTCCTCCTCCTCCCTCTTCTCCCCTAATTTTTTGAGTATCACTGTAGACTCAGATTCTTTTTTATTGGAAACGTTGTGATCTGTTGCCGTCATCGTTCTTCTGGATGCTCACACAGTCCCACACTTGCCAGTGGGAGCCCTTTCTAGCCAAGTCCTCCTCCCTCTGATGTGACCCCATTAGTCTCTGGGCATTGCCTTGCTCTCTGACACAAGGAGGTTTTTCTGTTTGTTTCTTCCCAATAACACAATACAATTACCTATTACTTTCTATCCATAGCTATGTTTTGTCAGGAGAGCCAACTATTTTTAAAAAGCAAACAAAAACTGTGTGCCCCATTCATAGCTAAAAATAAAATGCAATGTATTTCTCCAGAAATGGATTTCTGGATCAATGCCCAGCTACTAATAACCCAGATAAATTGGCACTTCCTCTCAGGGAAGAGTAGACCATTATGAAATATCTGACTCGGCCTTGTTGGTGTGTGACAAGCTCTTCCAGGACAGCAGAGAAAGGCAGATGAGTTGTATGTATAACTCGGGATGTAACACATTCACCAGTGGTGCTCTGATAAGGTCCACTGTGTGCCAGACACCGTTCAGGTGCTCTTGCAGAGGTCAGAGGAGATGAGACCAGCTGAAAAGGAGAAATGAGCCAATACACGACAGCGTGCTTATTGGTGTTGCAGGAATTAATAGGGGAAGAGGAAGTGCAGAGCAGAATACAGGGGGGTTGGTCTATGAAGGAGCGCAGAGTGAAGGGGAACTTTGCATGGATGGCTATTTGTGTGTTACTGCAGGCCAGACAGTTCCCACACGTCCAGCTGTTAAGTGATTGATTGTCTCTGTGTCTGGGTGTGGGGAAGGGGGCGGGGCGGGGGGAGGCGTGGGCAGAGGGATTAGAGAGGAGGAAATTCAAGAAGCTATGAAACTCAGACCAGCCTTTTGCTTTACCTGTGCTCCAGTCTCATCTGGTGGTTGTGATGCTAGCGTGTATCCTAATAGCGGTTACTTCTGGGGTAAGAGAACTTGTTTTTCTCCCTTCTGTGTGGCAGATATCCTGGAACAAATAGGAAACCCCACTTGCTACCCCACCCCAAGTCAACAAAGATAATAGAACACTGTGAAAGAAAATGAGGAGTAACTGCATGATAGGTTCAGCTTGAAATCACGACATGGCTTCTTTAAACAACGATCATTTGTCTCAGTGCCACACTGTTTAGATCATGATATGATTAGCTTGGGTAACTTCTTTGCTTTTAAACGAAACCTTTAAATGTTTAATGTGGTTTAAAAAGTTTTTCCACAGACAGCTTTCAACGCCATCAGGAATCTCTGTGTGGTGATGGTAGTTGTGTTGTATTCCTTTAAAATTCTTTTTTTTTTTTAATGTATTACCAAAGCTGAACGAAATATTCTTCAGGTAGCTCTTTCATAGCACTTGATATTCTAGCGTATGAGAATTTATTTTCTTCCACTCTAAGGATTGCTGTTATTTTTATTGAAACTTGAATTATAATTGTATTATAATTTTACAATTAAAAAGAAAAAAAACTGAAACTGTCCATCTAGCCTTTCAGCTTACTGCTTTTGTTAGCAGTTTCAGCTTTTTCCATAACTCTCAGTTTCATTTTAAAATTTCATTTAGTGGATTAGAGAAATGTGAGCCTCAATCACAGTAGCATATCTCCTGGTTATAATAGACTAAAAGGAAACAAGCTAGCATTCTAAGTTTGGGGGAAATTTTGTGATGCCATATGTAAAAATGAGTGTCCTAGAATTCTGTACTTGCATCCACTGATTAGCTTAGTACTGACACAAAAGTAGAGAAAAACAAATTAGTACAACCAGGTATTAACTAATCTGCAAAATGATAGCTAAAGGGATACTTAAAGATGCCGTTCATTTTTCATGATATCACATTTCTTTGAAAAATAAACACAGACATACGCTTGTGTCCATAGTAAAGCTACTGCTAAATCACTGTAACAGGTAGGAATAATAAGTGGTGATTTGAATGGGAAATTAAGACAAACTCATTGAAACCAGTGCCTCATATCTTTTATTTCTCCATTTTCACATCTAAAATACAGGTAAAGAAAGTGCTTCTAATTAGATACTTACAGAGTTCAACATGCTTGGTCGAAAGATAAAAATGCCCGGGGAGTTCCCTGGTGGCCTAGTGGTTAGGATTCTGGGCTTTCACTACCGTGGCCTGGGTTCAATCCCTGGTCAGGCAACTGAGATCTCGCAAACTGTGCGGTGCGACCAAAAAAAAAAAGAAAGGAAAAAAGAAAGATAAAAATGCCCAAAAGTACTGCATTTAAACTGATTTCCAAATTTGAAAGCTTCTGTAGAGCATTTCCCTTTTCTTGTTCTAGTTTTTTTTTTTTTTTAAGATGAAGGAGATTAAGAGGTACAAACCTCCAGTAATAGAATAAATTAGCCATGGGGATATGATACACAGCATAAGAAATATGGTGAATAATTTTTAAGAACTTTGTATGGTGACAGATGGTTACTAGATTTTCCGTGGTAATCACTGCATAATACATGCAAATGCCAAATCACTGTGTAGTATACCTGAAACTAACATAATATTGTATGTCAACAATATTTCAGTGTAAAGAAAAAAGAACTCCCTTTAGATTATTGGCCATATAAATGCCATGGGAGTGGGGAGGGGCGAAGAAGGGAGAGGGAATTATTCAAAAGTGAATCCGTTTTTAAGTGAAAAACTCCAATTCTATATTCCTTTTAAAATAATTTTTGTTAAAACATATGTATGTATATAAACAGGCCAGTGTCATAAGAGTACAGCTCAGTGTGTTTTTATCAACTGAAGACATCCTGTGCTCAGAGCGCAACCAATGCGGGCGTATTACCAGCACTCCAGAAGCCCCTCATATTTCCTTGCAGTCACCACATCCCACCAAGGATATAACCACTATCCTGACTCCTCACGTGGATTGGTTTTCCTGCTTTTATACTCTCTGTAATGGAATCTAGCTACTCTTGCTCAATATTGTTTGAGATCTCTTCATATTCTTGTATTCTGGTATGGATGGTTCCTCCTCCAGGCTGTATATTTTTTCATTTGTGAAGACACCACCAAATGTATTTATCCTTTCTTCTCCTCTTTTTTTAAAGATTAGTGACTCATTGACAGAATTTTTTTTTAATACAGTAGTTTTTATTTATTTTTTTTATTTTTGGCCACGTCGGGTCTTAGTTGCGGCACATGGGATCTTCGTTGCGGCTCTCAGGCTTCTCTCCAGTTATGGCACGTGGGTTTCCTCTCTCTAGTTGTGGAGTGCGGTCTCCAGGGCGCGTGGGCTCTGTAGTTGTGGTGCGCGGGTTCCAGAGCATATGGCTCTGTAGTTGTGGAGCACGGGCTCCAGAGCACGTGGTTTCTGAAGTTTGCGGCACATGGGCTCTCTAGTTGAGGCGTGCGGGCTCAGTACTTGTGGCATGTGGGCTTAGTTGCCCTGCGGCATGTGGGATCTTAAGTTCCCCGACCAGGGATCGAACCCACGTCCCCTGCATTGAAAGGTGGATTCTTTACCCCTGGACCACCCAGGAAGTCCCTGTTTATCCTTTCTACTACTGATGGACATTTGGGTAGTTTCCAGTTTGGGGCTATTTTGAACAGTGCTGTTATGAATATTCTGGCACTTGTCTGTTGGTGAATGGTCATTCTAGGAATGGAATTGCTAGGTCATCAGTTTGCATATGTTCAGCTTTAGAAGGCACTGTCGAGCATCCACAGTGGATGTACCAAATTGCATTCCCATCAGTCAACAATATATATTCCAGTGGTAGTTCCACATCCTCTGCAATACTTGGTATTTTTGTGTATTTTCATTTTAGCCAGTCTAATGGATATGGTAGTTTTAATTTTAATTTCTGTAATGACTCGTGAAGATGAGTACCTTCTCATGTATTTGTACATGGAGGGATATTTCGTGTTTACAGATTGGAATACCCAATATTATAAAGGTGTTGGTGTTCTCCAAATTCATGTATAGAGGTGATGCAGTCCCAATCATATTACTAGCAATGCATTTTTTGTAGAAACTGAGATGTTCATTAAAAAATTCTCATGGAAATTGAAAAGACCAGGGATAGCTAGTGCATACGTAAAGAAAAAGAACTGGCATATTTCCACTACCACATGTAAAACCTCTTCTAAAGCTCTGTTAACTAAGATTGCGTGGCATTGGTACGTGGCTAGGCTACCTGATCAGTGGAACAGAACAGAGTCCAGGAAGAGACCCACTTACATACAGTCACCTGGTTTATGGCAAAGAGGTAACTGCAGTGCACTGGGAAAGGGATAGCCTTTTCAGTCAGTGGTGTTCAGTCTGTTGGATAACCATTTGGAGGGGAAAGTATCCTGACCTCTTCCCCATTCATACATAAAAATGGATTGTAGAAAAAAAAATGGATTGTAGATTTAAGTGGGAAAGGAAAAACAAGTTTAGAGGTGTTTAAAATTTACTCAGTTGAATTTTGGTTTTTTTAAGGTTTTATTGCCTTTATTGAAGGACTCATGAATCAGGCGGCATTCGGTGTAGCAGACAGAAAAGAGCTCCAGGGGGCTGCACAGAATGAAAGACTTTTATAGGCAGAAGGCAGTGGGAAGAGGGAGCACAGGGTGGTTCGGTTGTGGCAAGGTCACTTCCCTTTAGAGGTGACGGGTCTGTCGGACAGGCGACCTAATGAGTGCTGATCGGGTGATTCCTGATTGGCTGGTTTAAGATTCCGTTTCTGGGAGAGACCGAAACTATAGCTAAGTCTCCGTTTGGTGGCGTGTGGCTTAGCATAACCGACTCCATTTTGGACCTGTTGTTTTTAACAGAGGAAAACAAAAGAAAACAGCTGCATTACTTTGGAATAGGCAAAGATTTCTTAAATAGGACACAAAAAGTGTGAGCCATAAAAGAAAAAAAAATTGAGCTATACTAAAATTACGGCGTCAAGAGCAATAGTAAGAGAATAAAAAAGCAGAGAAATGGGAGGAAATATCTGGAAAGAGATTTGCATACAGGATATATAAAGAACTCCTACAAATCAGTTTTTAAAAGACTGAAACCAGCTCCTAAAAATGGGTAAAAAATGTGAACATTCACTTCACAAAGGTGATATCCAGATGGCCAATTAACTTGGGAGGAGTCCCCTTTTGCCATGGGCGGGGGTGTGGTGTTCTCTCTACTTTTAATAAGAGAATGTGTGTGTCATTCACATATTCACATACTTCTTTACTACTGACAGCCTACAGTAGTATGCTTATGCAACATCAATAATGTGTGTGATTACGTTAACATACAATGTCCTTTAAATATTACTGTTATAGGCTCATGATGTTTTGATGCTATGGACATGTAAACATGCAGGATCTAAAGGATGCAACAGCAGGAGACACCAGATGGTTTCACACTTACTTATAACCCTAAAGAGAAATTAGCTTTTCCATTAGCATGAACGTGAGCAAACAGATCCCTCCCTGGGCTTCCCTGGTGGCGCAGTGGTTGAGAGTCTGCCTGCCAGTCAATGCAGGGGACACGGGTTCGTGCCCCGGTCCGAGAGGATCCCACATGCCGCGGAGTGGCTGGGCCCGTGAGTCATGGCCTCTGAGCCTGCGCGTCCAGAGCCTGTGCTCCACAACGGGAGAGGCCACAGCAGTGAGAGGCCCGCGTACCGCAAAAAAAAAAAAAAAAAAAAAAACCGATTCCCCCGTGCCGCTTGCTCCCCAACTCTCACCCACCCCGCTTCTCTCCCTCTCTCCCCCTCTCTCCCTCCCTCTCCCTCTCTCTCTCCCTCCCTCCCTCTCCCTCCCCCCACTCTGTCTCTCTCTGTCTCCGCCCCCACCCCGCCCCCCGCTCCCCAGTCTCTAAGCTATCCCTGACCCAGAGCCCCAGCAGGCTCTCCACTGCCGGTCACTCATGTCATCTTTAGGGAAATAACGAAAGGACACGTAAGTGGCAGGATAGAGGAGTTAGGAGGCCTGTTGTGTGCTCTGCGTGAACATTTTTTAAAGCTGAAGATTTAATGGTTTGTGTTTTAGGTAAATGAAGTAGATGTGACCTTGATAGGAGACCAAGTTAAAACCTTCTGTTCTAATTCATACTGATGAGGTAGAATCATATGGAGAGCTCTACAGACTTGCTGACCCAGGGGGGTCCGGTGCAGCCTGGACCACGGGAGGCCCAGAAGCTCCCTGGGTGATCTGATGTGCAGACGAGGCTGGGATCTGTCCTGGCCATGAGTCATGGCACAGTTAACCTGAGACACCTTAACTGTGTTTTGGCTTTACTGGGGGAGGGGGCCTTGTTCTTTCTACAGCTCCTCTCCAGGGAGGATGAGCCCTGGGAATGACTAACAGGAAGTGGTAAAACTGATACTCTGTAGAGAAGGATTTCCCTCCTTTCCTGAATATCCTCTGAGCAGCGCTAGCTCAGCAGCGAGGCTCTGGCCCAAGAGAAAGGCCTGGGTTGCTGCTGCATCTGAGAATCCGGCAGTCCTCCCTCCTTGCTTCCCTACCGCCCACCACGCGGATGAAGGAGTCGTGATTGTAAATCAAGCGCGTCAGTGTTGTGAAAGCACGCAGCTCTGCTGCAGCTTCTTCCTGTGAGAAACACGACGGTGGTGGCTGTTTTAATTTTTATTTTTAAAATCCCATTGTGAATACAACTATCCTCTAATGAAAATACATCACTAAAATTTTACATAATTCATACAGCCTTTTGTGACTGCTTTTCTCAGTAATTAATATCTTATTTGCTTTCCTCTTCAGTAACCAAAAATCATTGATGTACTGTATTTTAATATTTTATATTACACTGTTTTAATTAATTTCATAAGTTATTCCAAACGCTGACCATAAAGGTACTTTGAGAAGGTTATAGACAATAGTTTGAAGACAATGCCATAGAAAAGTCTAAATAAAAGCAAATAAAGGAGGGCTTCCCTGGTGGCGCAGTGGTTGAGAGTCCGCCTGCCGATGCGGGGGACGCGGGTTCGTGCCCCGGTCCAGGAAGATCCCACATGCCGCAGAGCGGCTGGGCCCGTGAGTCATGGCCGCTGAGCCTGCGCGTCCGGAGCCTGTGCTCCGTAACAGGAGAGGCCACAGCGGTGAGAGGCCCGCGTACGGAAAAAGCAAATAAAGGAAAACTTTTAAAGGTAAATCATACTAATTTATCATTTATCCAACAGGTTTTTTTTCATATCTTATATTTCTTCTGTTCCTTTATCTGTCTCTTTGGCCAACCAAAAGAAAATGGGAAATAAAATTTTAACCTACAACCCCAATCTGATTCTTATTCTTAATATAGCTTTTCACTCACTAGATCAAAATGGCATTCTTTAATAAAAGATATAAATTTATATACCACAAACAATAATTTAGAATGTCTTGATTACCCCATAATTGAGCAGTTACTTCTAGTTTTAGACATACTGTGTGTATTATCCCATGCAGATTCCCAACATTTTCACTAAGTTGGATAAGACCAGTCACGTTATAGTCTTCATTTGTCTTCTGGGAGATGTGACTTTCTGTATTGTAAATACAGGATGTAACCATTACTGGAATTCCATTTTTCTGATCTGTATCACTTGCTCTGTTTGTTTTGGGAGCATCTTCATCTCTATAAATGTATGACCCAGGTGACGTGGAGGCAGAGGAGGGAAAGGGAAAAGGGAAGAAAAGTATCTCATGGGCATCAAGCAGATGCCACTTCACACCTCTGCCTGGTCGAGAACCACGCCCCTACCAAGCCAGCGTCTGGCCTTGTCCTTCATCTGAGGAAATGGCTGGTACCCAGTCCAAGAGAGTGGAGCCCAGCTCTGTCAGACATTGCAATTCCTACAGTTTGTACTTCTCCAGGAGCTTAGAATCTGGTTGGGAAGGGGGGAAAGTTACACACGCAGAGGGACACACCTGAAATTAAAGTACCACTTACTATTGTGAGTTCCAGAAATAGCCGTGCGCTAAAGGAGACCAGAGAAAGCACAGAGCACTTCTGGATGGCTGGTCGGCAGACGGCTCCTTCGTCGGAAGGGTCAGCCCTAAACTGGAGAGAGGGGATTTCAGAAGGAAAAACAGAAAACAAGATTCCAGGAAAGACTGATGGCTTAGAATGAGAAGGCCACAGGGAAGGTGAGGATATGGGGAAGCAGATGAGCGGCAGGAAAAGTAGATTCCAAGACCTGGCACACGTGCCAGGCGAGCAGGGCCATGTCGATAAATGCCCCACGTCGAGTATTAAGAACTTTGGACTGAGGGGGGTCCCGTAAGGCTTCACAGCAGAGGTATGATCTGAGGTGGCTGTAAAGAGAGGTATGGATTTTAAGGAACATTCTTGAGTAGAATGTCAAGGTGAGAAGGCCTGATGCATGTTGGCCTGCCGATGGCGGAATGACAGCTTTCCCCTAGAGGGGCCTTGAGATGGTTTTGGGTGGTGGCAGTGTAGAACCATTAGAAGTGTTCTGTTTCAAAGGCTCCTCTCACCAAGGTCGCCAGCGACCTCTTCGTTGTAAATACTGAATAAATTATAATAAAATAATAAATAATTTCCGTCCCGCATCTCGCATGATCTTTCTCGGCTTTTGAGCATGTGTTGACCTCTTTCTCCTGAAAACTCTCTTGCCCTGGTGTCTGAGTTGCCCCCACTTCCCTGGCTCTCCCGTTCACCGCCCTCGGTCCCCGCCATGGCCGCCCTTCTCCGCGCGCATCTCCTCGTCCACGTTCCCACAGCCTGGCCCTCCGCCCGCCCCCCTCCTTCACCCTCCCCAGCCCCGCACTGACCCGCCTTCCTACTCAGGTTCCCGCCCGTCAGGGCGAGTGCAAACGCCTGCTGTCAGCCTGGCCCAGACCCGGGTCTTCGTGACTCTCCCGTGCTGCGACGCCGGGGTCACGACGGCCCCTCTGCTCCCCGTTGCCGCATGTCCTGTTCTACTCCTGCCTGCACAGTGAGGTGCCAGGGCCTTCTTACCACCCACGTCTCACTAAAACTGTGGACCTGTAAAAAACTCCCACCCCATGGGCACGTTGCCTCTAGAAATCTTCCCTCCTTCTAGACTTGACCCTCTTCGAACCTAGCAAAGGCAATGACGGTGACTGTATAGACTTGTGCTTGACGGGTGTAACCTCAAATGCCACATACCAGAGGAAAGAACCTTCCATACGGCCACCTTACCTCACTGTAGCAAGTGCTTTGGAAAAGAATATTGTTATTAATACTGGCTGTGAGCACCTACCAAAGGTTTTTCTGCCCGTATTTGCTTATGCTTCTTGAAATACTTTGAAATGTTGATTAATCTTAAATCTACATAAATACATGTGAATATAAGTACATACATACATAAATACATATGTGGGCATACATGCAGATGGATGGATAGATAAACAGATAAGAATAAAACCTTTGGGGGGATAAGGACTCATTTTTCTTCCTTTTTTTCCTTCTCTCTGAGTCTGTCCCAGTAATAAGCAGAGTAGGACATGCTTTGTGTTGCTGCTGACTTGGAGTTGAGAGCTGCTCCTCTTTTCAAAGACCCGCAGCCTCTTTCCGTCGAATCAGGAGTCATGGCGTCAGCAGGGCCCCTCACTGCTGTCTTTCCCATGGGCTTGATTTAGTCCAGCCGGTACCCTCCTCCGGCTCAGGCGCTGTTAAGATGGAGAGATACGTTCAGTTTTAAACGAGCGAACCAAATCTGTCTTCTAAAGAAAAGTAGGAACAGCCTTCTGTGGCATGTCTTTAAATGGATTAATATGTTGATCTTAGAGAAAACGGGAGCCTCCCTCATGTTTTCATTATTGAGCCAGGTGAAATGAAAAGCGGAACTCACTGCTAAATGCCACCTCTGGGAATTTTGCTGTGTTGTTTCTGTTTTACAGTACCCCGCAGGATTCCTTCTTTAGCTAAAGCAGACTGTTGTAAGTGTACAGTCTCAGCATTCTTTTTGAAACACCAGACACTACTTAGTTGCCTCATACCAAGAACTCTGCAATGTTAATTGGCCATGAACGTCTAATCGTGCGAGAAACAGTTGCTGTGTGTATCTACCTTCACAAGGAGACGGCAGCCTGAGTCTGGTAATAAAGTACCGGTTATCAGAGTACTGCCTCTTAGTCCTCGGCAGGCAGCTAGTCCTTATTTGTATAAACGTTTGCTTTTAAGTGAAATTATCAGTCATAAAATAAAATGTAGGCATTAAGTGGAAACTCTTGCCAGACTAGTTTATTCTTGATGATTCATGAGAAAATACTTTTCTATATTGTAGGCTTTCATTCAATATCGATTTATAAATGAGCAAATATCCATATGATTTTAAGGGGTGGAAGAACGCTTTCTCTATTTTGTAAGGGTCACAAACCTCTGAACCTGCCGTTCTGTGCCGTTTATCTGAGTTTAAGGGGAAAGTTCTAGAAGGTGGACTTAGCATTGCTTTACTCTTATTCATCAGGCAAAATTCAAAACGCTGGAAGAGGTGCTTTTTTCTTTCTTTCTTTTCTCTGGAAAAGATGGAATCAGTCTGGATGGGAGGATAGGGGAAAGTCTTGGAATAGTACTGTGATGTTTGCTGTGATTGGAGACCCTAACGGGTTTGCAGGCTGCTTCGGGGAAGTCAGGGCCAGCTCCGGTGGTCACGATTTCTCTCCCCGAGGGGACCCGAATGTCTCCTTGTGTTGAGCCCTTTCTGTTGGCATGAAAGAAGATAGGAAGAGGTTCAGAGGTTTGGTTGCATGGAACAGATCTGGGATGGGATTTATTCTGAGGACACCTAGGGAAACAAGGCCTCTCGGCCACGAGCCCTCGCAGGTCACGCATCCTGCCTCACCGAGACTGGAAGCCCTGCAAGGATGTGGCAGCAGCTCCCACCATTCCCCTTTCCCATCTCCTTGCTGTCTCCCTGCTTATACTTTCTGCTACCAGTGGGCTGACTGTTTCAAACAATTGCTTGGATCCTTTCAGATTGGACGCCCCACCCTATGGGCAGAGTCCCTGGCCCCTTACAGGCCTGGCCCTTAGCAGGCACCTGGGCTCCCAACACGTCCCCCAGGTGCTCCGCTGCCGCCGGGGCCTCTTGGGCCACTGTAGAGACCGGCTGGGGGCCTCGGCTTGTGGACGGCTGCCTTTCATCTTGAGATGAGGCTGCGCCTCTAGGACAGCCTGCCTCTACAGAGCTAGTGGCAATGCGCCTTGTTATCTGGGGTTTGATAAGCGGTTATTCATTGTTTACCTTTGCCACCTGTTTTGGCAAACACTGTACAAGATAGATGATACAGTCCTATAGAAGAATTTGATGTTGAGTGACCAGGTTATAAATCTATATGGGCGCCTCTGGAGGATGTCCGGTCTGCCCAGCCTGCTTCCAAAGACATCTCAAGACTTTCCTCTCTGCCCTTTCCTCTTAACCATAGAAATCAGCTGGTAGTTGTTTCTTGGGGAGCGTGTGTGATGCCTGGAATGCACACAACCTGAGAGCTGCACCAAACCAAAGATCTTGGCTTAATGTTTTACTTTTTTTTAAGTGCTCCCCATGCATTATCATTTTAACCTTCAGAGTGGCTGGGAGAGGCTGTATTCACCTGCTGCTGTTGAGAAAACAGACCTAACACTGCACGACAAGCTTAATGGCAGAACCAGTATTAGAATCCCCATTTTCTGGTAGGTTCCAAGGCATCCTGATACAAATGTGTCTGATCACTAAATATGTGTGTGCATGGTTCCAACACAGACACACACGCGTGCACACACATGCATACACGCCTTTGTAGACTCAGTTGTTGGAAAATGACAGAATTTACCAGCATCAGTCATTTCTTCTGTTTGTGGTTATGGTAGCTGAGAATTATTACCGTAGTGAAGATGGAGTCTGAAAGCCTGTCCTGTGTTTCTCTAGTATTGTTGAGCCATTAGTCTAGCAACAGGCAGTGCAGGGGGCTCCGTGATTTTGAACAGAAGAGGGTTTCTGTATCCCTCTTCTTCCTTCCAACCATCCATTCAGCCAACCATCCTCTTAGAGTGACATGGTTTGTAAAAATTCCCAGACCTGGGGTGAAGGGACTTGAATTGTGATGCCCCTCCACCGGCACTTAGTATGTAGTTGGGTTTAGTTACTGTGAATTTGTGAATCAGATTTTTAAATCTGTAGAATGAGGTACCGGAGTTTTGTTTCCCAGTGTTTCATGTACATGCTGCATGACCTTAGGTCCTCCACTCCACTGTCTCTACTACGTCACCCACTTTGTAACTCCTTTCCCATCCAGGCCAGGGCTTGGGGACTGGGAGTGGGGTGTCAGAATATATTAAAACTCTTCCTTACATAGACCCAGTTTGCAGGTGTTACAGGAAATTCCCTCTGCCGTCTAATTCCGCTCAGTTGCATTTTTTATGTTAATAGGCTAATATTTTATGAACTTATAAGATTGAATGTATGGAGTGAGATGAGTATTTCTGATAATTACTTGATGGGGGTGGGGAAGTTCAGCAGAAAGCCATTGAAAACTTCCAGACTGATATTGATTAAAATTAGTGGCTCAAAGACTTAGAGTATCTAATTTACGGGATTTTTTTCACAGGTTATTCTATGACTTAGGCAAAAATTGTAGCCCATCATTTATGATAACATATATCAGGTAATTTTCTGTGCTGAATTTAAAGGAGAGCCAGTAATTTAGAATCAGAGCATTCTGTGTGTCCCTGTATAGGTTGTTCTCAGGCTTAATTGCTGCAATTAAGTATTTTTATCTGGGATGTTGTACTTCTAAGGGGCAAGCTCTCTGTTTTCTCTTTTGGAATTATCAGGATCTTCCTTTTGTATCTTTCTGTATTTCTTTCTACCAAAGAAGACACAGTGAGATGTACTTTGTTTAGATTAGAAGGATGAAAGATTATTAAAAGCCAGCTCTGGTCCCTTGTTTAGTCTGTCATGCCAGGCACTGAGATACTTACTACAGATGTGTTGCTAGATTACAAGTTGTTTATTTCCTATGGATATTTCCCCAAGTGGCATAAGTTATATGGGTGGTAACATTCTCCTAAGAAATACTTTGGGCATCACATACCTCCCAGCCTTGTCGCGTTGATCAGGGAACAGCATGGTGGGTGATGGAGCTCGGAGCTGAGTGTGTGCATGTTGACTTGTGTGCCAACCTCAGGCAAGTCACTTGGCTTATGGTGGCCTCATCTATAAAATGAAGTTGAGTTGGTGGTTTATTTCTAAGGTCCTTTCCAGTTCTCATACTCAGTGATTCCAGTGATTCATGTTAGCAAGAATATTACCATCCTACTTTCATTCATTCATTCAGCACGTGTGTATCACCCTCTGTGTCCAAAGGGCTGTGCTAGCTGCTGTGGTGACTCCGGCAGTGAGTCACCCAAAGGCCCTGCCCTCCTGGGCCCCCATCCAGCCAAGGAGGGGAAACAGCCACGCAAGTAAAAGGAAGTAAAAGTGAAAAATAGCAGTTGAGAAGGACAAAACTAAACTTACATTTAGTTAGCCTCTCTGTGTGCCTTAGGGACTCCACTTTGTACATTATGTACATTTTATTTTAATTATCATGATAATCCTGTGAGCTAGGTGTTATTATCCCATTTTATAAATAAGGGATCAGCGGTCGTGCAGCTAGAATATTGTGCTGGGATTTAGAAGCAGTGTGTTGTGTTTTCGAAGCCCGTGCTTTTCCTATGAAATCATGCTGCCTCCTGATAAAATGCTAGAACTGATAACAGGAGATCGTGTATGCTGTTGGGGGCAAGACAAGCACTTTCTGGTAGAGGAGTCATTGGCTCAAGGACTTAAAATGGGTGGAATTGGCACGTGTGACCTGGGGAGGATGTTTCCAGCAAGGAGCCAGGCTAGAAAGGTGGGTGGGCCAGGCTGAGTTATTGAAAAGGCATTTTGAAGCCGCTCCAGATTCGGGTAGGAGGTTAAGTGAGCAGAGGTCACCTCGAGCCATGTCTGTAGGGCACCCCTGTGGACGGGGATGGGAGGGGAGCCCTCTGGTCTGGCTGGGGAGCAAGAATGCAGGGAGGAGCTGATAGGGGCTCAAATGTAAGATCAAAATGAGGGGAGGGGATATGCAGAGATGGCTGTGGCTGCTCACAGGGGTCCTGTCACTGGGAAACCAAACCAAGATCGGGAGCAATCCTGAGAGACACAACGAGGACGCGGATTTTGGTGAACCTGAGATGCACGTGATTCCTTCAGCTGAAGTCCCGGGACTCGGGAAGCCGTCAGAGCCTGATCCTGAAGGAGGAGGGGAGCCCGGAGGTGTGGGAGTCAAGGTGGACCAGTGAGGGTCTGGTCCTCTCCAGTTTACAGAGCGCGCGTGCATTTGGCGTCTCCCACGCTGTTGGCCATGTGGCCAAAGGAGAGGCCGCAGAGCAGGGATCCCTCTGCTTCTGGCTAACTGTTACTAAGTGCCGGCTGCGGCCAGGCACTGTGCTCGGGTCTCACATCCCTCTGCACTCACAGGCCTGTGAGGCGGGCAGCATCATTATCTCCACCTCACCCAGGAGCCAGCTGAGACAAGGTGACGCAGCAACTGACTAGGAAATGGCAAAGCTGGTCCCCAGACTTGGTTAAACAGAGAGGAGAAGAAAGTGCTGTCATCAGGGAAAATCAGGCTCAAAGAAAGAATTGCAAGGAGGGCAGATGAGGTTGATTCCTCTGTATCGTTTGCCATTAGCGCCTTGGAGAGTAACGTGGAGAATGGAGTGGTGGCACGTCCACCCCCACTGACATCACCCGCACAGCGTGCGCATCACCCGCAAAGCGTGCGTGCTTGGATTCTTTTGCTGACGTGCTGGGATTGTCCAGACTCACGTTGGGACAGACAGGCCACAGCACAGAGCTGCTTCTCAGTGCCCTGTCCTACTCCACCTGAGAGAAGAGTGTCTGAAAGTCAGCAAGGTCTCAGGGAGGCTTCTGTGCGTGAAGGCTGGATGGCTTTTTTGTACTCATCCTAGAGTTGCTGACATATTTTTAAGTGATGTTTTACTCGTAGGAGATCACTTACTGGAGTGACCAACTTAGTACTGTGATGAGCTAGTAAGATGGCATATCCTTGAAATGGCTCATACACCATGTGTGTGTGTGTGTTTGTGTACGTACGTATGTACATGCACATATATGATTTATCTGATATTTACATTTACAAATATTCATATTTAACTTTAGGGGAACATTGGCTTCAAATTTGCGATTATCTCATAGTTTCACTATTCCACTCATAGCTCAGGGGGGAGCTCATCTGAAGCTCTGACCACTCACCCAGACGTATTTTAAGATACAAGAAGCCCTTTGATATCCTGATCACAGCAATGGAAGACTTCGGGGCTGTTTTGTTTCCCGTAAGACATGCCAAGATTTTTAGATTACTTTTCCCACCGACTTTAGTGCATCATCTTCTAATCCTAGAATATTCAACAGCCAAAGAGATTAGGTAAATCGGGCAGCTGAGGGTTACTGTGCAGTTTCTGGTTCTTTCCTCCCTGCCCCCACCAAGAACACTTGGAGGATGTCCAGAAAAGCCATAAGGATCCACCAGTGATTTGAGCTGTGACTTTGAAACCCAGCATGTAAGAGAGCTGTTGTGACACGCTGTGTGGCCTCGGTTAAGCATCTGATGTTTCCCTCACCTCCATTTCAGTGTCTGAAATAATGAACCACACAGCATCCCTGCTACCTGTGTCCTCAGAACCTCTGAGAACTAATGAGCTGGTGGCCGTAAGATGCTCTTTATGAGAGTCTTGGGCTGCAGGGCCTCTCGCAGGAAAGCTTACGGTCGAGTGCTTTTTTGTGAGCATGGTTCCCTTTAGGTCCTCGTTTTGTTATCCTCGTTTTATATATGCTTATAATATTGCTTAATATCACCCCATGAGTACCTGTTTCTCTTATATTTTTGAAAACCTGAAAATATCACGCATATTAATGAAGTTTCACTGAGTTGTTGCTGAGCAGTCGGGACTGTACATCCAACAGAAAGCTAAATTGGCTAAATATTACTCACCTGATTGTCTATCTTATGGTGTCATCCTGCCAGCCTAGAAAGTGTAATAATTAATACAAAATTTCAAGTTTAAAGTACAGTTTTGTTGTACCAAGCATGTCAAAAAATAAAATTTTGTTAAAGGAGCTGTTCTAGATGATTAAAAAAATGAAACTTAAGCTCTGAAAAAAATCCAAAACTCACACTTTATTTTACAGTTGGAAGTACATTATAAAGGTACTTTGTAAATGTACACGGTTCAGGTCCTTCCCAGACACACTGTTCAGTGGGGCCTTGCAGGGAAGGATGCTTCGGGCTTACGGGCTGGCGGCAGGTGGGTGACGAGGCACGCTCGGTGCCCCAGCAGCTTGCTGTCTCACCGGGAAGCAGGTGTGAACGTGGGTGATGAGCACCGCATGCGCAGAGAGCGTATTAGAGAATGTAAGCAGTCAAGGGACAGCATGGCGTGTGTGTGCCGAGGGGCTGCAGTAATGAAAAGCTTCATCGGATGTGGAGCGCTGCTGGTGGAGGCATCGTGTCCAGGCCGCGAGCTCGTGGAGGGTGCGGGAAAGGCGGCAGGGACGGGCAGGAACGGAGGAGCCTGGAGGTCACGGAAGGAGCCACCGTGCTGCTCGGGGGGTCCGGGGGAGAAGTCGGGGCTAGCGATGCGGCGTGGGCAGTCAGTAGGACCGCAGCACCGGTGCCGAGGGCCTGGGAGCACGCGTCTGTTACAGACACACTGCGGGCCTTCCTGACGTTGATGCCGTGTCACATCAGCGTGCGCGAGGAATGAGGGGTGAAGCGTTACTCTTCTGCTCCGTGGCAGCCACGTCCCGTGTGCGTCTCCCCCCGCAGCGACAAGGGTCGCGCGGCTTTGCGTCACCCAAGCCCTCACCGTCTCATCTCGGGGGTCGCGGGCAGGCTGACTCTTCGCCCTGGCGCCGCACACCTAAGCCGTGGGGAACTGAGCGCGTTAGGCAGAGGGGAGGCAGCCTGAGGAGGGGCGAGAAGGGCTTGCCTGGCGCGGCGGCTGGCATGCCGGGCGGCCGGCAAGGCCGCAGGACGGCCCAGCCTCGCGCCTGACACGGCAGGCGGTGCTGCCCGCCGGGCTCGGCCCGTCCCTCGGCTCCGCCCTCCGCCCCGCCGCACGCCCTCCACGATGGGGCGCTTCCGGCCCGGGCCGCCCCGCCAGGCCCGGCCACCCCTCGGCAGTGCCGGCAGCTCCGCGGCTCGCGCCCTCCTCTTGCGGCCCGTCCGGCAACGCCCCCCACGGCGCCTCGGCCCCGGGGGCCTCGGGAGGCAGCGGGCAGCCTGGGCCGAGAAACCACGAGAGCAGGGAGGGCAGCCGCTCGGCCCCAAACGGCCCGGCAGCCCTCGGGGGTGCGGGGTCTCTGGGAAAGCGGGAGGGAAACCCCATCACTTAATACCCTGTGGGAGGGTTTCTTCTTTCTTATGTTCTTGACATATTCCTTACGAATAAGCCGCTCCTCCCGGCCTGAGCCGATGCTGCCCCCCCCCGCCGCGCCCCGCCCAGCAGGCGGCCAGGGATGGAGGAGATGCAGGCACCCGGTGGGAGCACAGGGGGCCCTGGACGGGTTGCACCCAGGAAAGCTGACAGAAGTCGGCCGTCCCGGTGGGGCGGTCACCCCAGACCTCTCTCACCCCCCCTCTAAGCATTTATTTTTCTGGGGTATGAAACGGCTTTTCTGGGAGGAAAGCAATTTGATGTCAGGGGCTCTTTGGAGCCTTGGGAATTAGGACTCAGAGCCTTGGGAACTGGAGCTCAGCTGCTGGTGGAAAATGCACTGTGAATGTTTTATTCAGTAATGCATGTATAACATTGAGCAGAATCCAAACACATAAATCACTTATACAATAGCCGCTAAAAGCTCCCTTCCCGCGTTTCAGACCGGCTGCCAGAATAGCTCACAAAGTCCTCTGTTGCCATCTGCTGGTGGAACGTCTTATTACGCTGTTAAATCTTGCTCTGTTTTTAGTTCTCCCGGGCCTCTTGGTATCCTCTTGCACTCGAGTTTCCCGAGGGTGACATCTGCCTCCACAAAACCAAAATGCCTTGTGTGTCTGAGGATGGCAGAAGAGGACAGCGGCGCCTTTAGAGTCCTGTCGGGACAGAGAGAACAGGGCAGACAGATAATAAAGCCAGTTTTTTCACTGGGCTTTTAGCCGGATGTCTGTGCATATCCAGGAGGCCAGAAGCCAGCCTGCATCTCCGGGCCGAGGACTCAGTGCTCAGTCGTCCTCAGAATAACAGGGTCCTGTTGTCATGGCTACCTGCCTCTCACTGTCTGTCACAGTCCCTAACACATTTCATCAGAGAAATAGGAATTTCACCGGTGAAACCTGCCCGTAAGTCTGCAAGAGCTCACGTGATTCCCGGTGGAGAAACCTTACCCCAGAGGAGACAGTTCATCGCCTGCATAAGACATGGCTGAAAATTACTGGGTAGCTTTTTGACATCAGTTCAAAACAGCTGTTGTATCCTGAATGACCGAGGTGCACCAACCCAAGCACCAGACTGAAGATCTTCAGAGCAGCCCTGCCTCTTGAAGCACTAACAGATGTCACTTGCCCTTCTCAGGTGAGTCTTCAGCATCATCCGTGAGCCGTTCGGGACCTGCAGTGGCATGACTGAGGTTGCACCTGCTCTGAGACAATGCATATAGCATCTCAGCTCCTTGAAGTTTCACAAAGGGCTGGATGGAGGATACCCGGAATGCAGCCACTTGGTGACTCGGGGTGTGGGGCAGGGACACAGCGGTGCCGACGGGCCTGGGGATGCCGCAGCGTGATGCGGGCAGGCTCAGGGGCTACGACTGCAGGTGACAGTGCTCTTGTTAGGCAACGGTGTTCCAAAAACTGAAATTAAGAGGCAGAGTCGCTAAAGCATACTGGGCTCTTCACATCTGGGCAAGGCTGTAAGCCCAAAAAGATGCTGTCTACTGACATTATCTCCTTAAAGAAAGGTTAGGTCATGGATGAAAAAAATCATGTTTCAAAGTTAGAGGGAAAAACTAAAAAGCAGGTTGTCTTTCACTTTAACATAACCTGCAGAAAGGAGAGTGGGGTGGTAGGTAGAACAGAAGTGAGAATCATCCTTTTCATAGAAAATACGGAGCTCTGTGAACCCGGGGTCACAGCACCACCCACATCCCCATCTCCACCCTTCCCATGAAGGGCCTGTGCCCTAGACAGTGCCATCTTCTTTTCAATTCCACAAATGTGACAAATGTTCAGTTACTTTTTATAAAGTATAGATTTGGGGGCTTCCCTGGTGGCGCAGTGGTTAAGAGTCCACCTGCCAATGCAGGGGACACGGGTTCGAGCCCTGGTCCGGGAAGATCCCACATGCCGCGGAACAGCTAGGCCTGCGTGCCACAACTACTGAGCCTGCGCTCTAGAGCCCGTGAGCCACAACTACTGAGCCCGTGTGCCACAACTACTGAGCCTGCACTCTAGAGCCCGTGCTCTGTAACAAGAGAAGCCACCGCGATGAGAAGCCTGCGCACCGCAACGAAGAGTAGCCCCCTCTCTCTGCAACTAGAGAAAGCCCGCGCGCAGCAAACGAGGACCCAACGCAGCCAAAAATAAATTAATTGATTAAACAAAAAAAAAGTATAGATTTTTCAGTCATGAAAACTCTAGATTAAAAAACTGAAAGTTCGGGCTTCCCTGGTGGCGCAGTGGTTGAGAGTCCGCCTGCCAATGCAGGGGACACGGGTTCGTGCCCCGGTCCAGGAAGATCCCACATGCCACGGAGCGGCTGGGCCCGTGAGCCATGGCCACTGAGCCTGCGCGTCTGGAGGCTGTGTTCTGCAGCGGGAGAGGCCGCAACAGTGAGACGCCCACGTACCGCAAAAAAAAAAAAAACAACAAACAAAGTTCAAAATAGAACTCTGGTAAGATACACATAATAAAGTTTACCATTTTAACTATTTTTAAGTACACTTGTTAGATTTTTTTAACAGGCTCTTATTGAGTAAGAACCTAAGAAATGACCAGCAAGGAAATGCCAGGCCTCACATGCTTACAGGTGCAAAGCCAGTTGAAGCACCAGGTGCCATTCCTAAGCCTAAATCCAAGCTCCAGAAAAGGGCGTCAGCCACAAACCCATAAATACCTGTAACAGCCTGGAACACTTCTGCCCTAAGTAAAATGCTTAGTTTGACTAAACCTGCATATGGGTCTCCTTCAAGGCTAAAGCCCTGTGAGTTTGGATGTACTCATTGTGTGCTTATAAATCCCCTTCTTCCACAAATTTTTAAAGTCTTGTCAGACTTGGGCTTCCCTGGTGGCGCAGTGGTTGGGAGTCCGCCTGCCGATGCCAGGGACGCGGGTTCGTGCCCCAGCCCAGGAGGATCCCACATGCCGCGGAGCGGCTGGGCCCGTGAGCCACGGCCGCTGAGCCTGCGCGTCCGGAGCCTGTGCTCCGCAACGGGAGAGGCCACGACAGTGAGAGGCCCGTGTACTGCAAAAAAAAAAAATTTGTCAAAGTTTAGTTAAACTTTATTTTTTTTTTAAATCTTGCATAATATTAAACACAGTGACATCAAAAGTGTCAAAAACCAGTAAAGAGGTTCTGTTTTATAATAAAACCAAACATTTACTTTTACACAATACCCCTCATCCGCTTAACCCCAGCTGCAGTTCCTGTAAGTACAGTGTGGCCTGTGTTGTGAATCGAGCTTGATATTCTCTTGCCTAACTTTGAAGTATATTGTTGATCAGAGTTCTAGTTGTGATGCATTAGCCATGTTGATAGAGTCGCGCTCATGAGATGGTTTGAACTTTGACTGTTTCTCCACGGGCCTTGGGCTAGGAGCCTGGACGAGTCACAGCTCTCAACTCAGCAGCTCCTGTCATTTAGAACAGGCTGCCCGCCCTCTCCAGACCTCTGTCTTCTCGCCCCTGCAACAGAGACTTTAATAGCTGTTTCCTAGGAGTGTTAACAAGGGTGACATTCAGTTCTGTGTATAAAGTGCCCAGCATAAGTGCCTGGAACTTAGTAGGTGTTCAGTGAACATTAATATTACACTTCTGTGGGGATTAAATTTATCTACAGCAACCACTTAGAAGTCCTCTGATTTTAAGAAAGACTATTTATTTTTAAGGCTTTAAAGTATTAACGTGTTTGTGGAGAGCAAAACTTCTCTGTCTAAAGGATTAAGCTCATTTTTACCTTTTAACTTTTCTTAAAGATCTCTAGCACTTGCTTCTACTTAAAATCCGAAAGAACTTTTCCTTTCTATTAACCCTAACCCTTCACTTTCTTTTACTTTTTTCTCTTTCTTACCCCCAGTCTTAAGTCCAAAGTCATTTCTGTCACCAGGTTTGTTTTCTGTTGCATCTTTGTGTTTTCTTGGGTTTTGAGCAGGGGATGTATTAGGGTTCCTTATGTAATGCTCAAAAGTCATAATATGTAAGGTTTTTTGTGAAATACTCTGGAAATCACTCATAAGAACACTCATTGTCCTTATTGGCTACTTATTCAAAATTCTTTAACTAAGGGAAACTACTTAGTATCATTTTTCTGTATATAAAACTTTGGCAGAAATTTTTTCTTTGGTCATCATAAAACTTAATTTGATAATAGCCTCTCAGAGCCCCTTCTCTACCGTTAGTCTGGAACCCTTTTTCAGCTCCTGGAAGACAGCACAATCGTTTTTATCTTTGTGAGTTGTAGAGCCCTACAATGCCCAATACATTTTGACCAAGGGCAGAAATGAGTTTGCAGCACATCAGCTATATGTAACACGGTTGGGAGAGGTCAGATACTGGACAGAAGGCGTGACTTTTTCTGCAGCTCATGTGAGCTCAGAGCCTCTTGTGCAGGTTGACGCTGGAAGGAGAAGCAGACCAGAAATGGGGATTTGCAGAACTGCGGGAGACATGCGCCATATCCCCCCTCAAACTATATTCTGATGAATATAACTTCATTGGTGGTTCCCAGGTAACTTGCGAGGAAGAGCCTATCAACTCTGCCTCTGCTTTGTGACTGGAGCTATCTAGAAAAAAGCAGGAATTCTGTCTTTTTGGAGAGTGGGTCAACAAAAAAGTAAGTAGTTTTAATTAGAATAATAGGACATTAAGTGCGGAATATTAAAATGTCCATCATCCAGGGAAAGTGATTTTAAGGCCCTTGGCATCCCCGCCTAGGGAGCTAATTCCATTACCATGAAAGCACATCTGGCGGGAATGTGCACTCATGAGGTCACAGTCCCAGGGAGGGCAGTTAGCCAGCAGCGGAGGGGAGTGAGCAGAGATGAGGTTTCTTAAACAAATAAACGTTTGCTTCCGTCTTCCGTCAATGTTAGTTTGCAATGGCTGGACTTCTTGTTTGTTTTTTAACTTTTTTCCCCTCTAGCTTTATTGAGGTATGATTTGCAATAAAAACTGTGTATATTTAAGTGTGTGACACACACACACCGTGGAATGATTATCACAGTGGAGCTGATTAAAACTTCTATCCCCTTACGGTCACCTTTTTTATGTGTGGTGAGAATACTTGAGATTTACTTTCTTAGCAAATTTCACGTATACAGTACATGGATATGAACTGTAGTCACCATTAGATGGGGACCCCTGGGTCTCCAGAACTTTCTTATCTGATAAAGTTTGTACCCTTTGAGAAAGATCCACCTCCCCTCCCCCACCTGGTAAACACCATTCATTCTAGTACTCTTCATTACTGCGAGTTTGACTTGTTTTCTTTTCATTTCTGCATACACGTGAGATCATGCAATATTTGTCTTTTGTGTCTGTCTCATTTCACTTACCCCGATGTCCTACAGGTTCATTCATGTTTTCACAAGTGGAGGGATTTGCTTCTTTTTACGGGTGAATAATATTCCTCTGTGTGTGTGTGTCTCTGTTTGCGTGCACATGCGTGCATGTATAATATACATAACGTTTTCTTTATCCATTCGTCTGTTGACAGACACGTAAGTTGTTTCTGTATCTTGGCTATCAAGAGTAATGCTGCATTGAACATGCGGGTGCAGAGATCTCTTCAAGATACTGGTTTCATTTCCTTTGGGTATATATACCCAGAAATGGGAATGCCAGATCATATGATAGTTCTGTTTTTAATTTCTTCGAACCTCCATACTGATTTTCATGATACCTATACCAATTTATTGCTTAACTTTTTATTATGGAAAAATATGAACAAATAGAAAAGTCGAGAGAACAGTATAATGAACCTCATCCTCCTTTTGTGATTACATACTCACGGCCAATGGCATTCTATCTATATGCCCACCCATGCCCACCCACATTATCTGAGAAATTTTATATTTTTTTTTCTTTTTTCTTTTTTGCTGTACGCGGGCCTCTCACTGTTGTGGCCTCCCCCGTTGCGGAGCACAGGCTCCGGACACGCAGGCTCAGCGGCCATGGCTCACGGGCCCAGCCGCTCCGCAGCATGTGGGATCTTCCCGGACCGGGGCACGAACCCATGTCCCCATCATCGGCAGGCGGACTCTCAACCACTATGCCACCAGGGAAGCCCAAAATTTATATTTTTTATGAAACTATTTTAGTACCTATTTGAAAAGATAGATTCTTTTTTTTTTTTTTTTCCTGCGGTACGCCGGCCTCTCACTGCTGTGGCCTCTCCCGTTGCGGAGCACAGGCTCCGGACACGCAGGCTCAGCGGCCATGGCTCACGGGCCCAGCCGCTCCGCGGCATGTGGGATCTTCCCGGACCGGGGCACGAACCCGCGTCCCCTGCATCTGCAGGCGGACCCTCAACCACTGCGCCACCAGGGAAGCCCAAGATAGATTCTTTTTTAAAACGTAACTACAATACCATTTTTATAATGAACAAATTAATAATAATTTCTCAATATCATCAAATATACAGTGTTTAAATTTTCAAATTATCTCACAAATATAATTTTTTTAACTTTGTGTGTCTGTGTGTTTGGCTTGGGATCCATAAGATTCTGGATGGTATGTCTCTTAAATTTCTTTTAATCTGTGGTTTAGCCCATATCTTTTTTTTCCCACCTCACTCTTTTTTTTCCCACCTTTTTTTTTTTTCCACCTCACTCTGTTTTTCCTTGTAATCCATTTGCTGAAGGACTAAGTACTTATGTCTGAATTTTGCTGGTTGCATCTTTATTTTGTCACTTATCTTGTATAGAAATTGATAGTTGGATCTTAACCAACTGGGTACTTACGCTTGGCTGGGTGTTAGACTCGCCTGGGGAGGTTTAAAAAATTCTGACGTGTGGAAACAGTTTGGCGGTTTCTAAGTAAGTTAAACATAGAATTACCTCATCCCCCAGCAATTCCACTCCAAAAACTTGTACACAAATGTTCATAGCAGCACTATTCACAATAACCAAAGGTACAAACAGCCCAAATGTCCTTCAGCTGAAGAATGGATAGACAAAGTATGATATATCCATGCAGTGGAATTCAGCCTTAAAATCAGTGAAGTACGGATCATGCTGTAACCTAGCTAAGCCTTGAAAACATTGTACCAAGTGAGAGAAGCCTGCCACAAAGCCACATGCTGTATGGTCCCATTTCTAGGAAATAACCCAAGACAGGGAAACCCAGAGAGACATGAAGCAGATTCGTGCTTGCCAGGGGCTGGGGGAGGGAGAATGGGGGGTGGCTTGCTGATGGTCCGACGTCTCCTTTCCAGGTGATGACAAGGTCCTGGGACTAGATGGTACTGATGGTTGTTGCAGCATATGACTGTCACTAATGCCACTGGACTGGATGCTTAAAGTGGTTTAAATGGAAAGTTTGTGTTGTGTCTTTCACCACAACTGTGTGCCAAGTGTGACCTGAAGGCCACACCCCAGACCAAGTAAACCATAGTCTCTGAGGTGTGACCGAGCATCAGCATGTTCTGAAGCCACCCCCGGGATGCCAGCCAGAGGGCAGCCAGGATTCAGAAGCCTCCTCGGAGGCTGGGTTTCAGGCCTCCTTCCTGGGTGGCGGTGGTGCTGAGAGCTGTGTGCCTTTGGGCTGGTCTGTTCTCTGTTCTGGGGAAGAGCTGTGTCTCCTCAGCTCCTGTCACACAGTGGAGTCACACCAGGGTTATCTCTTATTTCAGAGAATAAAACTGTAGAATACCTGAGAGCAAAAAGGCCATCTCGCCCTGACCTGACTGACGTCATAACGGGAGAGAAGAGGGCCTCTGTCTCCACCTGCCGGCCCTCCAGGGCTGTGGAGCCAGCACAGCCTGGGGACAGGTGCCTGTGGGTCCTCCACACGTGCAAGGCCCGGCTGGTAACCCTGGGGCAGGAGGCCCTGCCGACCCCTCAGGGAGGGGAGGGGAGGGGCTGCCTCCCTGCCCTTGTCGGGAAAGAGAAAGCTGTTTCCTTCCGCAGACTGCTCCCCACGCTGGTGTGGCAGTGGCCTTGGCACAGGTGCAGGTGGGCTCTGTGTGGACAGGAAGCTCCAGTCCCCCTGCTCAGCCAGCTTCCTCTTCTGGCAAAATCTCAATAGCCTCAAAAACACTGGCCGGTGGCTTGTTGTTCCCCATGGAACTTCACAAAGTGAGGCTCTCCATGGGACCCGGGGCGGATGGCCTGTAGCTTTCCCTGCTCAGCATTGATCAGTTAACACCCTGAACGCCCTTTTCTGGAAACGACTGTGGCCAAGGTGAGCTCGTGCAGCAGATCCCCAGGTTAAACTCTCTCCATCTGTCTGAGACTCTTGCAGCCCGGCCTAAGTGACCGGAGGACCCTTCTGTTTGAATAACATGGGGCTTCTACTTAAAATATTCAGTAGAAAGGAGAGAAACACTTTTTCAGAGGAGGTGTGCTATAGTAAAAAGATGATCGATTTTGGTCTCACCCAGATTCCCCTCACCAATGACCTTTCTAGGTTCATCTCCAGCCCAGCAGCTGGCTGTCTCCTCCCTTCCGTTCCCTCTTTTTTTTTTGCGGTACGCAGGCCTCTCGCTGCTGCGGCCTCTCCCGTTGCGGAGCACAGGTTCCTGACGCGCAGGCTCAGCGGCCATGGCTCACGGGCCCAGCCGCTCCACGGCATGTGGGATCCTCCCGGACCGGGACACGAACCCGTGTCCCCTGCACCGGCAGGCGGACTCTCAACCACTGCACCACCAGGGAAGCCCCGTTCCCTGACTCTTGATAGGCTTACTTAGCTCTGATAAAGTAGCAAAGTACGGTTATGAATATATATAGAGAGAGAGATTTTGAAAAGGTCATAGGCTTTGGAGTCAGAAGACCTGGATTGGATTAATCCAGCTGCATAATTCATGTACCAGCTGTGAAAATGTAGGCAGGTCACTAAACTTCTCTGATTCTTTTTACTCATCCATAACATGTATGTATCGTGTAGTGTTAGGATATTTGTAAAAATTAAGTGAGAAACGAAATAATGAAGCCGCTCAGCCTGGTACCTGCCCAGTAAACGTGACTTTCCGAAAGATGCATTGCTCAGCAGGTAAAGCAGGCGATCCTCAACCTTAACCCCCAGAGAGGCGGGATGTTGAGGAATGGGATGCAGAGATGCCTTCTCTCCTCACTCTGGGGGGTGTCCCAAAGCCAGGAGAGTTGGGTACAGTCATAGAAACTTGCCTGGGGTTAAGCCAGGTCAGAAATTCCGATCTGCCGATGAATCCTGACCTGTCAGCTGGGGATCCAGGACTGCATGAAGAAAAAGGTGTAAGTTCGGGACAGTTATGAAGCCAACGCATGTGATGATTGCCTCTCGATTATGGTTTGCATCCTGCTTTTTCTTTTCCACTCACATTATATTTGCCAGGTCATTAAATATTCTTCTACAATGTCATTTTTTTTATAACAGTCACTTTTAAAGTGAAAATGCACACACCAATTAAACCACTTCTGTGGTGTTTAACAGTACCTCTTATCACAGTAACACATTTTCAATTTTCTACTTTTAATACTATGGAAAAGTTTAAGATACCCTCAAAAACATCTTAGAACATTACTGCAGGGAATGTTTAAGTGGTCTTTTAAGTTTAATACATACCAAAGAAAATAAATAAAACTGAATTAAAACCTGGAAAACCTGGACTACTAGTTTAGAGTTTAATAAGAATTGGTTATGAGAAGTTGACATTGCAGAATTCTGAAAAAGATATATACTTTTTAAGAGTACAAATACATCTGAGATGTTGTGAACTTATACTGCACAATTAAGACTTTTTTTCATTTATTGATTTTTTATTTTTTTAACAACTTTATTGGAGTATCATTGCTTTACAATGTTGTGTTAGTTTCTGCTGTATAAGAAAATGAATCAGCTATACGTATACATATATCCCCATATCCCCTCCCTCTTGTCTCTCCCTCCCACCCTCCCTACCCCACCACTCTAGACGGTCACAAAGCATGGAGCTGATCTCCCTGTGCTATGCGGCTGCTTCCCACTAGCTATCTGTTTTCAATTTGGTAGTGTATATATGTCCATGCCACTCTCTCACTTCATCCCAGCTTACCCTTCCCCCTCCCCATGTCCTCAAGTCCATTCTCTACGTCTGCATCTTTATTCCTATCCTGCCCCTAGGTTCATTAGAACCTTTTTTTTTTTCTTAGATTCCATATATACGTGTTAGCATATGGTATTTGTTTTTCTCTTTCTGACTTACTTCACTCTGTATGACAGACTCTAGGTCCATCCACCTCACTACAAATAACTCGATTTCATTTCCTTTTATGGCTGAGTTCATCTATCGATGAACACTTGGGTTGTTCCATGTCCTGGCTATTGTAAATAGTGCTGCAGTGAACATTGTGGTACCTGTCGCTTTTTGAATTATGGTTTTCTCAGGGTATATGCCCAGTAGTGGGATTGCTGGGTCGTATGGTAGTTCTATTTTTACCTTTTTAAGGAACCTCCATACTGTTCTCCATAGTGGCTGTATCAATTTACATTCCCACCAACAGTGCAAGAGGGTTCCCTTTTCTCCACACCCTTTCCAGCATTTATTGTTTGTAGAGTTTTTGATGATGGCCATTCTGACTGGTGTGAGGTGATACCTCATTGTAGTTTTGATTTGCATTTCTCTAATGATTAGTGATGTTGAGCATCCTTTCATGTGTTTGTTGGCAATCTGTATATCTTCTTTGGAGAAATGTCTATTTAGGTCTTCAGCCCATTTTGGGATTGGGTTGTTTGTTTTTTTGATATTGAGCTGCATGAGCTGCTTGTATATTTTGGAGATTAATCGTTTGTCAGTTGCTTCATTTGCAAATATTTTCTCCCATTCTGAGGGTTGTCTTTTCGTCTTGTTTATGGTTTCCTTTGCTGCGCAAAAGCTATTAAGTTTCATTAGGTCCCATTTATTTATTTTTGTTTTTATTTCCCTTTCTCTAGGAGGTGGGTCAAAAAGGATCTTGCTGTGACTTATGTCATAGAGTGTTCTGCCTATATTTTCCTCTAGGAATTTTATAGTGTCTGGGCTTACATTTAGGTCTTTAATCCATTTTGAGTTTATTTTTGTGTATGGTGTTAGGGAGTGTTCTAATTTCATTCTTTTACATGTAGCTGTCCAGTTTTCCCAACACCACTTATTGAAGAGGCTGTCTTCTCTCCATTGTATACTCTTGCCTCCTTTATCAAAGATAAGGTGACCATATGTGCATGGGCTTATCTCTGGGCTTTTCTATCCTGTTCCATTGATCTATATTTCTGTTTTTGTGCCAGTTCTGTACTGTCTTGATTACTGTAGCTTTGTAGTATAGTCTGAAGTTGGGGAGCCTGATTGCTGCAGCTCCTTTTTTCTTTCTCAAGATTGCTTTGGCTGTTCGGGGTCTTTTGTGTTTCCATACAAATTGTGAAATTTTTTGTTCTAGTTCTGTGAAAAATGCCATTGGTAGTTTGATAGGGATTGCATTGCATCTGTAGATTGCTTTGGGTAGTATAGTCATTTTCACAATGTTGATTCTTCCAATCCAAGAACATGGTATATCTCTCCATCTGTTTGTATCGGCTTTAATTTCTTTCATCAGTGTCTTATAGGTTTCTGCATACAGGTCTTTTGTCTCCTTAGGTAGTTTTTTTATATATATATAAATTTATTTTTTTTATTTATTTATTTCTGGCTGCGTTGGTTCTTTGTTGCTGCACGCGGGCTTTCTCTAGTTGCGGTGAGTAGCAGCTACTCTGCGGTGAGTAGGGGCTACTCTTCGTTGTGGTATGTGGGCTTCTCATTGCAGTGGTGTCTCTTGTTGCCGAGCACGGGCTGTAGGTGTGCAGGCTTCAGTAGTTGTGGCATGTGGGCTCTAGAGCACAGGCTCAGTAGTTGTGGTGCATGGGCTTAGTTGCTCTGCGGCATGTGACATCTTCCCGGACCAGAGCTCGAACCCGTGTCCCCTGCATTGGCAGGTGGATTCTTAACCACTGTGCCACCAGGGAAGCCCCTTGGGTAGGTTTATTCCTAGGTATTTTATTCTTTTTGTTGCAGTGGTAAATGGGAGTGTTTCCTTAATTTCTCTTTCAGGTTTTTCATCAGTAGTGTATAGGAATGCAAGAGATTTCTGTGCATTAATTTTGTATCCTGCTACTTTACCAGATTCATTGATTAGCTCTAGTAGCTTTCTGGTAGCATCTTTAGGATTCTCTATGTATAGTATCATGTCATCTGCAAACAGTGACAGTTTTACTTCTTTTCTGATTTGGATTCCTTTTATTTCGTTTTCTGCTCTGATTGCTGTGGCTAAAACTTCCAAAACTATGTTGAATAATAGTGGTGACAATGGGCAACCTTGTCTTTTTTTCCTTCAATTTGTTAGTATGGTGTATCACGTTGATTGATTTGCATATATTGAAGAATCCTTGCATTCCTGGGATAAACCGCACTTGATCATGGTATATGATCCTTTTAATGTGCTGTTGGATTCTGTTTGCTAGTATTTTGTTGAGGATTTTTGCATCTATGTTCATCAGTGATATGAGCCTGTAGTTTTCCTTTTTTGTGACATCTGTATCTGGTTTTGGTATCACAGGGTGGTGGTGGCCTTGTAGAATGAGTTCGAGAGTGTTCCTCCCTCTGCTATATTTTGGAAGAGTTTGAGAAGGATAGGTGTTAGCTCTTCCGTAAATGTTTGTTAGAATTCTCCTGTGAAGCCATCTGGTCCGGGGCTTTTGTTTGTTGGAAGATTTTTAATCACACTTTCAATTTCAGTGCTTGTGATTGGTGTGTTTATGATTTCTATTTCTTCCTGGTTCAGTCTCGGAAGGTTGTGCTTTTCTAAGGATTTATCCATTTCTTCCAGGTTGCCCATTTTATTGGCATATAGTTGCTTATAGTAGTCTCTCATGATCCTTTGTATTTCTGCAGTGTCATTTGTTTCTTCTCCTTTTTCATTTCTAATTCTGTTGATTTGAGTCTTTTCCCTTTTTTTCTTGATGAGTCTGGCTAATGGTTTATCAATTTTGTTTACCTTCTCAAAGTACAATGTCATTTTTAATGACTGCATATTAAGGATATGCTTTAAGAGAAAGTTATGGGCACCTCTCTGGCAGCTAAATCAAAAATCTAATAAAAAGTAAATTAACCTGAGAAATGAAAACTCTTAAGATTTTCTTTGGCCAAATGCTTGAATGTACTGGCTTTGCTCTGTTTTGGAGGGAGAATATCAGAGTTCCCCCCTAGAATCTTATTTTTATGAATTTCTCCTTTCATTTCTAATAGTTTTGGCTTTATACGCTCAGCTACTGTCTATTTAGAGCATACAAGTTTACATCTTGTAAACTGCTGCTACATCTTTTTTGTAAATGTTGCTCATTATTCAGTTTAGTGCTTTTTAGACTCATCTCTACCTTGTCTACTGTTAATATAAACTGGTAGTTTTTTCCCCCAGAATATGCCTAGTGTATCTTTATTCATCCCTCGATTTTCAGTCTTTATTGCTTCTGTTTTAGGAGTTTTGTCTTGTTTTGTTGCCAATCCCAGCTAGTCCTTTCACATTTCGTGTAACAGCTGATGGAGTTGATTTTGTTCCTTTCATCTCGTTCTGTTATTTATCATGACTGGTTTTCTCTTCTTCGCTTCTTTACTTGTGTTGGTTTTATCAAGTAGCTACTCATGCCGTTTTCCCCTCTTTTACTGGTTTGGGAATTCTGTCCTACTTTTCCATGTCGTTAATGATTGTCTTCTGTAGCCTGATGCTGATAATTAGAAGCGTACATTTTTTACTGTTACTTGAAAAAGGATACCTGGTTTTTCCATCAAGACATCCTATCTCCCTACATGTGTAAATTTCATAAGCAAGTCCATTCTCCCCAGTTGTTTCTTCCTGAGTCCAAGTGCGCGAACTGTGCACTGCTGGTCCTCCGCCTCTCCCAGCAGCTTTATGTTATAGGTGGCCATTTGGGTCAGGTTTTGTCCGTCTGGCTCCTAGATTCCCTTAGGTGTTCTGTTATTTTCCTGTGTCCTCTCACTGGGCTTCAGTTCTGGTCGTTAGCCTACCCTGCATGGCTGCAGTTCCATACGTGACAAAAGGGAAGTGTTCCCTCCTCCCAGGGACTGGTGCCATAGTGGTGGCCGCAGCTGCCTGTCTTCATGTCCCAGGTCCCCTAATGCAATCCCAACTCGGGAGCAGAGAGTGTCAGCCTCGTTCTCCAGCCCCTCCTTGACTGACAGAGCTCACTGACAAGAGGCCAGTGTCAGCCAGGTGGACCAGGGGTTCGGCCACGCCCCTACCAGAGTCCCCAGGGCTGGCCTCCAGGCCCTGCATGGTCCCCTGCAGGTCCTTTTCGGTGGGAGGTTCTCACAAGCTCATCCTGCCACACCGCAGCTGCCCCACTCGCCTCCAAGACTCATGACTGTCTCGGGTGGGAAGGCGAAGCCGGGAGGGGAGGGGAACGTGGCGTATTCAGGTCTCCAGGTGCCCCGAGCCCCTCCCTCCGTGTTCTCAGTAGAGAGAATGCAGACTGAGCTGGTTTTGTGGTGGGAGCCGGGAACCTAGCTAGTCAGCACCACTTTCCAGAGTGCTGGCCTCCCTCTTCCCTTCTGCAGGGCCCGCGCCTTGGGCAGGCACCTTCTCTTGGCATCATTCGTTGTTCAGCAGGGATTGACCGAGGCACGCTCCTAGGCACGAGATGGGGGTGAGGATTCAGAGAGGGATGATTCTAGCTGCTGAGCCGGGGGTGGGGGGGGGGGTGCTGGGCGGGGCAAGGCCCTGTCTCCTCGTGGGGTCGCAAAAGGTATCCCTCGGGCCGCGTTATGAGGACCAGCCTCCAGCCTCTCACTGGAGGGCGGTAAGGAAGCTGACTCCACACTGCTAGGTGCTAGGTGCCAGGGGCACGAAGAGGACACAGCCCCTGCTTTCCAGGAGCTCTCCGCCTCGTGTCGAGACAGACTCGTAAACCCATCCCGAATAAAGGCAGTGAGGTGTGGGTGTGGCTGGGACCAGGGCTGGGACCTGCAGAAGGCCACGCCCACCGCAGAGTTCTCCAGAGCCCTGAGGCCGCATCCCAGGTCTGCTCCTTTGTGCCCGTGGGAGAGCCCCGACGGGACCTCGCTGGGCTTGAGCAACGCCTGCAGAGCCAGGCTGTGAGCCTACTGGCAGACCCGGGCTGGGACGCGGGGCAGGGGGCGCTTCCTAGGCCGGGACACTGATCTCAGGACAAAGTCCGCCAGCTGCTCTTTCCAGCAGTCGTGCTGGTTACTCAGTGGGGTCGTTATCTCAGCCCATCTGTGAGGGATGGACATTTCTGAGGTCATACTTTTAGTCCAGTTGGATGCATAAGTAAAGAGGGGGAGGAACAAGTGGAAAAGAGAAAAAAGGCAAAAAACACGTGAACTTATTAAAGTAATATATCTTCCAGGAAAAACACTTTTCTCCAAAATCTTGAAAAGGGGTGGGCGGGTAGACGAACCCTACCCTGGAATTGATCGTGTTTTCAGCTGAGCTACTGCAAATGAGACCAAACCTAGAGCTATGGAAACACGCTGCTGGCCGTTCACAGTTGTGCAGGCTGCGTAGACACGTGGGGACACGTGTGTGGCATGAGGGTTCTAGGTTAGGAGCACAGACTGTACGTGCACGTGATCAGTTCACGTGTCTTCCAGCTTTTCAAATGTAAACGTGATGAAATTGGTACGCAAAAATAAGGTTGATTTGAGGTGGTGGGATTATGGTTGATTTTTTTATTATTATTTCTTTTCATGCTGGGTTTATAAACCACCATGTATTCATAGAATTAACTGAGATTGAAAGGATTAGAATTTAGAGATTTGCTTCAAGTCGGAGTACTACATATTAACCCTGTGATGTTGGGTAAAGTAACTTTACCTCGTAGACCCTCATCTCTGTAACTGTAAAAGAGACATGAGGACGACACCCACCTGCTCTACACACCTTGTAAGAATCAGGTGAGCCGATAGAGTGTGTACAACTGTGTAAACCGTCGAGTGCTAGAGAGAGTTTAGCTGTTACTGTGTCACACACTTCTGTGTGTGTATGAAGCTGTCCTATTCCTAGTAAAATGACCATAGTCCAAGTTCTCTAAAGCAGTGGCAGTGAAGAAGGCCCGTCTGTGGATTGCAGATGCGTTAACAGAACAGAACGGTCCCAGGCTCTTTTTAAAATCAGCCATGGCAAAAAGTTGGGGCAAGAAGATTCATTTCCGCGCACTTTCCCCGTCGCAGTTCAAGGTGAGCACATTTAAAGAGACAGTCTGTGTGCTTCAGAGAAAAGCCGTGTGCACTGAGGCCATCTCCCCGAGGTGGTGGGAGGAGGCTACCGCAGTGGCGAGAAGCTCCTCTGGGCTTCCTTCTCCCCGGGGAGCCAGGGGGGCACGGAAGGAGGTAGGTGGAGGTGGCCCTGTGCAGGCTCGCCCAGGCAATCTGGCCTGTGCACCGTGTCGCCCGCTGCTGCAGCCTGTCCTGCTCTGGGGCAAGTGAAAGCCGGCCCAGGGGAGGAGAGCCGCATGGCCTGGCCACTGCCGAGTGCTGGCCGGGCGTCTGCAGCTTGTGGTTCAGAGGCCTGGTTCTTTGCCCTGTTGTGGAGTCACACTGGCAGTTGGCTTCTTGATGCCACTGCCCACAGCAGGTTATTCGGGGACCAGTTATTTCATCCACCGGGACAGCATCCACCTCGCAGTAGGTCTCCAAGGTCTGTACTGTCGGTTACGTAGTGGAGACCAGTAGTGGGCACAGCAGCCCACGGTCCTGACATTGAAGTTGATGCTTCCGTTTGGGCATCAGTAGGGTCCCTCTGGTATCAACTCTTTGCTTCCTGGGTGTCTAATTGGAGAGTGTGTTCAGTAGCCGGGCTCCAGGGACAGAGCTAAGGCTGTGTACAGTGAGTCCCAATGTCCTACAAGGGCCTGGGAGGTGAGATTGTTGAGAAAGCCCCCCGCCCTCTCCTTGACCCTGTGAGCACTGAGGATACCAAGGGGCCACCGTCCTGGGCTGGCACTGAAAGGGGAAGACCCAGCTTACTGTCCCGTCAGACCCGTGGCATCATTTCAGGCTCTGGCTCTGGCCTTCCCTTTCTCTCTCATCCAGAATAACTTCCTGATGGCCCGAAATCTGGCCGTTCTGTCCAGCTGTCTTCACATCCCCTCTGCGGAATACTGGGAGGAAAGCAGACGTGGGCCTCGCGGTCAGTAGCCTGTCGCTGAAAACTCTGCATCCCTTTTCAGTAACAGCCCAAACCTATACCGCAGAGTCCCGGCCCCAGAGCTGATGGTCAGATGTTTACCCACCAGGGCAGCACAGGCATTGGCCCATCAGAATGAAAGCTGGCCAAGCTGGATCTGGAAAGTAGTCCACCAAGCCAGACGGGGACCCCAGCGCGAGGCCCAGGCCTCCTGGAAGGGGGAGACCGGGTGGCAGAGGGGGGGTCGGAGCAGCAGTCAGGTGCCGAGTGTGGAAGTAGTTCAGCGTTTTCACAAGTGTGGCCCTTACCAGCTGAAAGTCAGCCTTGCCCTGTCTCCCGGCCAGCAGGGACCCTGTGCTTCGAGGGGTCTCCTTCCTCCAGACATTCCTGAGAACCCCCAAGTGTCCTTTCACATACGCTGAAGTGTCTCCTAGACCCTGCCAAGTTGGGGCCTGTGGAAGACGGCGGCTCTCCGGGGCTGAGTCACATCGAGCAGGGGCACGACTTCACTGCCCGGCACTGTTGGCGGCCCTTGTCCCAACTCCCTCCCACCGTCCAGGACCAGCTCCTCAGGGGCTTCCAGGAGCTCGTGGGCTTCTCAGGGCTGGGGATGGACGGGGGCGTGTGTGCTAGGTTGGGGCCCGGCCTGGCATCGCTTCTTAGCACCTGGGCCCACTGCTCCCTCTGTGAGTCTGCCAGGCACTTTGGTTCGTGATGGTGTTTGTCTCTCGGTGTCCACTGGGCTGCTCTTTCAACCTAACTTCGGAGTGAGGAAGACAGAAGGGAGCCCAGTTAATCAGATGTGCTGGGGTATGTCGGCCCCAGTGTTGTTTAAGGAAGCTCCCAAGCCCTGGGAAAGTGAGGGCATTGCTCACCGTCTGTTCCAGTGTCCCTGCGTATTACCCAGCAGGTCCCAGCGCGGCTGGGAGCAAAGGAAGACAAGACAGCTGTTCGAAAGAAAGAAGGAGGTCTGTGCGTCCTGACACGGAAGGATGCTGAGCTTGAAAAGTAGGTTGCGGGAGAACGCACGGACTGTGATTCCTCATTTGTTTGTTTCTGTTGTTTGCCCCCCACTTCACGCATGAGGGTCCTAGCCTGGCCGCTGGTTGTGGTGGCCTGAGGCCCACGTGCAGGGCTGAGGGGCACCGAGCCAGGCAGCAGCGTGACCTCTGACGGACTTGTCTCTGGCAGCTTGCCGGGGCTCTCGTCGTCGCCGTCCCGGGGAAGTGCCGCTTTCACTCTGACATGACGCTCGGGCCCTGGGCTCTGCCCGCTTCCAAGAAGGGCTTGGTGACCGAGTTGCTGGTGCTGCCCTGCCGCTGGGTGGCTTTCGCCTGCAGAGCTTCCCCACCCACGCCGGGGGACTGCAGGCCACTGGCCAGCAGACTGTCTCTGGTGTCCCCTCGTGGCCAGCGAGTGTGAGTGTGGAGCGGGACGGCCAGCACCCGTCTCCTGCTTCACCCCGAGCAGTGCCCGGCAGCTGCAGAGAGCAGGTGTGGAGGGGGACAGAGGACACAGCCCCAGCCCTCGCTGACAGCGTGGCGTTTAGAGCGACACTGTGAGCTGCGGGGACGCTTCCTCCCCCACCTGGTCTCACAGCCTCTGCTCCACCTTCTGGAAGGGCTGGGCCCAAAGTGCACCTGGCGGGGAAATATCAACCCTGGGTTTTGTTTGGTTTTGGGGGTCGTATTCACTCACTGGGGGAGAAAATCTGACCGTAATTTTAGAATAATAATGATGAAGCCCTTAGATCAGCAGACCTGCTCGCTCAGGGGAGCGAGTCAGCAGCAAGGGAGAGGTGACTGCACCGTCACCCCGTGTCCCTCCTGAGAAACTCAAGAGTGGCCCAGGCCGCATGTGTCCTGGAAAGCTGGCCCTGCGGTTCGGGGCCTCGTCCTTGTTGGGACCCGCTGCCTCACATGCGTGTCTGTTCCTGCAGAGGGGACCCCTGCCAGCTGCCCTCCACTTCAGGCTCCTTTGCGGCCACAGTCCTCTGAGACCCGTTAAAATGCTCTGATTTCCCTTACTCTCGTGGCCTGGAAAACGAAAGAGAGAAGCCATCACATTATAGCCTGCTTTTTTCTTGTAACTGAACATCAGCCGTGCAGAAAAACAACAGAATGGCCCAGAAATCTGACAGCAGTGGATAAGAGGGCAACCATGTAATTCGTCATGCAAACTGGGCCCCTTGAGGTGAAAGAGAGCCCGTTAGCCATCAGGCTGAGACCCTGTGTGTGAACCGGACGTGTGGCCACGCCAGTGAGAGTGCCCACACTGGCACCTGGGTTCTCTCTTGTCCCAACAGGCAAGGGCGAAACACAGCAGCTATTAAACGGAACATGGGATTTAGGGAAGAGATATGAATTTGTTCATCATTCCGCCAGGAGCATCACAGAGGAAATAAGAGGTCAGCTGCTCGCCACTGCCCTCCACAATAGGCGTAGCCAGTATCTGAACTTCAAGGCCCACAGAGCAGAGTGGAAGGGGGTTGGGGGGAGCACAGAGACTCTTCCCTGGGTTCTTTGAACGGACCTCCTTTCTAGTTGGCTGAATTTTCACACATCTAGTTTGAGTGCTTCAGGTGTTCTCCCATTGCACGAGACCATAGCAAAATTACAAGTAGCAAAGTTATGTTACTATATGTGAGCATTTTTAGAGGAAGACCATGCAACCTATATTCTTAAGTTTTGGTTTCATAATATCTCTTGTTGCTAAACAGAAAAGACTGGGAAAAATTATATATAAGGTTCAGGAATCTCTTTCATTTTGCTCTTTAAAAATTATTAGGAAGCATGAAGTATGATAAAAATGGTTTATTTGGAAAATGTTTGTTAGGGCAAGTGACTTGACTAAGGCTGTGACAGTGACTCTCCGCACTGGGATCTCACTGGAGAGAATTACTGTGTGAATTGCAGGCAGCGTGGAAAGCTGTCTGACGTTGTTATGAAACAGAGGGGGGTATAGGGGCCACAGACGGACGACCCTGCTCACCTTCACGGCACGGGCAGGCAGTCGGCAGAACCTGCAGGCTGACAGATTCATTATCTTGGTGGCTTAAAGGTTGCGGGGGGAGGCTTCCAAAGCCCCGATCAAGTGTAGCTACCCTAGGAAGGTGTAATACCATTAAGACACGCCTCACAATCTGGGTGTGTCAGCAGGCACTCAAAGGCACGGGACAGACACAGTGCATCTTCGTGAAGAGCCTGAGCTGCTGGACGCCATGGGAAACATGTTTGTGTTAAAATGAGCGTGAGCGCAGTGTAGGGCGGGATGCACCAGTTTCATGAAGATCACTAGGAGGCCTCCAAGAAACGCTCCAGCTGCCGCAGCCGCTCCAGTGAGCCCCAGACCCCCACGAGTACGATTTTGTGAATAAAATACTACTTCTGGATGACAGGGTCTGTTTTCTAACTCTCTCCTGTTCTGTTCATTTCTCTCTTTTAACTGAATCCCCAAAATGCTTTAATGTCTTCCCTTTCAAAATGTTCTTTTTTATTCTTGACTTCATATTCAGTCAAATAAACATTTCATTTTCTCAAGTAATTCAAAAAAAATCCTGTTGGGATTTTTATTATCATCGTGTTAAATATAATTTGGCAAAAGATTGACGTTTTTCTATGACTCAGTCTCTCCGTGAATATGGTGTGTCATTTTATTCAAACTTATTTTATATTTCTAAGTTGTGTAGCCTTCTCTCTAAAAATCACGCACATTTCTTATTAAGGTTATATCTAGGCATGTTGGGTTTTTTTGTGTGACGGTTGCTGCTGCCTTTTCTCATATTTTCAGTGTGATCCACTGCGAAATGGAAAGGCATGTCCATTTGAGCAATTACAGGCCTTCCAAGTACAGAATGAAACACCAAAGGTAGAGTTTGCCTATAAAAGCCTTTAAATCGATAGTGATAGTGTTATATTGTCCTCGTAAGTTTGTCGTGAGAGCAAAAGAATCAAATACTTTTTTTTTTGGCTGTATCAGGTCTTCGTTGCTGCATGCAGGCTTTCTCTAGTTGCGGCGAGCGGGGGCTACTCTTCCTTGCGGTGCGCGGGCTTCTCACTGCCGTGGCTTCTCTTGTTGCGGAGCACAGGCTCCAGGCGCGCAGGCTTCAGTAGTTGTGGCACACGGGCTCAGTAGTTGTGGCTTACGGGCCCTAGAGCGCAGGCTCAGTAGTCATGGCTTAGTTGCTCCGTGGCGTGTGGGATCTTCCCGGACCAGGGCTCGAACCTGTGTCCCCTGCATTGGCAGGCGGACTCTTAACCACTGGACCACCAGGGAAGCCCCCCGCATGCTGTTCTTATTTAATCCTCCCAACAGCATGAAGGCATCTGATAGATTTGGGCCTAGGAAGTGTCTGGGGCAGTCGATACCTCTTCTTCAAGTCCAGTCGTGTGATTCTCACAACAGCCCCGTGACATAGGCAGTGAGCATCAGAGGCCCAGGCAGCCTCCCCACCGCCCACACTGAGCCCCGCCGCTCCGAGTCTAAGCCAGGTTGAGATGTGTTGCACGGGAGACGCTCCTGGCTTCAGAGGAGAAAGCACTGAGGACCTGAGACCCTGGACTACGTTTCATTCCCTGGATCGTGCTCCTCCCTCCCCAGCAGGTTATTGGCCTGATGAGTCCCGGAGCTCATACGTGTTTCAGGGCCATCCAGTCATCCCGTCTACTTGCGGTTGAGTCATTGTCTGTTTTTCTAATGAAGTCTAATGCCAACTCCCAAAGTTTATAGAGCAAAAGTGTGATTGGCTCTAATGACCCATTTGTGCGTGGTGATAGTCTGACATGGGGTGGAAGTCAGCTCGTGGTCCTGGAGGGGCTGTAAATTGTAGCTGTAATTGCACTTGCTCGCCTCCTGACCACTTCCCCTCACCTGCTGCTGGAGCCACTTGCTCTGTCATTAGCACTGCAGGCTGCCCACCCCCCCCCCCAATGTGAGCTGACACATTTTACAGCCCAAATAAGTGTGACAGAACTGTTACACCAACATTTATTGCCTCATCTCGACAGCCCTTGTGGAGATAACTTTAATATTTACTCCCTGTGTGAACTGAATATTTCCCTCACCCCTCCTGCTATTGCTCTGGGTTAATCCCTATAGCCCTGGATTATTAGCTTTAAACCTCCTGCTGAGCCAAGTTTAAATCATGTGGTTTTGCTTAATGCTGAGTGAACACTCTCGTTACAGTAAACGGCCCAGTCGCTATTTTTATTGACTTGCCTGTATCAATTCTGTATTTCCACTAGTAGCTCTTCCACCAAAGCACGTCATAATCACTTACTGACCAGATTTTAGAACGAGTGGACACGTAGAGCCTTATAACCAGGGGTACCAGACCCCGGTGTTGTTAGTTACCATGTCCTTACTGAGCAGGCCGGCGGGCCTGGCGCTGCCCTGGACTCTGCTGGGAAGGCAGCGGAGCCAAGCAGAGCTCGAGCCCCTGCTTCCTCCCACTCAGCCAGTCTCCATGCTGAGGAGCTGACACAGGCACACAAGTCGTGATAGGACAAGGCCACGTGAGTGCCCCCCAGGTGGCGCAGACATTGCAATAAGTGTTCCCAGGAGAGAGAGAGAGCCCCTTCTACAGAGGGGACCCAGGGGAGCTTCAGCGGTCGACTCAAAGGGTGGGTGGGCTTCTGCGTGGTGGGTGTGGATCCACATGAGCCTGAGGGACAGACAGATTGGGACCAAGGTCTCGCGGCGCCAGTGAGAAGCTCATGATCACGAGAGGGTGCCGGCCATGCGAGGAGTGTGCATAGCAGACCAGGGGGCCTGCACAGATAGAAACATGTTCATCTTTGTGCTCTCTTAAAACCATTAAGACCTGTTTTCATTCAGTTTTTTCCCCCAAAGGCCATAAAAGTGTTGTTTCTGAGTGGAATTTTTAAAATCTAATTCATACTTCGGTCAAAGTAGACTCTACATTTGAAGGTTTGTTTTGACCTAAAGGTTTCCTAAAACTTGAGCTCTTTGGATCGCCCCAGCGCAGCTTTCTCTGGAGCTTTTCGTGGAGCTGACTGGGACCAGGTCACCTCATACAGCTGTGTTTCTTGCACCTACCCCCCAAAGGTTCCACCCTTTAGATTGCCGACCATGAGAAACAAATGCTGCGTTGACTGTGCTGGTGGGGCCTCTGTTAGGGGGGCCACACTGGAGAGCCATCGAGACGGTGGCCGTGGGCACTCATGGTGTCCACAGTGAGTTGGGTGGGAAGACACGTGTTTGTTCTGGGACGCGATCAACACACTGCCGAACCTTCAAACAGTCCACCAAAGGGAGTGTCAGTTGTCGAGCAAATGCACACTTTTGGGAAGTTGTTTTGCAAGATCCATCAAGAACCATAAAAATATTCATACCTGTTTACCCAATAATTCCACTTCTAGAAACCTTTTATAAGAAAAGAAAAGCAGAGATGCTATGAAAGGTTTATACATGAGAATGGTAATCCCAGGACTAAGCAGAAACTCTGCAAGTGTTCGTCATATGAGAATGTTACATAAATTACCGTGCGTCTTTACAATGCACTTTATCAGTCACTAAAGATATCCTTTCAAAGACTATTTAATGACATAAGGATATGAAGTTTTGAAAAGCGAGTTATTCCAAATTTAAATATTCTGTTTATATATACACACATACAGTTTAAATGTATAAGTGAATTAAAAGACTAGACAGAAAAAATGCTAAAATATTAATAGCCACATACTCTAAAGCAAATATTGTGGGACAAAAGAAGACCTTTATAAGTCCCAGTGTGGTTTTCTTTAAACTTTAGAAATTCACAGACTGTCTGTTAATGGTGCCTTCCCAGGTGACAGGGACATTGTTTCCACTTATCCTAGGACACAGCACACCTTCCTGTCTGCAGTGACCTTTTTATCAATAGTCATATAGACTACACTTAAAATTCACAATATACATTCACATCAGTTACGGTTTGGTTTAGTTGTGTATAACAAGAAACCCAAATGACAGTAGCTTTAAAAATGTGGCGGTTTATTTTTCTGTCATGTAAAAGAAAAGTTGGCATTAAGCCAGCAAGTTGGCTGGTGTGATGGCTCCATGGTCATCAGGAACCCAGGCACCTCCCTCCTGCCTCTCATCTTCCGTGTGTGGCCCCATATCCCACTTACCTCATAGTGCTAGACGGCTGCTGATGTTCCAGCCATCAGGTTACAGTTGCCTCCCTCCTTGTCTGTCTCCCTCCTGGACTCTGAGCTTCCTGAGGGCAGGGATGGGTCTCCAGCCTCACGCAAGCACAGTCCCAGTACGGGAGGTGCCTGCCATTCATCTGTGGCCCAGCCGGGGCTGGGCTGCCCTTCACACCTCCTCCAGGGCTTGCTGGGGCTTTCATTCAACAAATGCCCGTACATCGTCTCTGCTGCAGAGCCCTCTGCTCTCCGCTTGCTTTTCTCACCCCTTTGTCAGTGGTCGCAGGACTGCAGGACCCAGGGCCACAGCGTGCCTGGGTCACCTGCGCTGCCTTTGAGGGGCTCCCAGGCAGACCTGAATGAGCACATGACCTCACACAGGCCCTGGGCACAGACCACCCAGGTGGTCCAGGCAGGCTGCAAGGTGGGGACAGCGGGCTTCACAGCCTCCCTCACGGCTGCTGCCGGCTGTAAGACACGTTAGGAGGCAGAGAGCCAGCCCCCCAGGAGGTGACAGGAAGCCCGTTACACCTTCCACCGCTGCAGCACACGCATCCTCGCCTCTGAGTCCACAGTGACGGCCCCTGGCAGGTTCCCCAGCTGCCCCCAGGGCTCTCGTACCACGTAGGTGCCAACTGTGTTGAGGGTCCAAAGGCTGTTGGAGCAGCAAAGGACGTGAAGATCAGCTGGGAGCAGCCCTGTAGCCCTCATCCCACAGGTGAGGATGCTGAGATCAGAGGGAGGAGGCGGACAGCGTGACAGGTGAGTGGCAGAGCAGGGGTCCAGCTGTGCTTCCTCTGCCCCAGCGTGGACAGAGCTCACTAGTGCCTTACGGTGAAAGTCCATCCTTGCGGAAGAAACAGTCCTAAAGGCCAGAAATCCTGTTGGGTGAGGAGCTGCTGTGCACAGGTCTGGCTGGGTCTCACCTGGCTCAGGACAGCCCGCGGTCGGGACCATCCCATGGGCGAGCAGGAACGAGTGGGCATCTCCCACTGTTCCCACAGTGCGGGAAGTGGGGTGGGACAGTGCCGGGAATTAGCAGAAGCGAAGCTGGTGACTGCACCCCGCCCCACAGTGCCGTTTCCAGAACGACGTCCTGTGACGGTGCACATCTGCACCTAAATGTAGAAACGCACTTCTGAGTTTCACGGCTAACGGAGCCCATGGTTCTTGGTCTGTGTCTTCTCTTTGCCTCCAGGTACACATTGGCCAAATGTATTCGACTGACAAGCTCATCATTGAGAATCAAGAGAAGCCCAGGACCTAGGGAGCCGGGACCAGCCACCACCAGCAGCCGTGGACCACTTTCAGCATCCATCCTGCTTGGCAAGGGCACTCCCAGCAGACCACAAGTGGCCTCCCACATCAGCTTTACATAGCTTCTCACTCTGCCTGATGAACTGAGCGAGGTTCCCATTCTCCTGCAGCCTTAGTGACAAGGGGTGGCTGTCTCTCCTTGGTTCAAGTGTTAGAATGAAGAGCTGGAGCCCCTCAGGAGAATGCCGTGTATTACTGCGTCTCCTCCAGCCCAGCCCTCCTTGTAGCTCCTCAGCACTTGTATACAGCATTCCCAGAGTTTGTTTCTTGGTCCTTGACAATAAAAAGAAGGTCCCTAGGCCTCTATACCGGACGCGCCCATCACGGTTAATGCCCTTCTGTTTCCTGCTGGTTGGCGGGTCAGTGGGGAGACCAACAGGGAGGGTCCGGCCCTGAGCTGAGTCCCCCCTTTGCAAAGGCAAGTCCAAGCACCAGTAGAGATTTGGGGGCAGCGTGGAGTAGGGCAGAGCTGAAACGGTAAAGGGTGCGCCCTGCAATTCAGACCTGGGCCCAGTGCAACAGCAGAGGTGGTCTGTGTGTGGATGCACACCTGGGGACAGGTACGTACAACCTGCTGCTCAGACTGTGGTCTCGGGATTGGCGACGTCAGCCCCACCGGGGAGCTTGCTGGAAGCGCAGAATCTCAAGCCCCACCCCCAAACCTTTTGAATCAGAATCTTCTGTCTGACACACCCCAGGAGACTCCAGTGTACACCAAGGTTTGAGACATGCATCCCAAAGCTCACTTACTGAGTCAGAATCACCTGGAGAGACAGAGAGTTTTTTTGTTTTGTTTTGAGGTACGCGGGCCTCTCACTGTTGTGGCCTCTCCCTTTGCGGAGCACAGGCTCCGGACCAGGCTCAGCGGCCATGGCTCACGGGCCCGGCCGCTCCGCGGCATGTGGGATCTTCCCGGACCGGGGCACGAACCCGTGTCCCCTGCATCGGCAGGCGGACTCTCAACCACTGCGCTACCAGGGAAGCCCCAGAGAGTTTTTAAAGAGGAATTTCTCAGTGCTTCATACTCTGACTTGATAAGTGAGAGGTGAGGCACAATGATTTATAAATACATTTTAAAGCTCTCCTGGTCTTTCTAATGTTGAGCCAGTTCGGGAAACTCTGCCCTTTGAGGATGTTACAGATGAAAACAGTATTTGTATGCATTTATCCTTGGAAACACATCAGTTAAAAACAGGGAAATAAGGTAGTAAATAACTTACTTGACTTCTGGGAATTTTGTGAGGGACCTGGACACTGGGAGATTTCTTGGCTTACCTCCATAAACAGTACTGAGTGAATTCATTACTCACGTGTTTGGGTTTGGAACAGGCTCATATAAATAGTTACAGGTCCTAAAATAGCTTTGACTATCACTGACCTGCCACTGAACCGCTCCCTGCGTCTTAATTCTCACAGTCATGTGAGCCAAGCGCGAGTGGCCTGGGTCCATGTCCTCCCTCCCGTGTTAAAGACTGTGAGTGCCCACGTTATCTATGGATCGTAGATACTGTTGTGATGGTGCCTTCCAAATGGGTTAAACGTGTAGTCATTCTGTTTGGCAATATAACGTGTGATTTCAGGATGCTTTGACCCGTGGTTAAAGTCTTGTGTGCCTGTGAGACCAACCCTTGGTTGGTCCCAGATCTGTTACCCCTATAAACCCAGGTCCTTGCACATCTTAGGGCCGAGGTGTGAGGATGAAGGGAGACAGTGAAGGGAATGGGAGTGTGCGCCCCCCTCAGCTGACTGTCACGGGGCAGCATGTCAGCCGGGGGTGTGGCTCTGGGGCACGTTCCCTTCTGCACCAGGCAGGCGTGTGGTCACTCAGAAACAACTGCGTCCGACCCCTGTGCCCGCCAGCGGAAGCCACGTCTGATTTACACTTGATTAGAGCAGCTGCTACTTGGAAGCCTCAGCCCAGAGTTGAACCTCTCCCCAGCAGTTCCGCTGGGGCTGCCAGCAGGATAGCAGCTTCACAGCACATTCCCCCCAGGCCTTACTCACAGAGACAGTGGAGCAAGCAAACGGGACTCTGTCCTGCAGGCCTTCAACAGCGGGTGGCTCTTATGTTAATTAAAGCGCACGGATGGGTCTGAACATGCCCCAAGCCTTAATAAACAGAGCTAACTTTTGCAGCTCAGATAAAATTAACTGTGCATTTGGAATTTGGAAAGGCATGAAGGAGAATTCTGTGACAAAAGCCACAAACGGGGGCTTCCCTGGTGGCGCAGTGGTTAAGAATCCACCTGCCAGGGCTTCCCTGGTGGTGCAGCGGTTAAGAGTCCGCCTGCCGATGCAGGGGACACAGACTCGTGCCCCGGTCCGGGAAGATCCCACATGCCGCGGAGCGGCTGGGTCCGTGAGCCATGGCCGCTGAGCCTGCGCGTCCGGAGCCTGTGCTCCGCAGAGGGAGAGGCCACAACAGTGAGAGGCCCGCGTACCGCAAAAAAAAAAAAAAAGCCACAAACGGATCCCTCAACTTGGCGGTGCAGGTACGGCAGGCAGCACCTTGCACTGGGAGTCCCCGGTTCAGAGGACCCAAGGGGATGTCCCTGTGGGGAGGGCCGCTTGTGTAAAGCACTCCATTTGCTCGACGAGGCCCCACCTGAGGCCTTGGGGTGAGGATGCACCCTCCGTCCCGGCCGCCTCCAGCCTCCAGAATGTGTGGCTGTCCTAGAGGTGGGATTCCGGCTGAGGATGCTTTCCAGTGTCAGCGCTGAGAAAATAAATACCACAGTGTAAGCCAGCTTGGCCTGAGACAGGAACCAAGCGTGCTGGTTTCTAGACTTTCAGAGGTAACACGTGCTTGGTCTGGCTGTAACGCTTCGATGCTGGGAGACCAAGCACATGGCTTTCGTTCTCCAGGTGGAGCTGGCGTAGCTCGCTTTACCTCTGCCTGCTGCCACCAAGCAGCTGTCACCTCCGTCCCTCCATCCCCAGCCTCACCCAACATCTCAAGTCCCTGGGCACAGCAAATGTGCCACCCAACATCCAGGAGCAAAGGCGACAGGCTGGAAGGAGCCACAAAGATGACAAACCTTGGACCAGCAGATACTGGAGCTCAGCAAGCTCAACCCCCGAGCCCACAGGTATGAAAACTGAGACCCTGAGCAGCGTCTCCAGTCGGTCATGCGCAGGCCCAGCCCCCTCCCACCCCCCGTCGCTCATCTCATCTGTTCAGTGTTGGCTAGGAGCCAGGAGCCAGGGACACACCAGCGACCAAGCCCCGGCCCTGCCTTCAGAGCCCGCAACCTCGCAAGAGGGTTACGTGAGAAAACGGTGGGTCTGCCAAGTGCGACAGATGGGGAAACAGGTGCTGCAGGAGGGGTCGGTGAGGGTCAGGGGAGGCCTCCCCAGGAAGGGGGCTTTCAGATGAAACGAGAGGCGGGTGGGCTGGGCAGAGGGCAGGGAGAGGAGCTCTCCAGGCGGGAGCGGCTGCGCATGCGAAGCCCTGAATCAGGAAAAACAGTGCAACCCAAGGAACTAAAGGAAGCCCAGGATGGCTGGTGGCGAGGCTGGGTTGGGAGGCGGGGACCCGAGGACTGCAAGAAGCTAGCGGCGTTTTTAAGCAGGATCTTGTCTGTATTTTTAAAAGGTCACATTGCTATAGCGGGAATAGGATGCAGGGCGACCAGCTTTTGGTGGGAGAAATGGGGGGGTCAGACTGAACACTTGTAATCCAGGCAAGAGATGATGGTGGCTTCACCGAGGCCGGTGATGTTGGAAACAGTCAGCATCACCCTGAGAAGACCTTGCCTCGGCCAGGGCTCTCCTCCCAGGGGGCAGGAGACACGTGGGGCACAGACGCCCTGCAGAGCCCCCCAGGCCAGTCTAGCTTAGGTGAGTTGGCTTTAGCCACCCCTTAGCTCTGTGGTCAATAATCAACTACTGTCTAAGGCACTGAGCTTTGGGGTGGTTTGTTATGAAGCAGTGACAGACTAATACAGAGAACTAGTAGAAAACCTTAATTTATTACTTACTCAGGGCCACAGAGCAAACTTTGAAGAGTAGGCAGGCAACCTCAGCCAAAACTGTGGGTCTCCTGTGCAGGGCCATTTCCACGAGTATCTTCAGGGCACAGGTGTCACGTGTCTTGCTAACTACTGGACCCCACTGGGGGGTACATTAGGAACAAAACAGGACCAAAAAAAGAAAGAAAAGAAAATAGAGTCAACAGGACTACCGACTGGGTGAATGTGAGGTGTACAGGGGCGTAAGGGGCACCTGGAGCCCCAGGTTTGGGGCCACGGTGGCTGAGCAGACGTAGGCCACCACCTGAGACAGAATAGGAGGGGACACTGTCTGCGCTTTCTCCCCCTGCTAGGTCCAATCAACTTCAAGTTCAAACAGAAAGTCTAGCGTCTACAAATGTGTCTTTTACCTCCAAATGTTGAAAATATCATTTCTGTAGATTCGTTTTATTTTTTTTAAAGAATCCACTGGAATAAAGCAGCTTGAAAGACCCTTATAGAGAGACTTCCCCTTAGCTCTCTGAAGAACAGATATTCTCCTTCTATAGGTTAAAGCCTATAGATATATATCATCACTGGGAACAGGACGAGTAGGGGAAATTTTTCCATATTTAGCAAAAGGTGACACGAGATTAAAAAAACAAAGGGCTGAGGAAAGTTGGTCGACATATTCTGAGAATGTGCTTCCAAGAATGAAACTAAAAGGCACAGTAAAACCTCAACAAGTACATACAGAAAGTACACAAGTACATTTTAGAACAGAAGGGGCTGCTTTTTTATGAGGCACTTCATGCAAACTGTTGCCCACTTTCTAGATGAAAGGATAGCTCAGGTATTGAGGCCAGGCTACACTTGTAGCAACAGCTGAAGAAATGACAAGCACTCAGAAAGCAGAAGGAGAAAGCGTTTCCTACATCAAGGATAATGTTCTCAGAGCTTGGGATGGTGTCTTCTGAACCCACCCACGGTATGGACACACAGTGCCTTGATAAATATGGTCAGAACCCAGATGACCAGATCTTGGTTGCAGACAACCACAGGGACGGTTTGGAGAACATTTTAAAAGTTCTGCCTTTTAAATTGTGCAGTGGCCTCATGACGGTGGTCATTGCATGACTCAGAAGCCACGGGAAGCAGCCACGCCATCTGGGTCATGGGCACAGACACAGCTAGTGAGGTCGGCAGACAAAGGCGGAACCCTGTGCCGATGCTCGTTCTTACAAAGGGAACAGCTCACAAGGACTCGTGCTCCGTGCATCCTGGGTGCTCGTCTCATGTTTGCTTTGTTACAAGAAAACTGGAACTTGGAGAAAGCGTACTTTTTCTCTGACCATTTGCCCAGGATCTCTATGGACATAGGTTCACCTCACCCCTGAGAACAAATAGGATTTTCCCTTTTCAGTCTGTCTGCAGCCCTTATTAGTCCTTCAGGGAACCTTTCATGAAAACAGCTTCTCGTATTGAAATCTGTTTTGGGAGTAAGATAGATGCTCTTGCTTTTGCTCAAGGGCAAAGCTTTAAGTCCAAAGACCCTCAAGAGAGAACCCAGAGGAGAACTCTGAGATGAATCTGTCTGTGTCTCTACCTGGAGGGACCGCTGCACCATAAGAGCGATAGCAAAGAAAGTTGGTGCCTTATTGTCTTGAAATTAGACCATGAGCAAGCGTTGACACCAGTGGAGCTGGAATTGAGCTTGTTCTCAGACTCAACATCCCTGTGCTGACCCAAGGGCCGTGTCAGTCATTGGACATGCTGGATGCCCCTTCCAGAGGAGCTGGACTTCCAGGGGTCTAGGCTCGGCAGGAAAACGGCTTCCTGTAAACGACTTGCATCCTTTTCCTACTAAAGTGATGAGCGTTCAAAGGAAGTTCAGTGGTACAAAATAGAAACGCTTCCCTCTCATCAGCCAGAAAGTTACAGAGGGTATCACCTAAATGTCAGCTAAACATTGTTAAAATATTTCAGTAGAACTTCCCGTCAGTTACTAAGTGAATTCATGTGGCTTCATCTGTCTTGAATACAGAGACAGTTCAATAACAGTATAACTGGTTCTTAGTTTTTAAAGGAGTATTTCATTCAGGTGCGTATGTGTGGTATACAAAGCACATACAGGCTATATGATGAAGGACTCCAATATTAATGCTAAGAGTCTTATCAAGATTTGCCAGATAGACTCTTCCACTCACACTTCAAACAGGTAACATATTTAGGATTATTAATTTGCCAAATTTTAACATGTATTTTCACTTTAAAAACACAGCCTTGAGGGCTTCCCTGGTGGCGCAGTGGTTGAGAGTCCGCCTGCCGATGCAGGGGACGCGGGTTCGTGCCCCGGTCCGGGAAGATCCCACATGCCGCGGAGCGGCTGGGCCCATGAGCCATGGCCACTGAGCCTGCGCGTCTGGAGCCTGTGCTCCGCAACGGGAGAGGCCACAACAGTGAGAGGCCCGCGTACCGCAAAAAAAAAAAAAAAAAAACCCACAGCCTTACACTTCCTAATGGGACTCTACAAACAGAAGCTGATTCAAAGAGGTGAAACGATATATCCGTAACTCAGACTGCAAAAATAAATAAAACAATTCTTTAAAAAAAAAAATTGGAAGACAGGAATATGGTGTGATGGGAGGGATGCAGGTGGTGGGAGGAAAAAAAAAAAGCCACGGGGCAGGACAGCCCGAGACCTGGGGATGCTGTTGCATTTGTGTTCGAGGGGGTCAGCACTGGCCAGACCCCTAATGACCTTTCTAGCTCTAAAAGCTTGCAATTAATCAAAAGGAAAGAAACCATCCTCGAGACCATCTGAAAGCTAGGGGTTTGGTTTGGTTTGGTTTTTGTTTTTCCTTTGGCCTCACCGCCGGACTTGCGGGATCTTAGTTCCCTGACCAGGGATCGAACCCAGGCCCTGGCAGTGAAAGCGCTGAGTCCCCACCACTGGACCGCCAGGGAAGTCCCTGAGTGCTAGTTTTTGGCACAATTCAGCAAGAAATCTTCAGGATCTGTCCCCAGCTTCATGTGGAACTTTGGTGCTATCTGGGGTTGGCCAGAACATTCAGCCCAGCCCATGGTCCATAAGAATATGAATTTGGGATTAACTGGACAGTGAAGCCGGCTGGCCCTCTGCAAAGGCACAGGGAACTCATGGATGGGCCGGGGACTGGCGGGGAGGGGGGCCCTTGGCCCCTCGGAATCCTCACCAGCCACCAGGCCAGTGTCTGACCCAACAAGTGTGTTTCCAGCTTCTTCTGAGCTAAAAACTTTTTCTCCCTGGCTTCTGCTGGCTTCTGCGATTCCTAAAGCAGAATTTGGACCCAGCTGAAAAAGAAAGGGACATCTAGCTCTTGGTCACCCAGCAACAACTGTTCCCTCACATGTCTTCCCAACAGGCACAGGGTTAAAAAGAAAGTTCTGAATGTACTCAAGGCAGAGCAAGCAGTTTGGGGTGGAGGCACATGTGGGCCAGGGCTCCCTGCCCCTGAGAATCTGACTTCATTGTTGGGGAGCCCAACACGTGGAGAACAACCAGAAAACGACCAAGTGCTGGCCAGGCCGCAAGAGCAAGAGAGCAGCATATGGGCCAAACAGAACTCACAGAGATCCTGGGGCTGGAATAGGCCTCGGGGGAGAGTGCAGAGTTGGTGCCGGAGGGTGGAGAGCGTATCAGGTAGGGGGCAGGGGGACTTCCCTGGCGGTCCAGTGGTTAGGGCTCTGTGCTTTCACTGCAGGGCCCAGGTTCAATCCCTGGCCAGGGAACCGAGATCCCATAAGCCACATGGCGCGGCCAAAAAAAGGAAAGAAAAAGGGAGGCAGCACACCGGTGAGTGTTCACTGGGACGGGGCAAATCCTGGTTCCTCATGGGCTTCCTATGGAGAAAGTAGGGACAGGGCCTCAAGGTCGCCCGAGCTACAGACACCCGAGAAAGTCGTCCCTTCCTTCATCCTCCAGCTCTGCCTCTTCCTGATGGCATCTCTAAACTTCTGTTTCCTCATCTATGAAATGGAGCTGGTCACATCCTGGACGTACAGGGTTGCTGTCAGGATTGTAAACACATAAGGCACGTAAAGTTCTCCTACTGTGTTTGCTACCGAGTAAGCCAGCAGTAACTGGTAGCCGCTTTATCGTTCGTTTAGAAACTGTGTCAGACGCCCTAGGGGATGTAGAGATGGGCCAGATGTGGAGCCTTCCCTTAATTACAGTACATTTAGCACCGTAGTGAAGATGTGTGTAAATGGCTAAGGGGATGAGTTACCTGGGAGAGTCAGAGATCAGGTAGTGCTGGAAGCGGGGAGGGGGTGAGATACAAAAGGAGAAATTGCTTCCTTCTGAGCCACAGGTTCTGGGCTGAGCAGCCTGAGCCTTACTCAGTGGGAGAGGGAGCCTTTAAGCAGGGAATGGCGTCTGCAGCAGATTGACTGGACGGCAACACAGAGAACACCCTGAGTGAAGAGCTGGCGGGGAAACTGATGCCATAACGTGGACCTGAGGGGCTGCAGCCTGGCTGAGGGCAGTGGTGGAGTGGACGGGACACAGAGGAAAGAATGAATGCAAGTGACTGGAGACACAGAAGAAAGAAGGGAGTGAAGGAACTCAAGTGCTTCAACCCTGAGACGCTGGCAGGGTGGCTGCCCCTCGCTGAGATGCAGCGTCGCAGCCCCTTAAGGCAAACGCACGTCCACAGGCACACACTGCACGGCTGTACGTCGACATTTCACATCATCGTGTGTGTGTTTTATTTGCGGTGGGGACACTGGGGTATCCGCTGTCGCACGAGAGCCCTGCCTGCCCCCTCACAGCAGGAATCGGAGGGCCCCCGGCAACCATTCTGCATCATGATCCTTCCCCGACTTCCAGCCACAGCTCATGGAACAGGGATGGACCTCTGACCCACAGTGGACCAAATTTTTTCCCTTAGAAAGTCAGCACTGGGAGTCAGAGTTCTGTTTCTACCTGAGCTGTGTGCTGGGACTCAAGTGACAGACTCGGGAGGGACAGAGTAGACTTCGATCGCTCCTGGAGACAGAGGCAAGGAGAAATCCAGTCTGCAGGGAGAGAAGACGGCAGCACACAGAGCAGAGACAATGAGGCAGAGACCCTCCAGGTTCCAGGAGCGTCGCATGGGCCTCCAGGCCCGGAGAGGCCCAGCTGCCTTTTTTGTTTGTTTGTTTGTTTGTTTGTTTGTTTATTTTTGGCTGCGTTAGGTCTTTGTTGCTGTGCACGGGCTTTCTCTAGTTGCAGCGAGCGGGGGCTACTCTTCGTTGTGGTGCGCGGGCTTCTCATCGCGGTGGCTTCTCTTGTTGCAGAGCGCAGGCTGTAGGCACGCGGGCTCAGTAGTCGTGGCTCGCAGGCTCAGTAGTTGTGGCGCATGGGCCTAGTTGCTCGGCGGCATGTGGGATCTTCCCGGACCAGGGCTCGAACCTGTGTCCCCTGCATTAGCAGGTGGATTCTTAACCACTGCACCACCAGGGAAGCCCCCCAGCCGCCTTTAGATGCCACAGGAGAGCCCAGGATCCAGCACACCAACGCCCCACTTCCTCAAGCTGGCTTGAGTTCGTTTCTGTAACTTGCAGTTTGGAACCCTGACTAATGCTATGTTTTATTGAAATATGGGGCCTGCAAGAAGTTAGTTCACATTTTTTAGTAGGTAATTTCCCCAGTAAAAAGGGAACTTGGTCCCAGTGTCAGTCCCCCAGAAGAAGCAGGGAACAGGAACTCTGATGACGGGACCGAGGTAGGAGGCAGAGGGAGGTTGCCCTCTTGTCCAGACATGAAGAGTCTAGCTGTGTAGGGCTGCACCCCTGAGAGGCCCAAGGAGGAAAGGAGGAGCAAGGGCACTCTCCTCCCTCTGCTGTGGCCGAGCTGCGGAGACGCAGTCTCTTCTGTGTCTGTGTCTGTTGCAGCAACAGCTGGTCTGGGTCAGACAGTCTCCTGGGTTCAAATCCAAGCTCAGCTTCTCTCTCTTTTTTCCTTTATTTAATTTTTGTTTTATACTGGAGTATAGTTAATGTAGAATGTTGTGTTAGTTTCAGGTGTGCAGCGAAGTGATTCAGTTATGCATATACATATATCGATTCTTTTCCAGATTCTTTCCCCATGTAGGTTATTACAGAGTATCGAGTAGAGTTCCCTGTAGTACACAGTAGGTCCTTGTTGATTATCTATTTTATATATAGCAGTGTGTACATGTCAATCCCAAACTCCTAATTTATCCCTCCCCCCCGCCCCCGGCCTTTCCCCTTTGGTAACCTTTGGTTTGTTTTCTGTGAGTCTGTTTCTATTTTGTAAGTAAGTTCATTTGTGTCATTTTTTTTAGAGTCCACATGTAAGTGACGTCATACACGTGTCTTTCTCTGACTTAGGACGGTCATCTCTAGGTCCATCCATGTTGCTGCAAACGACACCATTTCATTCTTTTTTATGGCTGAGGAATAGTCCGTCATCTGGATGTAGAAGCCCAGCCTCTTACTCACTGGGCACATTATCCAACCCCTCCGAGCTCAGCTTCTCCAGCTGTAAAGTAGGAGTAATGCCCATCTCCTAGAGTTGTGTTGGAGTCTCTGAGGTTCCCTGTAAATAGCACCCAGCCTCCCAACCCAAGTCTTGCGCCGTCTAAGAAACAAGGAAATCCTGTGCCTTGTAGGGTGCTAGCAGCACCCACTAGGTGCCGGTGGCCACCTCGACCCCCCGCCCCCGTCCCAGTTGTGGCCACCAGACACGTCCACAGACTCAATGACAGCTTTCAAAGTCCCAAATTGCTTTCTTTACATTCTTTATTCAAATCAGGACTTTGGGTTCAGCATTTTTTGAGGTGCAACACATACAGAAATATCACCATACAGCAGAGCAGCAAACAGAAAATTTCCCAAAAAATCCTTAGAATTGAAAAGACATTTTCAAACCACAAAAATATAATCATCCTTTTGAAAACCGAGGAGAAACACAAGGGCTGTGTTTGGACTACAGTAGTTCTCAGTTTAAATAAACAGTATCAAAAATCACATTCACAGAAATCTGTTACTCACCCCAGACATCCTACGGGGCACATTTCTCAGGCAGATCTCAAAAGGGAGGGTAATGAGGTTATTTTCTCTCACATTGTTAGAAGGAAGTGTACAAAATTCCACATAATCGAATTAAAATATCCTGTCTGGAAGAGTGCCCACTCTTGCCACTGCTGCATGGCTGATAAAGGACCACTCGAGCCCCCTGGTTCCAGCTCGCGAGGGCAGGCTCGGTGCCCCCAACAGCCATGGTCATCTTGGACCCTGAGATCCGCCCCTATCCCACACAGGGCTGGGAGCCTCTGTCGAGTCAGAGCTGTCACAGGCAGTCCGCTGAGAGAGCTCGGGGATCCCAGACACACCTGGGTGAGCGACATTGCACTTTCAGACCCTAGAGGAGTGACCTGGGTGTTTGGTGATATTGCAATGGCCGTGGACCTCAACCACACCGGGATCTGGGCTCACCTGCAGAAGTCAGACCATCGCTCACAAAGGGAGGGCCTTCACAGAAGCTGGAACTTGCTGCCAGACAATGCCCAGCCTCCGCTGTCACACACAGGTAACACGTCACAGGTGTCTGCCAGGGCCCCTCATGCCTGTACCCACAGAGGATGGTGCCGTGCCGATGGCTTCAGAAACCCTTGGCTCTAACAAATTCATCTGGTGAGGTCTCCTGAACCACCTGGATGTGGCAGAGTCGAAAGCAAAGGCCCAAGATGCTATGCCTCGGCCTTCACGGCAGCCCAGGTCAGGGCCTTGGGGCAGGGGAGGCTGCCGCAGGCAGGCCCGGGCCCAAAGCAGCGCTTCCTCCCCTGCACCTTCTCCTGGCTCCCTTCTGGTGGGCCGTGCAGGGCAGGGCCGCCCCCAGCTTCAGAACTCAACACCTTACAGCCGTTTTGAAGGTGTTTCCTTGGCCAGAAAATCTACTCTTTCAGGGCAGTGACACCAATAGAGAAATTCATTTTAATGACTATCTGGTCAACAGCAAAGTCCAAAATCACTCAGGATCTGGTAACAAAAGCAACCTCTAGTTCAGATTTGGGAGTCAGGGGGCGGGGAGGTTGGGAGCTAAGCAGGGGACTCACAGATTTTTCTAAATGTGGACTATTTTTTTTTCCAAAAGAACATACTGTGTATTTCATTGTTAAGGACTTGCCTGCAATTTATTATCCATTTATATCTGTACTTATCCACACTATCAATTTTTAGATATCCCAGGGACCTTCAAACTGAATTAGATTTATATTTACAATCCTAATACAACAAACAGACCTCACTAATTTCAGGGTCGGCACTTCACTGTGACATGGGCAACACACAGGCTTAGGGATCTTTTGGCCGAAAAATATAATTTTATAAACAACATGCCTTAAGTCTGTGCGTAAAAACACAACTTCTTAACCAGACTGAAAGGGACATACAAATGGAATCCTCTAGGCCATTTAAAGTGGTTCTGAATATAAACACACATTTCCTCTTACATAATGTAAAAATTAGGCAAAGCCTAACTCCCTCCGAGAAAGAGTAACCTCTTCCGCCTACTTGGGGTATACAAGGTCCTGCTTCAGCTGCCCCAGAACAGCCTCCTGATAGGGGTTCTTCACCCAAAGCTGTCCAGAGAGGCGCTGGACCACAAACACTAGAGAGCCCTGCCAGGGGCCCCTATAAAGACCATGAGTTTCCCATAACCATAACCTTCTTGCCTTTTGGAGTGGATGCTTCCTCGACATAACACATGTAGCTATTTGTAGAAAGGCCTTCTGTGGGATGTGCTCATGAATTTTTCAACTTGGAGATTAAATGTTCCAAGCTTAGTTCACGAAACCCACCTGCTTTCAATCTTTATTCAGTTCAGATTTTCAGACCGAGTTTCCCGTTCTGGGATACTTTAGGGTGCTGTCGGTTCTCCTGGGGCAGTGACTTGAGCCAACAAGTTTCAGAGAACCTGAGCAGCGCCAACAATATGAACGGGATGACTAGCTACACTGCTCTAACGTTTTTAAGTGTAAGTGTCTCTAAAATGCCCTTGCTTTACCAGAGGTGTTTGTGTATCTAAAGATTTTCCGGGTTGAACTGGCTCTGAACTCATGACCTAAATAGACTTCTGCTCTCCTATTAGATTCACGAGGCACATCTCACGAGCGTGTCTTAAAAGCAAGCCCTTGATCTTCGCCATCTCAAAAAACCTCCATTCAGCCCAAATGTCACTCACTTCTTTCCTTGCCAAAATGTGTCTCTGCTCACAGAGGGCGAAGCCAAAGGACTAAACTACAAGATGCAACTACAACGTCTCCCAAAAAGATTTAAAGGAGTTTAGGTCCTAATGAACCAAAAGTTACACTGTTAGCTCTCTAGCAACAAGCCCTTGGAGGGTTAATGGACCACTTAGGGCTGCGTCCTGACAGCCTCCCTGATCAGAGGAAGGGAGTCCAGAGGGGAACAAGGAAACACTGCAGGTCACCTAGCGGAAAGTGTCTATCACTAGTCCCGAGGAGAAGCCAGGGTCAGCCTCTTCCGGGGGTTTCCAGGCACCGGCCCGCTTATCGACAATAAGGCCAGGATGGCCCTGTAGGAGGACAGGTGGGGTCACGGGGCTGGGCCCAGGTTGTCAGTTTCTGCCCTGCTCCCAGCCCCTTGCCGCTGTGACTCTACAAAACACAACCGCCATCCTGAAGACCGTCCAGGCCTGGCATCACGGGGACTGACCGGGCAAAGCTGGACAGGAAACAGCTCACCGTTTGCCAGGGCTGCCTGTTAAGTTACCACATGCCACGGTGCCCTCTTTTAACCTATAAACCCGTGTCCATTGCATGAGCCGAAAAGGCACGTCTGTCAGTTCCATGATGTCACACGAAGGCAAAGCCTGCCATTTCCTCCTGAAGGCTGTTCCTTGCACTCCTGACACAGTACACATGACACAGACCACAATTCCCCAAGTGCTCCAGGCCACATGCTCCTAAGAAACAAGCAAATGAGTCGGGGAATGAGAAAACTTAGCATACTAAAATGTGCAAAAACCGTTGTACCAGAAAGCAGAAATATGGACAACTCGTAAAATGATATAGCAAGAGTCCAACACAAATCTCCAAAAATGAAATGAGCAGGTTCTGCGTGGCTCAAAACCCACAGCATCACCGGGGAAGCCCTCCCCCACTCAGGGCAGAAGGAGGGCCCGGGAGGTGAGGGCGTGGCCAGGTGGAAAATGCACTGCGCACCTGTCAGAAGGTTCCCGTCCCTATAGCCCAGGCTCTGGATGACAAATGCCCACCCCCTGGTGCCTCAGGAGAGCTGCCTGAGCTGTGGCCCTGCTGCCTGGACAGAGACACTTGGTGGCCCCAGAGCTCGACCAGCTCCCAGGCTCCACTGCCCACACCCTGGAGCGGGGTCCCGTCCTCCCCAGTTAGGTCTTGGAAGCGACTGGTCACCTTGCTTCATAAACCTGGGGCTTATCAGGGGACATTTGTTCCGTACAGAAGGCCACATTTCCAGCCACTGCTTCTGACACGTGTTTGGGGTTTTTTTGTTTTTGTTTTTTTCCACACCACGCAGCTTGCGGATCTTAGTTCCCACACCAGGGATTGAACCCGCGCCCTCAGCAGTGAAAGCACAGAGTCCTAACCACTGGACCGCAGGGAATTCTCTTCTGACACTGTTTAGATTGGGACATATACTTCATTCAACATCCCCTGACCCAGTGATCCATGGACCCCCTTGCTTATAGAGAAGAAACTGGAGTGTCTGATGGAGGTCAGGACCATTAGCTGAGCTAAGCAGAATTTAGTTTTTGATCACTAGAGCTGGGTGAGATGTTGAAGCTATTACATTTTCAAGTAGAATGACTCTCACTTATCAAGTTGTGATAAATATTACCACAAAAAAGCCAAGCTGCATTGTGGGAATTTTGCTTTGGAGATAAGTGTGTGTGTGTTCATTCCATTCAGGAAATACAGTCGTAAATACTTCCTCAGTACTGCCTCTTCCTTTGAAACTTTTAAAAACAAACAAACGAAAAGACCTATTTTAACGTCCCTACATTTCTTCACAAAGTGAAGTCTACAATAAAAAGTTGGCACTTCATAAAATAAAACTGACATTTAGAAGACTGCCAATTCTAGGACTTTGAAAAGCTATAACCACATGCAGAAAGACTGGGCTGTTGAAAATATTTTACAAATTTCTGAACCTTAGAAGGGCTTTTCTCCAAGATTTATGGGAGAGCAAAACTAGATTTCCTTTCCTAACAGCCATGTTTGAAGTTCTTACGTTATTAAATAAGTACTCTTAAAATTGTTTGAATTCCAAAATATACTTTTGAAAATCAGTAATGGTTTTTATAAGAATAAAATTTCTGCTGTAAATACCTCTTAAAAATCCATTTCTTATGTATTTTATTCTAGATTTAATGGGTTGCCATTTTAAAAGATACCAGACAAGAGGCTCTATTTTGATCATTATACTGTGTTCCTAATTTAATTTTAAATAATCTAAAACAATTCAAAAGAGTGCATTACTACCATATAAACTAGCATTTCAAACTGTGTTATAGGCCATATACACTATCAATACTTTTCAACTAAAATGTATTCCTAAGTACATAAGAAAAATACAAAATGTATTTAGGTGTTGTTATTATGCAACAATGTGCTTTTAAAAAGGAAGTGATATACCAGACCCAATACCAGACATAGAATGAAAAGGCTTGATTGCGTTTGTATTTAGTAGCAGAAAAATTATGTAACTCTAATAAATGCTTACTGATTTTTATAAGCACATGTGAATTAGGTATTGTTTCATCCACATGACCATTTTTTAGTCTGCTTTACTCCAAGAGTAAATTGTAATTCATTAACGTGATGGCTTTCCACTAATAAATTAGTACTTAAATTTTTTTCCCGTGATGAGTTACCCCTGGCAAACACTGCTATAGTCAAGAAGGATGTCTACAAACCGGAGTTCAATCTAAATATTCCTATAGCTTGAGACACATCCCATTTTGAAGCATCGACATACCTGGCAGTTTTCTGTAGCCTGATGTTAATTCAGATGGTGCTGTATTTTAGCTACCTTGACTTTCTGTTATTTCTTAGAAGTAAGAAGCAGGTAGATTCCCCTCCCCAGTACAGTAATAACTGTACATTTGGTGTCTTAGTGTTTACTGTAACCAACCAAGATTCCTGAGAATAATGTGACCAGTTTTACCTTTACTCAAAGGAGGTTTACTTCAAGTGACAAATTTTACTAAAAGTTTAACTGATTTATTAAGTATGACTCTCAACATACAGTTTTTTAAAAAATACTACTTCTCTAGAGCAGGGGTTGGCAGACTTTCTATAAAGAGCCAGATAGTAAATATTTTAGACTTTGCCATATGGTCTCTGTTGCATCTGCTCAACTCTACTCTTGTAGCAGGAAAGCAATCATGGATAGTATGTGAATGAATGTGCATGGCTGTGTTCCTATAAAACTTTATTTATGGACACTGAAATTTGAATTTCATACAATTCTCATGTGTCACAAAAATAGTATTCTTCTTTTGAATTTTTCCAAATATTTAAAAACGTAAAAAACATTCTTAGCTCTCAGGCCCTACAAGAACAGGATTCTTTGGCCCATGGGCTGATTGTACTAGCCATGTGCTCGAACATATGAAAACCAAAGACAGACAAGTTATCAAGGCAGGACGAAGGTATGAAGAAATCCAGTCCTCAGGAGGCTCACCAGCCCTGATCTTGGCATCCACAGCCATCAGCAGTGAATGAAGAAGGCCAGCCAGGCTGGTGCCCACCGGATTCGGAGCAGGATTTTCTTGCTGGGCATGCTTCATCATTCAAGCCACTGCTCCCTGCTGTGGCTCCAAGAGGGACAGAAAGCCACCTTTCCATCCCTCATCTCCCCGGCTTGGAGTCCAGCCACCGAGAGTCCGGCTTCTCTGACTGCTAATGGCCCAGGAATCTAGCAGCTACGATGTGCTTTGCCTACACATCGCGGCTGGAGGCCAAAGGCCGGCTCCGAAGGCTCACCGCCAAGGCCTGCCGATTACGCCGGCATTTCAACTCACCAAGCATCTTATTTTGCCCGGGGAAAGAACGACTTCTACAAAACACTTTTAAGAACACTCTAGCCCATTATGGGAAATCTGGGCCTTTCCACATCAGACAGGAGGGATGAAAGAAGGGAAATTTGAAAATATTGTTTGACCACTTTAAAGTGTAGCAGCATCCGCTGAAGAAGACGGCCGACTGCCAAGGTCTCCCAGACTTCCGGGAGCTGAAATATCAAGTAACAGACGTGCACGTGACCTTTACTTTTCAAAAGGTCATTTGTACGCAAGCGCACGAGTCTCAGCAAACATTTCCCAGATCCCAGGTAAGAGAAAAGGACTGCCCGGCCAAGGCCCCACCTGGTTTTCTCGAGAAACAGGCCGCGGGCTCCCGCGGGCCCGCAGTTCACGCCGTCCCTCGGCGCCAGGCGGCGGGATGCTTCGACCGCTCCCTGAGACCCGAGGGGACGTCCGCAGTTAAAGACAAATCCCAAGGGTTTGCAGCCTCGCTCAGGAGTCAGGAGTCTTTTTCGTGGAGAAAGCCACTGCTCGGAATCTTGAGGATTTCTTTCCATTCGACGCGCGGCAAGAACTCCAGAGGCCAAAGCGACGGGAAAGAGGCCGGGAAGGTAGGGCGCTTCGCCGGGTAGGGCTCCGTGCTTGCTGGCGGGTTCTGTCTGGGGCGCGAGCTTGCGGGGAGCGGCTTCTCTCCGGGAGGATGACGCTCCGCAAAGCGTCGCGGCTGCCTGGGCTCCGCGCGCCGTCGGCCCCTTCCCGCGTCCCTGCGAGCGCTGCGGTGCCGAGAACTGCGGGCTCAGCGCGCGTGGGCAGGGCGCACGTAGCGCAGCGTGTAGTTGGCCCCCGAGTTGTTGTCCCAGTACTCGCCCTGGGCGCAGCGGTAGCAGACGGCGAAGTGGACCGCGACGTCCGGAGCGTCCGCGTCCTCCCCCTCCTTGGGTTGCAGGCCCGGGGGCAGGCACAGCACGAAGTGGAAGCGCTCGGCGCTCGGCTCCTCCTCGGCCTCCCCCGGCCCCCACGACGGCGCCTCTGGCGGCGGAGGCTTCCCTGGCTCGGGCCGCAGCTCAGCCGGCACGTCCAGGAAGGAGCGCCACTCGGTGAAGGTGTAGCGCACGGCCACGACGCGCGGCCCCGGGCAGCCCAGCACCCGGCCGGAGCCGGTCACCTCCGCGCCCCAGGGTGCCGAGCACTGCACGCGCTCCAGGCACACGCGCTGTCGCCGCAGGCGCTCGTCTGCGGCGCTCGGCCCGGGGAGCTCGAAGAGAGGCTGCAGCCGGGGAGGCGGTTCGCGGAGGGGCGCGGCCGCCGCCGCGGCCAGCAAGCCCGGGAGCTGCTCCAGGTCCTCGGCGCGCGCCGGTAGGCTGCGCAGGCGGGAGAGCACGGCGGGCGGCACCTGCGGCTCCTCGGCCACGCCGAAGTGCTTCACGCTGGCCAGGCTCAGCCCCAGCGCGTCCGCGAACTGCACCCGCTTCTGGCACTTGGCGCAGCAGCCCGGACTGTGCGGCGCGTCCTCGGCCCTCTCGCCGCCCTCCGCGCCCGGCCCCGGGGCAGGCGGCCGCCGCCGCTGCAGGAACTTGGCCGCCTGCAGGATCGGGTCGGCGGGCAGAGAGAAGGAGCGCGCGCCGCAGCGGCGGCGGCGGCGGCTTTCCACCAGCTCCTCCTGCTCCCAGGGGGCAGCCTCTTCCTGCGGGGACGGGCCCTCGGCGTCGGAGCTCGGGGCCGCCGACGTGTCGCCGCCGTCCCCGCCACCCTCAGTGCAGAGGACTCCCGGGGCGGGCGGCTCCTCGGCAGGCGGGGGGTCTTCAAAAGGTGCAGGTCCCGGCGCCTCCAAACTTAGCAGCTGCGGCCCCGGGGGTTCCATGACGCCGTCTGACCCCGAGACTTGTTCTCTGGGGACTTGATGCCTGGGGTGGTGGAAAGAGCGCGCAGCGCCCGCCCCGGCCCGAGCGGAGAAGTCGGCAGGCTCCGGGTTTCAGACGGGGTGCTCAGGCCGGAGCGGGAGGAGGATGCAGGCCGGGCCGAGGCCGGACGCGGCCGCTCGGTGATGCGCCTGCCCGCGGCGCAGGAGGGCCTGGCGCCCGGAGGCGCGGCCGCTGGGCCCGGGCGGGCGGGGTCCGAGGGCTCCGCGGAGAGGGGGGACGGCGCGGAAGTCGCGGCTCCCTTTCACCCCCTCCCGCCCCGCGGGCCCACGCCCGCCCTGCCTCCGGAGCTCCGGGGTGAACTCGCGCTCAGCTTCCGTCGTCCTCCAGTCCGCAAAGTTGGCCCCGCGGGTCCCGACGGGCCTGCTCTCTGGAGGGTCGCAGAGGGTCTCCTCCCGGCGGTCGCATCGGCCAAGGAGGTCCCCGGGGCAGACGCACAACTGCGGAAAACTCGCCTGCGGGGACGGTCTCTTCCTTCCTCCCCAAGTTCTGGGCTCTCGGAAGCGGGCCCTGCCCGGCCCGGCGCGGGGGGCACCCCGACCAGTTGTGTGGCGGAGGCGGTGCGGGGACGCGCGGGGCCGGGGCCGGGGTGGGGGAGGGGGGAGGGGTGCCGCCGCCAGCCGAAAGCGACCGGAGGCCATACGCGCGGGGCCCGGGGGCACGTCCCCGCTCCTCCCCTCGTCCCGCCCGCCGCGCTCCGAGCTCGGGCCCGAGCAGAGGGGCCCGCCGCTCGCCGCCGGCCTTCCAGGGACGCGAACCCGGGGTGGGGGAGGAGACTGCCCGAAGTGTTTTCTCACTGTTGGTTTTGCTTTGCTTCGTTTCTAGGGCTGACTCCACCTGCCGCTAAGTAGGGGCTTCTCAAGCTCTGGCGCGCGTCAGCGTCATCAGGCGGGGGTGTGCGAGCTCATGGCTGGGCCCTACCCTAGGGCTTCGGAGTCAATAGGCCCGGGATGGGCCCCAAAATATTTCTAGCAAGAACGTCCCCTTGCTGGGATCTTTCGGGCCCGCCCGTGCCCGGTGTGGAATGCCGTGACGGCATCTCAACTTGGGGACTTACAAGAGGCCCCAGATACACCTGGCTTGTCTGCCTGTTGGAACAACATCAAGATTTGGGGAAGAAGATGGCAACTCCCTGGCGGTCCAGTGGTTAGGACTCCGCGCTCTCCCTGCGGAGGTAAGCCGGGAGGTGTGGGGGGAAAAAAAAGATTTGGGAAAGAAGATCACTGTTTTTACATTAACGTAAACATTGACGTATTATGGAGTGAAGTACAAAATTTGCCAACTATCTTAAGGATGAAATAGGACTTCACAGAGACTGTGAGGTTGTGGTGAGCCTCTTGGGCTCCGACCTCATTGCGGCTGGAGCTGCTCCAGGGCGGGGACAGGAGGGAGCCGAACTTACTTAAGGAGGCCCCGCTCTCAGGGCCCTCGGGCCGTGGTCGCAGCCCTGTCCCACTCTTGTTTGGTGGGAACGTCGGAGGTCCCACCCTCGGGGCCCTCTCCATATATCTATCGGAGGAGACCAAGGTTAACCAGAAAGCCACACGGGTACAGAGAGGGTCAGCCCCTGCAGCAGTTGCTAAGAAGGTGGGATCCGACCTGGTCAGGGAGGCCAGGGAGCCTCTGTGAGGGAGGAGACTGGGGGCAGCAGCAAGGCTGCAGGGGGCACCTTTCAGCCCTACAGAGGCCCTGGGGGAAAGGGAGGGGAATGCGCAAGAGTGGCCGCAGGCGGCGCCTCCTTCCAAGATCCTTAAGGCAGCCTCTGACTATTGTAGCCGGCCTGGGACTGGTACCCACCTTGCTCGCAGGTGTCCCACCCCTCCCCCACGCGGCCGGCCCCCTCCTCCAGAAGAGCTCCTGTCTCATCCGACCCTAGGAGGGGTTCAGGAATGAGCAAGTGACCCAGCCAGTAAGACGGGGGGAGGGGGGGACGTCCAAGGGGAAGCTTCCATCCTTTGCCAAGAGGGGGTGCGACGGTGCTATAGCGCCCACGACAGTCGAGGCCACCTTGCCAACCGTCAGAGGTGATGCGATTCCTGAGCGTGGGAAACACAGGGTCCTTGAGGCGCTCGGGTTTCTCAGTGTGAACGCTACTGGCATTGTGAGCAGGACAGTTCTTTGTTGTGACCGTCCACTGCAAACAGTCTGAGCCCAAACATCCATGAGCCCTACCCTCAGAACGCCACCAGCAGCCCCAGGAATCGCGACAACGGAGAAATCCGTACCCCTGTTTGCAAACACACCAGCTTGGGGGGTGGCACGGCCCCTCCGTCACTGAGAACCAAGGAGCTTGGTCTTGGACCTCCCACCATGTGAGGTTTTAAAAATAAATAAATAAATACAACCTTCTGGTTCAGTCAGCGTGACTGGGCTTTCTGCTGCTTGCGGACCAGTGTCCTAACAGGAAGGCATTATTATCATAATTTTGAAAGAAAGAGTAAATGGAGCCTCACAGAGGTCAAGGGATGTGCTCTCAATTCACAGGGGATAGAGTGGGATCTGGCTCCAGGTGTAACGCCAGAGCTTGGCTGTTTCCTCCCTGTCTGCTTGCCCTCCAGCCACGTGGAAGTTTCTTTGAACTTTCCTGTTCTGAGTTTTCTCCTTCCCACCAACTTCCCCCAAAAGAACAAAACTGGTTGATTTGTTTGGTTGGGGGGAAAAAGATTGAACGAGCAAAAAAACAAAGGATATTTATGTGGACAAAAACTGATATATACAGAACACATCTCTGTGTATGCCTGGCGTATCTCTGGAAAGATCTTGTTGACAGAGGAATGGCTCTGGGGAGCCGTACCAAGGGACTGGGGGCGAGAGGTGGGAGGGAAACTCGCTTTTCACGGAATTCTTTGTCTCGTGCAGATGTCTTGTGCTCAGCCCTGATGGAGGAATCGTAGCCTGCTGTGACACCACTGTGTACATCTGCTACGTATGCTCCAGACCCCTCACCCGACATCATGTGACTCCATCTGCTTTCACATCCTCCTGTCTAGTCCCCTTCAGATGACATTTTCTGCACAGCTCCCCTAGGAACCCCCTGGGCTGATGTGAGCCGAGGCAGCAGGGCCCCAGGCCTGCCTGAGACAGGGCAATTCTACCTGGTTTACACACTGGGCTTTGCCAAGCTTTGGTTTGAGCAAAGCATTCCACAGCAGAACCACAATGTCACCATCACCATCCTCACCATCATATTAAAACCAGCACTCTAGAGGACGCTCTTCCCTTGAAAGTACCAGTGCTCTCCTCGTTGCCTGGAGTGTCCTGCCCCCCATCTCCACTTATTGAACTTGCCTGGTCTTTAAGGCAATTTCCAAATGTTTGCCTCCTTTGGGACGTTTTTCTGGAGCAGCCCAGTTAGTAATGATGACTTCTGCTCAGAGGCAGATTTATGATGAAACTACGGAAGCTTAAGTGTTCTCGGGCCCCTTCTGATGTGTTCACGTAGTCATGCAATGAAATAAAATACATATTTTATGGCAAGATAAGAAAAGTTTAAACATGCATTTTTTTCTCTGCTCATGTGGGCCTCCTCGCTACCCCTTAGAGTGTATTTTGCCCCTGCGGTAACCAGACCTCCTTAGGAGATACCATGCCTCTCAATCTTACAGAGTCAGGATGACCCACTACTTGCTTTGTATATGCAGACCAGGATTGTATAAACTGTAAATAATACATCACTTGACGTATAACCGTTTGTCTCAAAAACTTATAGGACTGTGCTTTGACAGTCCTCAGAACTTTCTGAAAGACTGTCTCCCCAATTAAAATCGTCAGGCTGGCTTGAATAAAATTTTCCATTTCTTTATTAGATCAACTAACCGTTTTTTTCCTCAACATAGTTTTTTTCATCGACAATACCATCTTAACAAACAACCATATATATGTAGAGAAGAGACAAGACAAGGAAAGGGGGTTTATAGTTTTAGGAGTGGCAAACCCAGGAAGATAAATATATGAGAGAAACTCATGGAGGATAAGGGTTGTCTAGTAAGGTTTGTTGTGTAGATTCGCCTGGTGCTGTCTCTGGGCTGATAAGAGCCTGGAATCAATGAGTCTATGAGTTCTCTTCCTCCTGGTATGAGGGAGGGAGACAGCTTCGCAAATGGAAATTACATCCAGCTTTTAGCCAGATTCGGGGAGGGCAGAGAGGGGTTTTTTTCTTGATTTTCTCAACGTTGTGTCTTGATTTTCTTCAGCTCAAAATAATCCTTATGCCAAAGCGGTGGCCTGTTCTGATGCCCTCCAGTGTTCGGTGTGATACCTTGTCCTTTAGCATGGGCAGGGCCTAGAGATGCCTTCCTACTCAACAGTGATGGGGTGTCACTTCTGTGATTAGGTCTCTTGCTGGCACTGAAGAAGCCAGCTGCCGTGTTGTGAGATGCTCTGGGGAGGCTCGTGGGGAAAGGAACATTTTGATGGTTATCATGTGAAATAGAATTGATCAGAGCCCTGGGGACTTCCCTGGCGGTCCAGTGGTTGAGACTTCGACTTCTAATGCAGGGGGTGCGGGTTCAATCCCTGGTCGGGGAGCTAAGATCCCAGACGCCTCGCAGCCATAAAACTAAAACATAGAACAGAAGCAATAGGGGCTTCCCGGGTGGCGCAGTGGTTGGGAGTCCGCCTGCCGATGCAGGGGACGCGGGTTCGTGCCCCGGTCCGGGAAGATCCCACATACCGCGGAGCGGCTGGGCCCGTGAGCCATGGCCGCTGAGCCTGCACGTCCAGAGCCTGTGCTCCGCGATGGGAGAGGCCACAGCAGTGAGAAGCCCGCGTACCACAAAAAAAAACAAAAACAAAAGCAAAACAGAAGCAACATTGTAACAAATTCAATAAAAACTTTAAAAATGGTCCACATCCAAAAAATATCTAAAAAAAATTAAAAAGTTGATCAGAGTCCTGTGTTCGGGGGCACAAACCTATAATACAACTTTTACAGCTGATATATGAAGGAAACTTGAAGGGGATTTTCCAAAATGTTCCTACAAAAATATAGGGGGAAAACATATGATAGAAGCATTTTAGGCAGTTAAAAAATTATGTTTTCTGGATTTTGTGATGTTTGTGGTATAGGTTAGGTTTTTAATAATTTATACTTCGTTGTTACTTATTTCCTCATTCTAAATATTCATACTTACCTAATTTTTACTTGTGATTTTGTAATCTTTTTCTTAAAGAAGCCCCCCTTCTCCCCCGTCCACAATTACATGTTCCAGCCTCCATATAACCGGGATCTGCCCTTTTTTTTTTTTTTTCCTAGTTCTGTTTTTATTTAAAATTTCAGGGACTTCCCTGGCGGTCCAGTGGTTAGAGCTCCACACTCTCACTGCCGAGGGCCCGGGGTTCAATCCCTGAGCAGGGAACTAAGATTCCACAAGACACACGGCGCAGCCAAGAAAACAAAAATACAATTTAGATGTTTTGTTTCTCATGGATTTTTTTGCACTAATTTGGATTTTTTAAATATTGAATTAAAATATTATTTATCTTGATTGCTGAGGTTTTGGGGCCCTTAAATTTTGTGCCCAAAGCAGGTGCCCATCTTGCCTCACCTGAGTCCTGGCCCTGTTTCTTGGAGGTAGGTGAAGCAAAAGCTGAGATATGTTTTCTTCCTCAGCAGCCCATCCTGACTCCTTGGGTTAAGGTTTTAGTTTTGTTTTGGCCACACTGCGTGGCTTGCAGGATCTCAGTTCCCCGAGGAGGGATTGAACCTGGGCCACAGCAGTGATAGCCCTGAATCCTAACCATTAGACCACCAGGGAACTCCCGGCTTAAGGTTTAATTTAATGTGGTCCTGAAAAAAAAATTTTTTTAAGTATATTTAGCATATGCCTGTACATGCACAGAGTATATTTGAAAAGTTATTTTAATTAATTAATTAATTAATTTTTGGCTGTTGTGTCTTCGTTGCTGCGCGCAGGCTTTCTCAAGTTGCGGCGAGCGGGGGCTACTCTTCGTTGCTCTGCGCGGGCTTCTCATTGCGGTGGCTTCACTTGTTGCAGAGCACGGGCTCTAGGCGCAGGGGCTTCAGCTGTTGTGGCTCGCGGGCTCTAGAGTGCAGGCTCAGTAATTGTGGCGCACGGGCTCTAGAGCACAGGCTCAGTAGTTGCAGCACACGGGCTTAGTTGCTCCGTGGCATGTGGGATCTTCCCGGACCAGGGCTCGAACCCGTGCCCCCTGCATTGGTAGGCGGATTCTCAACCACTGCACCACCAGGGAAGCCCTGAAAAGTTATTTTAAAAACAGTAATACAGCGTGCTTTGTGGGAGGGCAAAGGAAATGACAGGGAGGAAGCTTGCTTTGGAGACTTGCCTTAGAACGTGTATTTTTAAATTTTTAAGGGAAAAATTTCTTAAGATAAATATTTCTTTTCTTATTACAAAAGCAGTACTTATTCACTATGGGAAAATTAGGCAATACAGATAAAGTAGGAAACAGAAAGCATAACCATTCATAATCCCATCACTCAACAATAATCCTGTTAGTTAATATCTTTTCCTATCTGCCCCGTTTGCTTCTGCAAACCCATAGCATCATTGCCTGCTTCGCTGGGATGCTTCTTACCACTTACTGCTTTGGCTGGTTCTGACTTGTTTCCAAATTTTATCTCCAATTAGCACATCTTTGCTTGCAGAACAGGGACTGTGTCTAACTGGTCTTTGTTACTTTCCAGAGTGTAGAATGGGAGGCTTGGTCGGACCTAAAGACCCAAGAGACAGAATAGCTGAGTTTAAACCTCAGCACCATCATTTCTGCAAGTTATGTGACCTCTCTGAGCTGCAGTCTCCTCATCTGTAAAATGGGACCAGGTGACTGCCCGTGCAGAGGAAAGAGGAAGAACCCTTGCAGAATGCTTTGCACAGAGCCCACCATGCGATGCACAGTAATTGTCTTCCGTTATTACCTGCTAGCACAACGTCTTCATTCATTAATTCACCATGTATTTATTGCACGCCTGCTCTGTGCCACACACTTCTCGGTGCCGGGGACACAACGGTCAACAAAATGCGAGGCTCTGCCTCCCGTGAGCTCACATTTTATAAATTTATTTATTTTATTTATTTATTTTTGGCTGCGCTGGGTCATTGTTGGTGCACGCGGGCTTTTCTCTAGTTGCTGCGAGCTGGAACTACTCTTTGTTGCGGTGTGCAGGCTTCTCATTGTGGTGGCTTCTCTTGTTGTGGAGCATGGTCTCTAGGTGCGCGGGCTTCAGTAGTTGTGGCGCGTGGGCTTGGTAGTTGTGGCTCGCGGCCTCTAGAGCACAGGCGCAGTAGTTGTGGCGCGTGGACTTAGTTGCTCCATGGCATGTGGGATCTCTCCGGACCAGGGCTCGAACCCGTGTCCCCTGCATTGGCAGGCGAATTCTTAACCACTGCACCACCAGGCAAGTCCCATCACATTTTAATGTTGGGATCGGAGACAAACAACACACAAGTACGTGAAATATACATCATCCCTGATAATGATACCTGCTATGCAGTATAAATCTTTGCATGTAGTACTTACTCATTAGACATGTTGGTTGAGTTGATTTCTTTCCCCTACCCTCCCGTCCCACATCTTCTCTCGGTCCCGAGATCCCGTTTCCAATGTGGTTACATAACGTGAGGCCTAAACTCTCGAGACGGACAGTTGCAGACATGGCCCTGGGCGTATGCCTGGAAAGGGCTGCAGCACCCAAGAACGAAGCCCAGAGGTCACAGGACACCCGTACCTGTGACATCGGGAGACGCCAGCAGGTGTCGTGACGTGCATTTTCCTCTGGGTGATCACACTGTTGTGGTCCTAAGTTTGCAGTCCTCGGCGATCGATGGTCATTGTTCTGTGAAGCCAGGACAGTAAACGGCGGACTGCGCACCGCGCAGGGTGAGAGGTCGGGAGGCGCACCGCGCAGGGTGAGAGGTCGGGAGGCGCTGGCTGGACAGCGTGTATGACCCTGTGTGCCTGTCTCCAGGCGTGTCGCCTGGCCTCGTGTTTCTGCTGCAGGAACCGCCACATGTTTACCTTTCCTCTGCTCCCTCCTGACCCTGGCGTCCAGGAGCCCAGCTTGGACCTCCCACTGTGTCAGGGCCAAAAGACAACACCACTGTAGGGCAAACACCTGCTTGTCAATAGCAGAAGACGGAAGGCCCAGGGTCAAAATGTACGAGCCCAAGCCTAAAGCAGATCGGAGTGTGGAGACCTGGGATCCTTTTCAAAGGGAAATATAAAACCTAGGGTGTATCCTTACACTGTGACAATGTCGGGTTCTTGGATTAAATGTGTGAAAGTTAGATTATTCCTGCCATATGCCCATAACCAAGCATTAACATATTCCCATAAATTTTAAACCTTCATACTATATATTAATATTTAATAATTATTGATTCCATTATTATGATGGTTGAAATTCCTCAGCCGTCATAATGGACCTTGGGGAATTGGAACAATAATAAAGGAGAGGTAACTGCACTGGAGCCCAAGGTAGACGGGTGAGTCCCCCAAACCACTGAACGAAGACAAGTAGGTGTGTCATCCAGAGTGAGAGAACTTGGAGCTCGACAGCTAGAGCCCCTGGGTCTCCCCCATGGACCTCTTTGGTCCCAAGGTTGGGACAGAGGGTGGACAGAGGAGGTGGTGGGGAGACTGGGGAGGCCTTGAGCCCCCGCTTTAGGTTCAAGCATGTGCCAGGCTCTCAGTTGCTGGCGGGCTGGGCAGCAGTGTCACTGCACATCCGGAGCAGGGCATGTGATGTCAAAATATTTTCGTAGCAATATTAAGACATTACTTGCCTTTTGCACTTTGCAGACATCTGCACTGCGCAAAAGCAGTGGTGGGTAAAACCGTGCCAGCATCCTTTAAGAATATCCTAGATAAACCAGTAAAAATCATAAATTTTATTAAATCTCAACACTAGTACCTGACTTTCAATATTCTATGTGACGAAATGGGAAATACGCACAGAGCACTTCTACTACTGACGTGAGATGACCGCCCAGAGGAAGAGCACTTGGGAAATTGTTGTGAGTTGAATCAGCTGCTTTTTTTCATGAAACACCATTTTTTCTTAAAAGAATGACGGAAAAACCACGGACATTCACATTTGGGCACGTAAAAGACATTTTCTCAAAAATCACTGAAGCGAGTCTCTGACTTCAAGGAAAACAACAGAAAGAATGTGTTGCCAATTCTGAAATGTGAACTTTGAAGGAAAAATTGTAATTTGAAATACTTGCATCTAGCACGGGATTGACAGCTTCCCAGCACTTGCAGGCTTCTCTGATGAGATCAGCAGTGAAACAAGTGTGATTTTTAAAAATTTATTTATTTTATTTATTCATTTTTGGCTGTATTGGGTCCTCGTTGCTGCACACGGGCTTTCTCTAGCTGCGGCGAGCGGGGGCTACTCTTCATTGCGGTGCACGGGCTTCTTATAGCAGCGGCTTCTCTTGTTGTGGAGCACGGGCTCTAGGCACGCGGGCTTCAGTAGTTGTGGCATGCGGGCTCAGTAGTTGTGGCTCACGGGCTCTAGGGCTCAGGCTCAGTTGTTGTGGCACACGGGCTTAATTGCTCCGCGGCATGTGGGATCTTCCTGGACCAGGGCTTGAACCCGTGTCCCCTGCATTGGCAGGCGGATTCTTAACCACTGCGCCACCAGGGAAGCCCACAAATGTGATTTTTGATAGTGGCTGATGAAAGATGGTGATGTTTGGAAGATCTGCATTTCTCAGTAAATCAGTATTTTCCAAACAGCCAATGTATGATGTTACAGAATGGTGTGTGGGCCACTGTATATAAAATAGATGAACAACAAGGATCTACTGTAGAGCACAGGGAACTATATTCAATATCTTGTAATAACCTATACTGGAAAAGAATCTGAAAAAGGGGATATATATATATATATATATATATATATATATATGAGTCACTCTGCTGTAACCTTGAAACTAACACAGCATTGTAAATTAACTATACTTCAATTTTTAAAATGGTGAAAAAATGTTTTTTTAATTATCGTTATAGGGCATCTCTGTGCTGGAGATCAACGAGAGGAATAAACTTAAGGTCTTCTCAGGGCTTTTCTGAGCCTGCACCCTTCCTAAGGTATGTGCTGGGACTTTCTAGATTGCTCTGTATATGTGGTTTCTTTCGAACGTTTTAGTCCTTTAATGTCTGACTCCCAAAGGGGAAAAAAACCAGAACGTAAAAACAAGCACCAGTTCTTTAAATTCTCTGGAAGTTGTTTCAGCCGGAGGCTGCAGGGTTTGTAGCAACAACAGTGAAGGCTGCAGCAATGCTGCCCATCTCTGTGTCTGCACCTCTGTGATCAGAGCAGCAATCCGTGACCATAGCACAGATCCCTGTTATTAGAGCACAGGGTCCTTCTTGCCTACCCCAGCTCCTGCAAGCTGCATGCAACCTGTTCTCAGAAATTGTGCTCAGCTGCTTGCCGGGTTAGGGGGGTGGGGGCTGGAGGATACGGAGTGCTACTGTGATAAGAGCTGAAATTGACCAAACTTAACAACTATGAGAAGTGGTCACAGAGTGTGGTTTTCAACCATCAGTTTTTTTCCTTTTTAATTTTATTACTATTTTTTTGTTTAAGAATTTTTTTATTGAGGTAGCAATGGTTTATAACATTATATAGATGTGTCGAAATTTCTTTGTTTAAAAAAATGGTGATAAAATAAAACACATTCAATTTACCATCCTAACCTTTTTAAAGCGTGCGCTTCAGTGGCGTTAAGTACATTCACACTGTTGTGCGACCGTCACCACTAGAACTCTTCATCTTCCCAAACTGAAACTCTTCACTCACTAAACAATAATTCCTCATTCCCCCTGCAACCCAGCCGCTGACAACCACCATTCTCCTTTCTGCATCTGTGAATTTGATGACTCTGTGTACGTCCTGTGAGTGGACCCATATTATGACTGGCTTATGTCACTCAGCATAATATCTTCAAGGTTCATCCCTGCTGCAACTCGTGTCAGAATTTCCTTCCTTGGGCTTCCCTGGTGGCGCAGTGCTTAAGAATCCGCCTGCTAATGCAGGGGACACGGGTTGAAGCCCTGGTCGGGGAAGATCCCACATGCCGTACAGCAACTAAGCCCGTGTGCCACAACTACTGAACCTGCGCTCTAGAGCCCGCGAGCCACAACTGCTGAGCCTGCGTGCTGCAACGACTGAAGCCCACGCGCCTAGAGCCCGTGTTCTGCATGCAAGAGAAGCCACTGCAATGAGAAGCCCACGCACAGCAACAAAGAGCAGCCCCCGCTCGCCGCAGCTAGAGAAAAGCCTGCACGCAGCAATGAAGACCCAACGCAGCCAAAAATAAAATAAGTTAAAAGAAGAAAAGAATTTCCTTCCTTTTAAAGGCTGAATAATATTCCATCGTGTGTTTATGCCAAAGTTTGTATATCCATTCATCCACTGATGGACACTAGGGCTGCTTCCACCTTTTGGCTACTGTGAATAACGCTGCTGTGAACATGGGTGTGCAGATCTCTCTCTGAGATCCTGTTTTTGATCCAAGCTACAGAATTCTGAGGTGCTTCATCACATAGCAATAGACAACCAGCACGTTGAGCTGTGATTAGACCTCACCAGCTGAAATGGTGGGAGGATGATGGTTGCTGAAGCAGAGAAGCGCATTGTCTGTGTCAGAGCATGGGGTCCAGCTTTAGAGACTGGTCGCTGACTTGGTGCCACCAGGACGTCCACTTAGGCGGTGGAAGCTCTCACTTCCCTGGCTGTTCGGTAGAGAGGATAAAGCAGGTTACCGAACAGCAGCACTTTATAAAAGGATTCATGACTCGTCAATAAGGAGGAGAGACTACTCTGTCTGTATTCAGGCTGGACCGGCTGCTAACATGTCCCCTCCACCAGGACGATACTAGAGCCAAGTCTGGAAAATCAGAGGTGATTTGGTCAGGCCAGTGCTGGAGAGTTGAGAACCAAGAATTAAATCAATCTTGGATTTCTCTCTTCTTTTTGTGTGTGGGGAGGGGGGCGGGGGGGGGCGGCCAAGGGGCTGCGCTGCACGGCTTGCGGGATCTCAGTTCCCAGACCAAGGATTGAACTTGGGCCATGGCGGTGAAAGCCTGGAATCCTAACCACTAGGCCACCCTGGAACTCCCTCAGCCTTGGATTTCATCACAGACCTGATGGGATGGACTGTCACTGTCAAAGTTCACCAAGGCTGACAAAGGAAAGGAAGGAACCACGGCCACCTTCCTGGAGCAAGTCCAGTGGAGGTCAGCTCCAGGCAGCAGGGTGCACCTGGGGATCCTGCTCTGAGGAGGTGAGCCTCACCCTCTTGACGTTGGTAGTGGGGAATGACAGGTTCCCCAGCTGTTTTTTAAAATAGTGTATTAGGGCTTCCCTGGTGGCGCAGTGGTTGAGAGTCCGCCTGCCGATGCAGGGGACACAGGTTCGTGCCCCGTTCCGGGAAGATCCCACATGCCGCGGAGCGGCTGGGCCCGTGAGCCATGGCCGCTGAGCCTGCGCGTCCGGAGCCTGTGCTCCGCAACGGGAGAGGCCGCAGCAGTGAGAGGCCCGCATACCGCAAAAATAAAAAAATAGTGTATTAATAGAAAATTTGGGTTATACTAAGGCCAACAGATCAGGAGACAATGGCTATTGAAAAGGTGTTTTATAATCACAGCTCCTGAGAGAAGGGCGCGTGCCATGCCATGGGGGGGGTGGGTGGGGCACACGGGGAAGCACCAGGGTTGGTCAGGAGGCAAGCCTCTATTGTGGTTTCCATGACAACAAGCCAGGGACACTTCCCGCCTCCTCAGACCTTCAGGGTTTGGAGCTGCCCCCATGTTGGCTCTGGTTGTAGCCACCTGGGTTGTTTCGTGGCCAAAGGCCCCTGTGAAAGAAATAACAAAATGAGTGAACTTTCCTTCCTCTTGCTGGACACAGTGACCCAGAGGAGGGGGGAATTAAGTCCTTAAACCAGCGTCATTGCTCCTGGTTTGCAAAGAGAAATGCTGGGAATCCCCAGGGAGTGTCTTCAGCAGGCTGGTTGGGGAGGAGTGTATCCTGATCCACGGGAGGGGGGAAGGACGGAGGGGGGCTGAGGGCTGAGGCAGCACCTCTGGGAAGCACGGTAGTACACTTTCCTTCCCAGCAGAGGCCCACAAAGATGAGGCAAGGGAAAAGCACAGTCGCCTGTGTTCACCTCTGGACCTTTCCTCCGGCTCCTGTCACCTCCCACCTCCTGGTTAGATCAGTTCCTGGTCCCTAGGGTCAACTCTGCGCAGAATCCAGGTGCTAAGACAAGAACGTTAGAAACTTACAGAATCCAGAAAGGCTGAGTTGATGGAGTAAACAGACAGAGAGGAGAGGAGGTGGGGCGGGCGGACCCTATGGACTGGCTATCAGGTGGTTGAGCAAAGCAGAGGTAAGGTCTCCGGGGGCTGTGATGAAGGCTGTGGGGTTGAGGGGCAAGAGGGAGATGAAGAAATATAACTTCCTGGGACTTCCCGGCGGTCCAGTGGTTACGACTCCGTGCTCCCACGGCAGGGGGCACAGGTTCCATCCCTGGTCCGGGAACTAAGATCCCGCGTGCAGGCACGACCGAAAAAAAATAAGAAATATAATCTTTTATAGATGTCTTCCTAGGTTTTAAGAAAAAAGAATGTTTCCTCTTTAAATTTCTCTCCAGATTTGCACGGCTTTCAGTCCTACTTTTATGTCAGGCTGTTATTTCCTGGAAGGTGACGCCGTGCCGGGACTGGGCCACGTCGAGGCCCCACGTTTATACGGGTTGCCTTGAATTGAGATGTGTGTTTTCATCAGACATCCAGGGATGACTTTGCCGCTGTCCGATTTTTATAGAAAAGCAGAAAAAGCAGCCCTGGCTTTCATGTTTTGGGGGAGAGAGAAGCCTGGGTGTGGCCCCTAAGGCCCACAGATGCTCTGATTTCATCTCCCTTCCCAAGCGCCCTATTCTGATCTCAGGCTCGGAGGTAAAGTGGGTCTGTTTTCTGAGGGAGCGTCTACGCAATGCCAAACAAACTGGAGGAAAAGTAAACAGTTAACAGACAGCGGTTTGGTCTCCGGATTGCAGGCCACGCAGAGGGGGTGGTTCGGCTCGCGGTCTATGCTTTATTTCACAGTTTTCCCTCCCCTCAACGGTCTTATCCGAGTGACTGTTACAGGTTTAAGCGGGGGACAGGGCTCTGCAACTTTTCTCAGCCAGAGAGGTCTGGGCTTCTTTGTTTTGGAAAGCAGTAATGTCACGCCCAGTGTCACTTACTTCTGGCAAGTGGGACAGCTGATGGATGACTTCAGGACGGGGACCTGAAGCAGGAGAGCGCGAATGGGAAGAAAAACGTGCTGCCGGCGGGCTGCCGCTCTCTGGCGCCTCGGATGGAAAACCTCTGTGGCAAGAGACACCCCCAACCTCCGCCCCCTGCGGCAGTGTAAAGTCCAGAGTAGTGGCTTGCTACTTGTTATTTTTAACTCTGAGGGGACGATTAGGGCCTTGCGAGCTTGTCCCCACAGGCCCCGGTCCGAGCTGCTGACTCAGAAGACAGACACGCTCCCTCCCGGGAGCAGTAACAGGGCTCCTTAATTGGTTTGAAAAATGGCAGCTGGATCCCAACAGCTGCTGCTCTCTGGCTGCGGCGGGGGCGGGAGGAGGACGCCAGCCCCGCTGCAGCCTGCAGAGCCCCGCCTCGGCTTTACCCTCACGCACCGCCTTTCCGTTCCTTCTCCGTGTCGTTCATGTCTGGCGCCCCTCCCGCAACGCGCTTGCCGAGCCTGGTCACGTGACCAGGCCTCTGCTCCTGTGCGCTGACGTTGCTGGAGGCAGCGCTTCCTGCCTGTGCTGCGGGGCTGGAAAGTCTTTAGGGAGAGGTTCCTCTTCTGTCCCTCTGGCCCCAGGCAGCCCTCGTCTGCTCGTACCTCGGATGGAAAACTTGCGTCTTATTTTCTCTCGAGCATTTGTCCGTCTGTCCTTAACTGCTCCCTTTGCTGCCTCTGAGTTCCGAAGTGTGCTGACTGTCCGGCAGGGCTCCCAGGCGTCCTTCTCGGGAAGCAGGGACACTGGAACACACCGGCCCCCCACGGGTGAGAGCAGGTTCCCCACTCTGGCTGGGAGGAGAGCTGAGTTTTCTTTTGCCTTGGTTTCCTCATCTGTCAATGAAGAGGGTTGGGTTCAATCAATTTGTTCTCAAATTCCTTTTTTCTTTCAGCGGTTTTATTCAAACAAAAACTAGCAGGAAACACATCCTGCAGAGCCCTGTCCACTCAGCTTCACGTCCTCTGTCCCCGGCTGACCCCTCTCCCCTGGGGCTCCGCAGAGCACAGCTCGGAGATCACCAGACTGGACTCTCCCCAAGGCTCCTTTCAGCTCTAACAGGCTGGGATCTTGGGGCTGGAGTTTTCAGGCAGGACCCCAGGAGAGGAGAGGGGTCTGCAGTGGGGCAGCCTGGCCCCTCCCATTTAAGTGCTCGGGGACAAGAAAGCCCCGATGACAACTGCTCGTGCTAGTGGCCCGGCAGTCTCTAGCCTCACTTTACCTAAAATCCAGTTGGGGAAACGGATGGGCATTTGCAAGCACCCTGGCCCACCCTGGGCGGTTGAAGAGGTAGGCCACGTGGAGGTTTTTGCACTTTTTTTTCAGTACAGTGGAAAGTTGTTGAAAGGTTTTAAATACAGGCTCAGCAAGATCTGATTTACACACTTAAAAGATTTACATGCTTTAAAAACTCTAGTATTAGGTTGGAAAGTGGATTGCGAGGATAAGCCTGATAGCAGGAAAGACTGCAAACGTATTAGTTTATTCATTAGTCTTACTGAGAGATGACAGGATACCCAGGAGAAAGGAGCCTCATGTCTACACAAAAGCCTGCACAGCAATGTTCAAGCAGCGCTATTCATAGTAGCCAAAAAGTGGAAACAACCCTAATGGCCACCAGCTGCCCAATGGATAAACAAAATATGGGGTATCCATACGGTAAAAATTAATGAATGGAAACCTCAGTTAAATAGAGTCGGGAGACCATCAGGGGGAGGTCTCACCCCTGCGTGGACAGCAGAGCCCAAGGGGGAAAGAAGAAAGATTCCCCTTCTTTCTGGCCAAGACTCAGCCAATAAGAAACAGGGGCTCTGTTTACTAAGCCCGCCCACCACCCTCTACGCTCTATAAAGGCGGCTCCTTCCCTCGCCTCACAGGGGTTTGTACGTGGCCGCCAGGGTTGAAACCTCGAGTTGCAACTCTGCTGATCCCGAATAAACCCGTCTTTGCTGGCGGTCTTTTCACTTTAGGTCAACATTTTGGTGACCCATCCAGGAACCAGAGAAGACCCCTGACAGCTCCTGGGCTGCTGAGCAAACAGGTGCGGCGCCCACCTTGAGCTCATTGTCACTGCTTTTCTCACCGACCCTGGATTTTGAAGGTACATCTTTCTCCTGGGTCCCAGCTTCTTTGCGTTTGGAAGCTCTCCAGGTTTTATTCAGGATGGATGTTAAAGTCTGGTCCTTTCTGGTCAAGGCCTTGTTCTGTGTGCAAGCACTCATTTGGCACTTACTGTTCCAACTGGCATAGGCTTGCCTTTTGGGTGGATCCATGGAACGCGGTCTGTTCTAGGGAGCCAGGTTGAGGAGCCTTTGCCCAGGCTCCTCTGGGACCAGACTGTCCCCTTAGAACTGGCTGGTGTTAGGCCTGTGGGCTGTTTGAGCTGTTTTGGCTGTTTGAAAATTAGTCTTGGGAGTTCCCTGGTGGTCTAGGGGTTAGGATTTGGCGCTCTCACTGCCGAGAGCCCGGGTTCAACCCCTGGTCGGGGAACTGAGATCCCGCGAGCCACGCGGCCAAAAAAAAAAAAAGTCACTTACTCCTGCCAAACAAACAAAAAATTACCTCTGAGAAACGGGATCCCAGTTATTCAAATATTTTGAGGGTGCTCCTCTGCGCTACGAACAGCCTCCTGATATCTGTCTGATGTTATGTTTTAAAATCGCGGTCCTTCCTCATTCACTTTTCTAACTAAATGGACTCACCTGACCAAAGGCAATTTAGAATCTCAGCAGCCATTATGCGGAACTTTTGAAATCCCCGAACTTTCTTTTCTTAAAACTGAATTGGACAACCACAGTTTTCAAATTTCCAGAACTGGATGGAACACCTACTTCTGTTGGCATTTTGAGGCTTCCAAATGTTATTAGGAGCCTAAAGTTGCCTCTCTGCAAAATAAGATGTTAAGATTAACTGAGGCCAACAGACAATTAAAGATAAAGTGGTTCCTGAAGCTCAGGCTCTTCCTGGGCTTCTTTGCCTCAGGCGCGGCCCCCCAGCACCGTCTTCCTTCTGCCCTTCTCTGCCGCCTGCCCCTCCTCTACACCCTCAGCTCCCCCCAGACTAATTCCCTTGCCCAACTTCCCTTTTTCTCTGAAATTCTTTCCACTCCCTTTTCCTCTAAACTGGTCAGAACCTGTCCCTTTAAAAGTCAGCCTTTTGAGAATTCAGAGGCTAAACCTTTAATTTCTTTTTTTTTTCTCGCAATAAAGCAGGATTTTTAATACTCATTTTACTGGTGAAGAAACTTAGGCACAGAGAATATTAAAGGTTTTTTTGCCCATACTCAAATAACAGGAACTCTTCGGAGTTACTGCATGAGTGTGAACGCGTGTACACTAAACTGTAATGAATTACAGAAAGAGTTACCATGTCTGGGCATTCCCAACAAATGGTATAGGTTGAATTTTTATTGAATGCAGGTGGCGTTTCTGTAGTTGTCTCCTATCTTGAGAGATACTCGATGGGAGTCACTGCCTGGAGCAACAAGTGTTTATTTCTTTGAAACCCTTAATTTCTTATACTCCCTGGACTAAAGCTGAACTGTGAGCCACAGTCAAAGATATTCCTAAAGTAACCAAAGATCCTCACACATTTGCTGAGGGATTTCACACAGTCATTCAAACCTATCAACCTGGATTCTCCGGCTTACCTCAACTAGTTCATATGCTTGTCAGGGAAGCCAGGCCCAGCATTCAGTTTGCCGCTAATTGGCAGAGTCCTGAAAGATCTCTAGAATTACAACTGGGAGACCTGGCCATTTACTTATATGATCAGACTCAGGCAATCACTCAGTGACTGTATCAGGCCATTCCTAGGACTTTTCCAAAGACTGTTGATTGGAACAAAATTCAGGCTTGCACACAAAAATCTGATGAATCTGTTCATGACTATTACAATCAACTTCAGATTATTTTAAAAGAAAATTCTGGTCTTCTTTAGATGTTGATTCCACCTGGGTAGCTTTTAACTCTGTTTCTTAATGGGCTGAAACAGGACCTTTCCCTTCTAGTAAAAAGCACCAGGATGGAGTGGGAAACCCTCCACTGCGGATTTAGTAAATCTGGCCAACCAGCTCTCTCATGCTGGATGCGTCTCCTCAAAGGAAGGCCGCCAAAAGTCTTAATCTTCAACTGAAGCAAACAAAGGCCCCTAAACAAAACCAAAACCCTCCTAGTTTCTGCTGTTATTACAAAGAGCCAGGACATTGGGAAAGAGATTTTTACAAATTTAACTGCTTCAGGCGCCTTCAGCCTTCTAACGTGCCTTTCCAACATCCTCCTGATTCTGAATGACTCAAGGAACTACAGAGGCTCTTCCCAATCTTCCCTCTTAATTGGCTTGGAGAAACAGTTCTCCAGATTGGGGTTGAATCTCTTCCAGTCCTAACTGACACTGGAGCCAGAGTGCTCAACCCCACTACTACAAAACAGCCCCTGCCTCAGAGTGCTAAAACCGTTCCAATAGTGGGGATCTGTGATGCACCTCAAAAGGTTCCTGTCTCTGAACCTATTTCCTTTTGTTTAGGCCCTTTGAGAGATAGACACGCCTTCTGCTTAGTTCCTCTGCCCCTACCCATTTATGAGCCTGAGATTCCTTAGAGAAGTATCATGGCGGAATTTCTTTCTCCAAAAGGAGGAAATAACTCTAGAACTTGATGGCAGTCATCAAAGCAGCCAACCAGGTGAATTAAATGACCCTTTGACATCTTTTATTTGCTCCATCTCTGTTGGTGCTAGAGCTGATTCTGGAAACACTGATCATTTGTCCCCTTTGAATCAGCTACCACCCTCCTTGTGGGCAAAATCTCAAACTGATATTGGCAAAATTCACAGCGCACCTCCCATCAAGATTCAAATAGATCCCTCAAAACTTCTTCCTGGAATTACTCAATACCTGTAAGTAAAGAAGCCCTTCAAGTCATACAGCCCATAATGGAAGACTACAAGGCTCAGTGTCCCCTCTACTAGTCCCTGAAACTTTCCCATTTTACTGCTGAGAAAACCTAAGGGCCGAGGGTGGAGGCTAGTCAAGGCCCTCAGAACAATAAACAACATTGTTATCCTTCGACACCCTGTGGTCCCTAACCCTCACACATTACTAACATCCATTCCCACCGGAAGGCATTCTTTACTGTAATAGGTTTATGCAGTGCATTCTTTAGTATCCCAGCTGAGGAAGCCAGCCAACACTTTTTTGCCTTCACTTGGGAAGAAAAACAACTCACCTGGACAGTAATCCCTCAGGATCTTACTGAGAGCCCTTCTTATTTTTTGCAAATCCTAAAGGTTGAAGTGAATGATACAGAGTTCCCCAGAGGTTCTGCTTTGTTGCAGTATGTGGAATGATTTGCTTCTTCGCTTTCCTCAGGCCTCCTCACAGGATGACTACATCCACTTGCTAAAGCTTTTAGCCTGAAAGGGACATAACATCGACAAGGAAAACTGCAGTTTGCCCAAAACCAGATTCCATATTTAGGGCATCTGATATCAGAACAAGGGCTAAACCAAGGTCCAGATAGACTTCATAATGTCCTAAGTTTCCCAAAACCCAAAACTAAGTGCCAACTGTGAGGTTTTCTTGGGCTAGTTGGTTATTGCTCTAATTGGATTCCAAATTTCTCTTTTATGGCCAAATCTCTGTATGTTTTACTAAAGAATAATGACCGGGACCTAATTTTATAGGAAGAATAGGACTACATAGGCTCTAATCACATTTATCAGATTCCCTCTTTCCTTTTTGTATATGAAAAGGAAGGGAATGCCCTTGGGGTGTTTATCCCAAAACACAGAGGCCACCATTGACCCATAGGGCATTATAGCCAGCAACTTCCCTGTGGGGGGGGGGAATACCCTCTGTTGCCTGAGGGGCATTACTGTCACTACCCTTTTGATTCTAGAGCTTTCAAAGAAAAGGAATAGAATTTAGTGACAGGTTGGATCTCAGGCATGAGAGAGAGAGGAGTCTGGTTCTTAGGCTCCAGAAGTGTTAGCCTGTGTGGACGGGAGTGCCACTGAGCAGGGCGAGTACAGAAGATGAGAAGCAGATTGAGTGGGAGCCGTGGGATGAGAGGGGGCGTCTGTGCAGGGAGGGCTGCCTTGAGGTGGGACTTCCACGGGGGGGTGTGGCCAGCGGACAGAGGCAGCAGTCTGTCCTGAGATGTAGATTTGGGCACTGTCACGGAAACAGCCCAGACCACCATGCTGTCTGGTCCTCCGTGTCTTAGGCACGCAGCTCCCTCCATCCTGAGCACCTTCCCGCCTTCTCTGCCCTGATGCCACCTCCATCCTAACCACTCTTCCCCGCCCCTCCCATCCCAGGCAGGGCCCTGTGCTTACCTTTACCTATGTTCTGACTACTTGGTACTGATGCTGAGTGGTTTTCAGTCTGTGTCCCCCACTGGGACAGGGTTCCTAGTACATGGCAGGCAGACAGGCATGTGGTTATTGAACTGGAGTAAAACTTTAGCGTTGGTCCACCCTCTTAACTATTTGCGATTGTTTTCCCCACTGACCCCAGTTTTTAAGCCACAAGACCAAAACCTCATGAGGCATTCCAGTGAGGAATGTGAGGCGGCACGCAGGAAAGGGCCCAGGAGTGAACTTCACTGGTCTGGTCGCCAGTGTTGGTTCTGCCCTGAGCTCACGGCTTCTCTTTAGGTAGATTATTTTATACATCCTCTAGGACCTAGTGGCTCAGCTATAAAATAAAATAACGCCCGTGACCTAGGTATTCTCTGAGACAGTGCATCTGACAGCTTGCTCTGGTGACAGAGATTCTCCATGTCTGCGCTTCCAGTATGGCACCAGTCGCCCCAAGGGCAGCCACCAAGACTGAAATGTGTGTGATTGTGTTGGAAGCTCAGCCCTAAGACCCCTTCCGTCTTGGTGGTATCACTTTCTTTGTTTCTCTGTGCATTCAGTCTAATTTTCAAGTTCTGTACATATGAAAATAGAAAACTCAAAGACAGGCTATCTTTTATCAGGTTTGTGTTTGTTCAGCAAAATGTCAACATGTTTATAATATTAACTAATCATAGAGAAAACTTTTTATATAATTAGTTTGAGGAGCTGAGGGACAAACAAAAGGCTGTTCCAGCTGCAGGGCATAGGGAGGTGAGTCAAGGGTCCTGGGAGGAGGGACAGTGCCTTGAACAGACCAGACTTGCCCATGACCCCAGCTCCTGCCAGGTGCCATGCAAACAGCCCCACCTGTGCCTCTGCTTCTGCCTGGGGAAGGGGAGGGGGGTCCAAGCACTGAGGAGGCTGCTGCATCTGCCCACCTATTGGGAAGTGCCAGTTTGGGCACAGACTCACTGCTGTCTATGGACCTGTGTCCCCAGTACATGTAAAAGTGGGCCCCCCTAGCCCAGAAACGCTGTCGTGGGAGTGGTCCTCGCTAGGGGCCATTTGGCAATGTCTGGAGATGCTTTTGGTTGTCACCAGTTGGGGTAGGGAGTGCCACTGGCTCCTAGCGAGTAGAGGCCAGGGGTGCTGCAAACATCGTACAATGCACAGGACGGCCCCACAGCAAAGAATGATCCAGATGCCCCAAGTCTCAGTAGTGCTGACACTGAGGAACCCTGACTCGTAGCTGTGTGGACTCTAGAAATGCAAAGCTCTGTCACGGCAACTCCTGGATTCCTGAAGCAGAGTGACTTTTGAATAAATGACATGGCTTATCTTCAGGACAATTTCATCATTTGGTTCTCCTTATTCTGTAGACAAAAGCCAGCAGTTGTTATAGTTTCCTACTATTTACATCACGTTCAATTTTATATGAGTTAGGCAGAGCCCAAATGACATTAAACAATTAAGTGAAAAAAGATCAGTTGCAAAATTTTTTTAGTATTTTGATCGATCGCAATAATTTTCTATGAAAGAGATTTTCTCTCTTTGTTCATTGATAATTGTGGCTTTTTCTCCCTACTGGTATATATTGATACATGCATAAATTTGTATATACTTTCAAATGGGCTATAATTTGTTATTCCAACTTGACTGTTATTTATAAATGTGGTTAGATAATATTCACCAGACAATAATCAGTATTTAATGCTTTTATTCAGGAATTTCATGTGTGTTATAAACCATGAGCAAGATGAGATTCCTGCTTCACGGTGAGGGAAAGCAAAAGCCAGAATGCGGCATAAGTGGTTTCCTCAAAGCTGCAAGAAGGATCGAGTTCCAGATGTTCAGTATTTCTATCCCTTGGGTCTCTGTATACAAAACACCTTAGAAAATAATTACTTTTTTGTTTAAACAGCTAAACTTTTCATTTGCTCTGTCTTAAAACTGTGTTTTATTGAGATATAATTTACATATATTAAAATACACAGTTTGAGTGTTAAAAAACAGAATTCAACTGAGTAAAATCTTAAAAATTTTATTGACTTTATTCCATGATTCATGGATTGGGCATCATCCAGTCCAGCAGATAGAAAGGAACTCTGAGGAGCTGCACAAAATGAGATTTTAAAGGCAGAAGGGAGCAGGAACAAGGAAATTATACCAGGCCAAAAGTACGGTTGCTTATTGTAAGGTTACTTTCCTTTAGGGGATGGCGGGGGTCTATCAGGCAGATGACCTAAGTGGTGCTGGCCAGGTGATTTCTGATTGGTCGAAATTCCATTTCTGGGAGAGGGGGAAACTGTGATTAAGTCTCTGTTTGGTGACGTGGGGCTTGGCATAAGTAACTCCATTTTGGATCTGTTGTCTGATTTTTAACATGAGTTATGACTTTAAATTTTTTTTTTTTTTTTTTTTTTGTGGTACGCGGGCCTCTCACTGCTGTGGCCTCTCCCGTTGTGGAGCACAGGCTCCGGACGCGCAGGCTCAGCGGCCATGGCTCATGGGCCCAGCCGCTCCACGGCATGTGGGATCTTCCCAGACTGGGGCACGAACCCGTGTCCCCTGCATCGGCAGGTGGACTCTCAACCACTGCGCCACCAGGGAAGCCCTGACTCCAAAGGTTTTTAAACTTTTTAGAGCATGATTTGTTAAATGTACACTGTAAATAGATCTAAGAGGCACAGTTTGGTTGACTATACAGCTCCCTGGTACATGGAGAGGTCAATAGCTGTTCTCATGTCAATAGCATCTCACTAATTTTGTCAAATTGGGAAAAAGTACAGTGTGACTTAACGGGAACAATTTTTTTTTTTGGCTGTGTTGGGTCTTTGTTGCTGCGCGCGTGCTTTCTCTAGTTGCGGCGAGCGGGGGCTACTCTTCATTGTGGTGCACGGGCCTCTCATTGCGGTGGCTTCTCTTGTTGCAGAGCACGGGCACTAGGAGCACGGGCTTCAGTAGTTGTGGCACACGGGCTCAGTAGTTGTGGCTCATGAGCTCTAGAGCGCAGGCTCAGTAGTTGTGGAGCACGGGCTTAGTTGCTCCGCGGCATGTGGGATCTTCCCGGACCAGGGCTCGAACCCATGTCCCCTGCATTGGCAGGCGGATGCTTAACCACTGCGCCACCAAGGAAGCCCGACAGGAACAATTTTTAATTGAGAATATTTGTTAAAGAAAAGTATTTTATTATTCCTTAGGAATTAGGGTCTCCTGCTACAAAATCACAGTGTGACCTCAAGCAACTCACTTCACCTCTCTGGATCTCGATTTCTTCATCAGGATAGATTAGGGGATTCAACTGCAAGAACTCGTGGGTCCCTTCTGACTCAAAAGCGCTGTGCTGCGCGGAGCCCTGACTCAGCGCCCTTCTTCATGGAGCTCTTCCCTCCTGCCTCCCGTTGCCCAGCCTCCCCTGGCTCTTCTGCTGCTCTTTCTCCGGCTCTGTCGGGCGCTCCTCTTAAATGTCAGCTTGGACCTGTGATGCTGGAGCTACCCAGTCTTCATGGCGGTAGCAGCTACCTACCTGCTAACCACTGCCCGCTGCCATCTCTGCTTCAGGGTCATGTCACCGGCCAACCGGGTGTGGCGCACAGATGCCCACAGGCACGTCCAGCTACCGTGTCCAGCGGGAGTCCCCCCCCACCCCAAATGCGGCCCCTTTGCCTACTTTCCTTATTTAAGTGAAAAGCACCAGCGCTCATTTCAACCTCAGAGCAGCTCCGAGCGGTACTATTGTCCCATCACACAGAAGCTATACACGAGAGGTGAAAACAGTGACGCGCAGAGAAGTTAGGGAGAGATCTAAGGCAAGTGAGTGGTGCATTGGATGTGCGCTCAACGTCTCCGCTCCAAGGCCAGAACTCTCGACCCCTGCCCTACGTGCTCTCTTGCCCAGCACAGGAGCCTGGGGGTTGTCCTCAACCCCCAATCCCTCCCTCACCCCCCATGCCCAGCCCCACGCCAGGGCCTGCGGACCAGAATGGCCCTCGGGCAGCTCCTCAGACCTCACAGCTCATGCTGTGAACAGGTGTCCTTTCTTCTGTCTAGCCAGCGCCGTGTGTTTTGTATTTTTGTGCTTTTTGTGGGTGATTTTGCTGTTTAAATGGCCCCCAGGCCTAGGGCTGAAGTCCTGTCCAGTGTCCCTAAGAGCAGGAAGGCTGTGACCTGCCTTATAAAATGGGTTCAGCGTGAGCTGCAGTGCTGTTGGCTGTGAGGTCAGGCTGGTGAGTCAACAGCACAGCACATCCACAGAGAGGAAGAGGGGCTTCCTGTAATGACGCTCCTCCAGAAGGCACTAAAGGCAGTGCACGATGAAGTGACGGAAAAGATGGAAAGGTGGCTAAATCTGTGGATTCATGCGGTGACAACTGATTAAAAAAATTCATCGTGAGCATCATCGTGAGGAAAGCCGAAGACGTTCACGGCCACAGGGACACGGCTGTGGGCGTCTTTGTACCACACCCTTTGGAGCTGTGGTGGCTGACTCATGTTTCCAGGTGACCTGGCAGAAACGTTACACCTGTGGATGGAAATACCCGCTGAGTGTCATCCAGGCGAAGGAGCAGGCGGTCCACGCCGCCTCAGCCTTGTTGTTTGAAGACCTGGCGCACGAGCCTGGAGAACACAAACCAGGCTTGGTTGACAAAATGTGACCAGAGGCTCCCAGGAACCAGACTCCACACTTCCCAGGAGCAGCAGTCCAGCCTTCACCCTCCAGGGTTGGCAGCAAGTTCACGGAACACGACTGCGGTACTGAGAGTCGACCGTGCTTCTCACTGTTCCTGCCACGTGGGCTCCAGGCCCGCTGAACTCTTTGTGGTTGCCTGGTGCCCTCTCCTCCTCTCTACCAGGCCACCTAGACTCACCCTGGAGGCTCAGCTCCAGTCATCCCCAGGGGCTCTCTCTGGATCCCACCCTGGAGATGCTCCTCCCCCGGGCTTGTTAACACACCATGTCCACCTCTGTCTCAGCATCATCTCAGCAGGATGGTCATGCATGTGTTTGACTGTCTCCCCCACCAGTGTCTAAGCTGCTGCAGGGCGAGGCCCTTTATATACCTCTGTGTGTGTGTGTGTGTGTGTGTGTGTGTGTGTGTGTGTGTGAGAGAGAGAGAGAGAGAGAGAGAGAGAGAGAGAGAGAGATGGGTGGCCAAAACCAACAATCAAAGATATTTCTTATGGTGTACTTTTACTTTATTTTTAAAAGTAACACATACTACCATGCCATACTTGATTGATTCCATGCTTCTGTGCTCTGGCTCTTAGCACAGAGCCTGGCCCATAGAGAGGATCAGTACATATTCATTGAAAAGAAAAGCATAAAGCTTAACAATATCTATTCATTCTACCTAATTGAAGTTCCCGGGTCATAAATTTTTAATAAACAGATAAAATAGTTTGAAATTAACATATTAAATTAATGACTTGTTCTCTGAAATATCTAAAATAATTGCTCTGCCCTCTGTTTTCAATTTGAGCTCTCTGTAATAAAATTTTGCTGAGCAAAATAAACTTCAGCTTAATCCAAATGGAATAAGTAGAAGTTTGGAGCAGTCAGTCTGAGTTAGCGAGTTTTTACTGTGCTCAATTTAATTCTCGAATATTGAAGCCAGAGAGGGCTCAACGTACACCTGTGTTAATTAGGCTCTTCCAGGTGAGCTAAGGAAGCTGGAAGGGGAGGAACAGGAACAGCCTCATCAGGCTGTCGGGGCCAGGAAGGAAGGCTGTCTGTGCACAGCCGGCTCTGGCCTTGGACAGCGCCTCCGGGACTCAGCGACTGGCTGTCTCCCCGTGAGCGGGCGTCTGCTGCTCCGGGAGCTGCTGTCGTGGGGACTTGGCTCCTGCAGCCTCTGCTTGGTCGTGGGCCGTCCTGACCTGTCACTGCTGCCCCTCTTCTCCTTGCCTCCTTCATGCTCCTGCAGACTGGCAAGTGCTGAGGGTCCCTGTAGGTCTCACATTCAGGTCCCCACAAAGAAGGGAGACGATTGCTTTCAGATAGTTTCTCTCCTTCCTGCCGGGCAGACACCTCGCCCCAGTCCACCTCCTAAGACGGAGGTCATCCTGTAAGTTAGCTGCCCGTGGGCCCAGCACCTCCCCTGTGAGCCAGAGTGGTGGGAAGGCACGGCTGCTTCCTCAGAAGGCCTGTGGGCATGCGACGCTCCTCTCTCAGGCCACAGAGGCAGCGCTGACACCTGGAAGGTTAGGTGGATCGTTCTAAGGAGCATCCTTTCAAAGCCCCTGTGGTCCAGGTCTCTGGAGCACATCACCTCTCCAGTTTTGAGACTTGCCTACTTGGCTTGTTTATTTTGAGCTGCTCTAAATGTTTGGGTGAAGCCTTCAGGGATTAACAGACAGATCTCATATATGCAATCTCTAAATGCACCGCCAGTGGGTCCTTTATCAGAATTACTTATGGATGAACATTAAGGACGTCTGATATCACTGAACACTGAATAAGTGGGTCTGCAACATTCTGCTTATTTTCATTTGTTTTCCTTAATCTAAATAAATGAGTTGCTGCTTTAAAAATATATATGTGAGGGACTTCCCTGGTGGCGCAGTGGTTAAGAATCCGCCTGCCAGTGCAGGGGACACAGGTTTGAGCCCTGGTCCAGGAAGATCCCACATGCCATGGAGCAACTAAGCCTGTGCGCCACAACTACTGAGCCCGCACTCCTAGAGCCCATGCTCTGCAACAAGAGAAGCCACCGCGATGAGAAGCCCGCGCACCACAACGAAGAGTAGCCCCCGCTCGCCGCAACTAGAGACAGCCCACGCGCAGCAACGAAGACCCAACGCAGCCAAAATTAAATAAATTAAATTAATTAATTTTAAAAACAGAGAGAGAGCTTATAAACCTCGACCTGTGCCCAGACATTGCACTCATTGGTATCACTTCGTTTAAAGTGGGCAGATTCACACCTCTGAGCTGTCGCCGACTCTGCTTCTGTATGTGACCCAGTTTGTTTACTCTGCTTCCTCATCCAGTCTCCCCCATCCTTGGCCCCTGACGCTTCTCCATGTAATTAGGAGATACAGCCCCTCCCCACTCCCACCCCAACTGCTCCCAGTGTAGACGGTTCATGATCCCCACAGTGAGGGTGGGCACCCGGGCTATTGGGCCACAGGGCAGCTCCATGGGGAGAAGAGGCGTCTGACCCCCTGTCCCCCTGGAAGTGAACCAGCAGGCAGAGTCTCCAGGAGGCCACTCCTATGTCCAGCTCAACCTTGGACCCTGATGGGCTCACAGGCCGAGTGCAGTGTGTGGGCAGCTTCACGCCTGCTCTGGTAGAACGGTTGTGGCGGTCTCAGGAAACACATTTATTATGAAGAAATTAAAATATTTGTCATACTTGTACATTTGTGAGACTGGAAGCCATATTTTACTCTTATAGTGCGGTAATCTACCCTCGTATTTAAAATAATGATAATGTCAACCACTATTAAAGTCTGGTAGGTGATTCTGCAGCTCACTGATACAGAAAACACTGGGAGACTTGAAGCCCCATCCAGTAGTTATCTCAGGTCAGCCAGGTGAAGTGAGGTTTACAGGATTTTGGTGAATCTGTGACTCTTGATTAAGGATACATCAAAAAATTTACATATGGATTTCTGGATTTCCTTGTTATAATTTTGGGCTTAGAAATTACATGACTTGGTTATGAAAATAAAGGTCACCTAAAAGATCCAGAATATATATATCTCAATTTTTTTAGATTATCATCTAAAATAAGACATTTAAAAGTATTTTTGAGGAACCTGGGCTCATTGAGAACATGTCCACAGACCTCTGGGAGTTTGAGAACCCTGAGATCGTTTGTATCAGTGGAAATAATTGAGAGCTCCATCTCTCCCTCCCAGGATTTGGAGATTCCTGTAAAATGCCAGATTGACCCACCAATCTTGATTGGATGGTTAGCCTAACAAATCTATTGTAATGACCAGTTATAAACGTTATCTGAAAGGACTTTATTCTTGTAGGACATGTTTAACACTTAAAAGATTATACAAAATACTGTCCCTGCTTTCTAATAGCTTGTAATCCTGCTGTCATCACCTACTAAATGTCATAATTATAATAGTAAAAATCAGAAACAGAGGAAAGGACCATTGTGAAAATAAAATTCAGTTAAAAATTAATACGAAATAAATGAAAATCCCAGCAATGTTTTAAAAACAGAAGTTGACAGTCTGATTCTAAAATCTCTATGAGCTGCAAAGGGCCAAAAAAAGCCAAGACATTGTTAAAGAAGAACAACTAAATAAGAGAAACTACTCCATAGATGCAAAATGCAATACAAAACTACAGCAATTAGGGCAGTAATAATGAAACAAGAATAAAAAATAGACCTGTGGAAAAGACCAGAGCCCCCAAACCAACCCACACATGTGGCTATATATGATATATGACAAAGGAAGTACTGTAGATTAGTGATAAAAAGACATTAAAACAAAATAAAGGTGCTGGGTCATTTGGATAGCCACATGTAAAAAGGCAAGTCTTGAAATCGATCTTATATCATCCACAAAAATTAATTTCAGAAAATGTAGCTGTTTGTTGGGGGGTTTTTTTGGCCGCAACATGCAGCTTGTAGCTGTTTGTTGGGGGGTTTTTTTGGCCACAACATGCAGCTTGTGGGATCTTAGTTCCCCAAGCAGAGATCGAACCTGCGCCCCCTGCATTGGAAGTATGGCATCTTAACCACTGGACCGCCAGGGAAGTCCCTGGAAAGAATGTAGCTTTAAATGTGAATGCTAAAAAATAAACTTTCTTAAGATCAATTTTTTTTATTATCTAGAGGTAGGGAAAGAATTCTTAAACAGATCACACACACACAGAAAAACCCAGCAGCTATATGGGAAGAGATTGATAATTTGTTTTTTTGTTTGTTTTGTTTTGTTTTTTTAATATTTATTTTATTTATTTTGGCTGCACTGGGTCTTCATTGAGGCATGCGGGATCTTTGTTGCAGCATGCGGACTCTTAATTGTGGCATGCATGCAGGATCTAGTTCCCCAACCAGGGATGGAACCCAGGCCCCCTGCATTGGGAGCACGGAGTCTTACCCACTAGACCACCAGGGAAGTCCCCTAGACTGATAATTTGGACTACGCTCAAATTAAGAATTTGTTTATTAAAAGATATCATTAAGAGAGTGAAGAGACAATCACCAAGTGGGAGTAGATAGAGGCAACACAAAACTGACAAAGGGCTCATGTCCACAATATGTAATGAACTCCTATAAATCAATAAGTAGAAGGCACAATTTAATAGAAAAATGGGTAGAAGACCTGACCATGTAATTTACCAAAGAAGCTATCCAAATGGTCTTCAACTTCCTTTAAAATCATGTAATTCAAACTAAAATCACAGTGAGATTTTATACACACCCTCTAGAACAGCTGAGATTAGAAAGACTGGCAGCAGCAAGTGTTGGGGAGCCTGGGGAGCAGTGGGGTCTCAGTGACAGCTGGGGGAGTCTACTGTGTTTGGCACTGTGTGGTAGATCTGAAAATCAGCATATCCTAGGAGCAGGTATTTCACTCCTGGTGTAACAGAACTGCAGGCCCATGTGCCTCAAAAGACATATGTAAGGATGCAGCAGCATTTGTCATAGAAAAAAAAAAAAAAACTTGGGAAAAAACTAAATGAGACTCCTGGTTTCCAGCCTGACCTGTCCCTCTTGTCCTCACAACAGGAAAAAAGTGGAACAAACTGAAAATCAATAGCTTTTCTTGGATTTCTCAGAGAACTGAAGTCCAGGGCAAACCGCTACCTCCAAAACTGGGGACAGGGGACTACCAGGAATCGTAGCTCAGCGCAGAAGCTAGCACCAGAGCCGGTACTGGAGAAGGAAAATGTTAATTGGCAAGTTGCTGGAGGCTCAGTGCACACAAGCTTGAAAATTAAAACTTAAGAGAGGCCAGTCTTACATAAGGCGCCCCACACTTTTGTGAGCCCACCTCCAGGAGCCCCACTGGCTGTTCAGGCTGAGCGTTAGAGAAAAATTCTTTCCTGATTTCCACATTTCCACAGGGGAGGGGAGGGGTAGCCCTTTGGAAATAAGCCCAGAGCATTCTGTTCTTTTTTATTATTATTTTTATTGGATTATAGTTGATTTACAATGTTGCGTTAGTTTCTGCTCTACTGCCAAGTGTATCAGTTATACATATACATATATCCACTCTTTTTTTAATTAATTAATTTATTCATTGTTTTGGCCATGCCACGTGGCATGCGGGATCTTAGTTCCCCGACCAGGGATCGAACCCGCACCCCTTGCAGTGGAAGCGAGGAGTCTTAACCACTGGACTGCCAGGCAAGTCCCTATCCACTCTTTATTAGATTATTTTCCCATATAAATCATTACAGAATATTGAGAAGAGTTCCTTGTGCTATACAGTAAGTCCTTATTAGTTATCTATTTTATTTTTTAAATTTATTTATTTATTTATTTATTTTTGGCTGCATTGGGTCTTCGTTGTTGCGCATGGGCTTTCTCTAGTTGCGGCGAGCAGGGGCTACTCTTCGTTGCGGTGCGCAAGCTTCTCATTGCGGTGGCTTCTCTTGTTGCGGAGCACGGGCTCTAGGCGTGCGGGCTTCAGTAGTTGTGGCTCGCAGGCTCTAGAGCGCAGGCTCAGTAGTTGTGGCTCGCGGGCTCTAGAGTGCAGGCTCAGTAGTTGTGGCTCACAGGCTTCAGTAGTTGTGGCTTGCGAGCTCTAGAGTGCAGGCTCAGTAGTTGTGGCGCGTGGGCTCAGTAGTTGTGGCTCGTGGGCTCTAGAGCACAGGCTCAGTAGTTGTGGCTCACGGGCTTAGTTGCTCCACAGCATGTGGGATCTTCCCAGACCAGGGCTCAAACCTGTGTCCCCTGCATTGGCAGGCAGATTCTTAACCACTGTGCCACTGGGGAAGCCCCTAGTTATCTATTTTTACATACAGTGGTGTATATGTGTCAATCCCAGTCTCCCACTTTATCCCTCCCCCACCCCCACTTCCCCCCCAGTAACCATAAGTTTGTTTTCTACATCTGTGACTCGTGTTTTGTAAATAAGTTCACTTGTACCTTTTTTTTTTTTAATATAAGCCATATCATAAGCGCTTCCTCAAGGAAACTTTCACCAGAGCCCAACCACCTTGGGAATTACCAGAGCCTCAGAGTCCTGGGGAACGGGAAATGCCCAACTGTAGCCTCCTCTACCCTCCTGTGTCCCCTGAGTGGGGACAGGGGAGTGGAGTGGTCGGCTGAGAAGCACTCTTGCAGGTCACAGCCCTCACTGCATGGTGAGGTCTGATAGACACCTCACCACCACATCCAAGGGCTCCTGTAGAATCACAGGAGATTACAGTAGAAAGAACTGCAAACCATATTTAAGAAAAAGACTCTAGGAAACCCCAGAGATGATAGGGGAGACAAAAACAAGGACACAGGAAATTTTAGCCCCTAACACCTACAACTACAGCAAAGAGCAAACACAGCTTAACTTCTAGCCATACAAACAAAGCCTCCCACTAAAAGCATATTTACTTTTACCCAGGACATCATGTCTATCTTTCAACAAAAAGTTGCAAAGTGTACTATATGGCAAAAAACGCAGCTTGAAGAGACAGAGCAAGCATCAGAACCAGACTCAGATATGGTGGGAAATTTGGCATTATTGGACCAGGAATTAAAATAACTATGATTAATAAGCTAAGGGTTCTAATGGAGATAGTGGACACTTGTGAGAACAAGTGGGTAATGTAAGCAGAGAGATGGAAACTCTAAGAAAGAATCAAAAGGAAATGCTAGAAATCAAGAACAATGTAACAGAAATGAAGAATGCCTTTGATGGGTTCATTATAACCTAGACATGGCAGAGGAAAGAATCAGTGAGCCTGAAGATACATCAACAGAAAAGTCCCAAACTGAAAATCAAAGAGAAACAAATGTTACCAAGTCCAAGCTTGCACTGCTCACCGCACGAAAGGCCAATCGATCGAGAGACGAGGTGTTGGGACAAGGAATAGTGGCTTTATTTGGAAAGATAGCAGATGGGGAATTTCTTCTTTCTTGCAGGCATTCACAGGTGGGCCTGGTCAGGATGTTTCCTGTGAGCTAAACAAAGGTATTTTGGCTTAACAGTCAGGCATGGCAGGCCAGGTTGCAGGAAATGGGCCATTCTGTATACTTTAAGTTATAGGCAACAGCCCTTTAGTAATTCACTTGTAGCAAAAGCAATAGAACCACAAAGGATAAAGTAAAAGAAACAGGTCTACTATGGAGTCAGATTTGTTCTTCCCTATTACAAAAAGCATTAAAGAGACAGAACAGAATATCCATGAACTGTGGGAGAATTACAAAAGGTGTAACATGCACATAATGGGAATACCAGAAGGAGAAGAGAGAAAGGAACAGAGGAAATATTTGAAGTAATAATGGCTGAGAATGTCCCCAAATTAATGATAAACACCAAACCACAGATTCAGGAAACTCAGAGGACACTATGCAGGCATATACCAAAAAAACTACAGAAAAATCGAGGACAAAGAAAATCTTGAAGAAAACAGGAAATAAAGACCTTACCTCTAGTGGGACAAGGTAAAATTCCATCTGTCTCACGAATCATGCAAGCAAAATAGAAAAAACTCACCAACTTAGAATTCTGTATCCAGTGAAATTGTCCTTCAGAAGTAAAGGGGAGGGGCTTCCCTGGTGACGCAGTGGTTGAGAGTCCGCCTGCCGATGCAGGGGACACGGGTTCGTGCCCCGGTCCAGGAAGATCCCGCATGCCGCGGAGCAGCTGCACCCGTGAGCCATGGCCGCTGAGCCTGTGTGTCCGGAGCCTGTGCTCCGCAACGGGAGAGGCCACAGCAGTGAGAGGCCCGCGTACCGCAAAAAAAAAAAAAAAGTAAAGGGGAAATAGACATTCTCGGACACACAACATTGAGGGAGACACCCCCCGACTACTGGAGGACCCGGCAGACTGAGTCAGTGCTGTGCCTGGGCTACACGTGGGAATCGGTCCAGGACGCACTGATGGGCTTGAGCGTGACGAAGTGATGACCGCCTGTCCGCTCCTGGGCTACAGGACACCCCAGCTGGAGGGCTGCACCGTCCCCATGAAGCCCCGCCCTCAGCCGACCCAACCACAGCTGCAGTCCTTCCCCGGCCTGTGAGCTTGTGCCCTAAACCTCGGGCTCCACAGCCTCCCGGCCTCAGGGCTGTGGCCTCTGGTTGGTGACACTGTGTCTCTCGAGTGGCCAGTTCGGTCGTGGGAGAGATGAGACAACCAGCCACGGTGGGCAGCACTTTTCAGAGTTCCTTGTGAATTAACTTGTCTGCAGTCCCCTGAGTCCTTCTCTGCACAAGCAGGGCAGGGCCCCAAGCACAAATTCTACCTGAAAACCTGAAAGAGAAATGGAGCTGTCCAGAGTGCTGGAATCGCTGAGCGTGACGGAGCCCTGTTCAGCTCAGGGGACAGTGCCCTGCAGGTCTGGGGTGCTCTAGCGCCCCAGGAATCACAGCATTAGGAGGAGCCTGATCCAGATCTAACGGGAGGGCGGTGGCTCAGGGCAGCCTCCCTGCTCCTCTCCGCTCCTTACGAGCTGGAGGGCAGACATGGAGTGATGCCTTTGGCTTGAGCTGTCTGTTTAAAAGTCACTTGTTAAAGTGGAAGAGCCCCTTTCCCCTGGCCAGTCCTTTCCTATTTTGTACAAGTTAATTTATCCAAGTCGTTAATATTTTGACTCCTGAGGGAATATTAGGAGCTGGGTGTGTAAATATGGATGATAAATATTTGTTAAACAAATGTATTTATTGGGCAGCTACTATGTACTTGGATGGTGCTAGAGCTAGAAAGCTGATAAGATGTACTGCTTGTCCTCCAGGAGCAGTAATTAGTTGGAGATTCATTCACAAGTATTTATTACGTGCCCAGCACCCAGCAAGTAATAAAGAAGCGTCTCTTTACTTTTAGTTGGTGCGTGGTGCAGGTAAGTGTAGAGGCTGGGCCCTGAGCCCAGCCTGGGGGTTTGGGAGGTTGCGGGGAGTGGAGGGAAGGTGAGGCTTCCTAAAGGAAGTGAGGATTGAGTGCGTGGGTGGGTGGAAGTGAGCTGGCTGAGGAAGGACGGGATAGCAGGGACCTTCGGAGACCCGGCCCTGACAGAGCAGAATGTCCATGTCAGGAGTGCAGTGAGCTGTGTGTGTGGTGAAAACAGTACACCGTTCACCTGGAAAGGTAGGTGGAGGTAAGTTCTGGGCTGCTGGGGTCCAGCAGAGGCACACAGCAGCTCCATGTGCCTTCCTGGGTTGCCCGGAACATAGACATTAACTGAGAAGATTTCAGATGCGTGAACTCAGTGCTTTCCATAGATGTTCTGTAGGACACAAGGTGCTTGGATATTAATAAGTGCCACGTGATAAATAGGTCCTAGGGTCAAACTGGTTCAGAAGATGCAAATATCCACTGTGAATCTTTAGAGAGGGTAAAGCCTTCAATTTTCCAGATGGTCTGGGGAGATTTTCACCTGAGCATCTTGAGAAACAAGTGCTCAGAGTACACGCTGGGGATGGCCGTGTCGGCACCCAAGTGGCAGGGATGCTGCCTGGCAGGTCTCGTAGTTCTGATTCTCCCTGAAGATGCACTGCTCCCCAAGATCTACACAGCTAGAGGCAGGCTGGAGGGAGGTAGCTGCAAAGCACTAATGATGAGAAGACCCACAAATGGAGAGTGAAAGAAGGTGACCAGTTGACAACTTCAGTGTTACCCACAGCTCCTCTGTTGTGTGCTGGGTGTTGAAAGCCCTTCAGCTCTCAGATTGCCAGCTCTACCTGATGGCTGGAAAGCATCTGCCCTTTCTTCTCGCGTTTCTTTGCATTCTTCTGACCTCTTAAGGCACTGCAGAGACTGGCATGGCTATTAAAGTCAACAACTATTTTTATAGGTGGAACGTTGGTTGGGAGAAAGGACTTCTTGATTGGAATAGGAAACACTGACTGGCAAGTAATTGTACACCTTTTGGTCCCTCGACACTTGAGAAATTTGTGCTTTCTAAGAATGGTGGTTTTCAGAGGAAAACTAGCTAAATTTTTTAGTGAAAGCTACTTAAGGGTCATTTCTCATCCATATTATAAATGTCAGGGTTATCAGCAAGCGTAGGCCTTTCCTGGAGGATCTGACCCACGCTTGGGCTTCAAAGGGAGGAAAAGGAACAGATTTCTCCTGATTTCATAGAGCATCTGTTCTTGGGTCACCTGTACAAAATCATCGTTGCCCCAGTTACTCTTCTGACGTCAGTATTAATTTCAGTGTCATGTGATTTGCAGTCTTCATGATGCTCATGTCTTTTTAAGATCCTGTATGAAGAAAGGTTCTTACAGATCACATACGATTGTGCACCAGTCTTCATGTGTTCTTGCAGAGTTTGTAGACGTCGCCTTTAAGGGACGTCTCTCAGGATGGGGAGGACTTGGACTTGAGCAGAAGGGAGGTAACCGTGTGAGCAAATGGAGGTGGGAGTGTGGGGTGTGTTTGGGGTGGAGTTCTTGTGTTTATTTATCGTTCCCTCTTATCACAATTGATCCCGGCCTCGGTGCCTTGAAGGAGCCAAGGTTAGGACAGTGCAGGGGTGGTGGGTGACAGCATTCAGAAAGGGAAATGTATAGAGAGCAAATTTTGTACTAACCTTTGTTGTATCTACTTCATCTCCATTAGGTAGATGTCTTCTGCGTTTCATGTATACTCCAGAATCATTCTTCATCCATATGGAAGTCTGTCGTGTAAATTGCTTAAATTTTGAAAGTTATCCTATCTCTAAAATCAAATCTGGTTGGATGTTGCAACCTCCAGCCACCACCTTTCCTCTCCCGCCTAAGTCTTTCACACACTCATCCTTAGGAAGTTCTATATCATTTTCCTAAAATCATTAATAAAATGTAATTAAATACTTGCTCAGCTGCCTAAAGACGTGCATTATTGCACCAAAAAAATAGAGCTACTCAAAATTCACAATGTAAAGGGAAGTAAAATCTTGCATTATTTTCGATTAACTCTTAGTGTTGAAACATTGTGTCTCCCATGTGTGAGGTTAAAAAATCTGAGAAATTCACTAGTTTTAAAAGTGTCATTTGGGAATTCCCTGGCAGTCCCGTGGTTAGGACTCGGTGCTTGCACTGCCGTGGGTCCAGGTTGGATCCCTGGTCGGGGAACTAAGATCCCACAAACCACATGGCACAGCCCAAAAAAAAAAAATGTCATTTAAGGGGGAAGGAAATGAAGGCCTGTGTTGATCTGGGTGTGCGATGATTCACACCTCTCTTTCTGGCTTGCAGTTTGAGGGCTGGGGAGTGATGTTTTTATTCTGGGCAGGTCTCTCTGAGAATAAACACAGTATGTTAACAAGGCAAGAAGGTCTCAGAATCCCGCTTCCTTCTCGCTTTCTCCAGATGAGCTAATGACTTATCATTCGTGCATTCCTCCTTCACAGTTTCCCTCTCTTTGCAGGTGCTGTCACAAAGTTCTTCTAACCCCCCTTCGGTAAAGTCAGACTGTTGGCATCCACTCCCGAGATGCCAGCTCACATCTCCCTGCCCAGGGATCAGCCACCACAGGCAATCCCCTGAGCCCCGTGTGCTTGGCCTCTGTCCTCTCAGACCGTCCCCAGGCACAGGGGACAGATCTCAGGCGGGGTGGACCTGAGTTTTGTCCAGAGTCAGACTGTTTGGTGAGGCCACCAGAGAGTTCTGGAAGGTCCCTTGATTGAAGATTTTGTGGTGGGTTTTGTTTGTTTTTTTAAATTAATTTATTTGTTTTTATTTTTGGCTATGTTGGGTCTTCGTTGCTGTGCGCGGGCTTTCTCTAGTTGCAGCGAGCGGGGGCTATTCTTCATTGCGGTGCCCGGGCTTCTCATCGTCATGGCTTCTAGTGTTGCAGAGCACAGGCTCTAGGCACACAGGTTTCAGTAGTTGTGGCGCATGGGCTCAGTAGTTGTGATGTGAGGGCTCAGTAGTTGTGGCTTGCGGGCCCTAGAGTGCAGGCTCAGTAGTTGTGGCACACAGGTTTAGTTACTCTGCAGCATGTGGAATCTTCCCGGACCGGGGCTCGAACCCGTTGTCTCCTGCATTGGCAGGCAGATTCTTAACCACTGCGCCACCAGGGAAGCCCCTCGTGGTGGGTTTTTCAGCATGCCCTCTAGGCTGAGGTGCTACCCTTTGGGGGCATGGACTTTCTCCTTGAATATGACCAGCACGATGCCCAGCACATAACAGTGCTCATGAAACAGCATTTCTCTCTTTTTCCTGCAAGGGAGTTCCAGAAAAAGAACCACAAGGAAATTTCAGAAGAGAGACCACAATGTACAATTGAGGTAGATCAGGAATGTTTTGTGGTTGAGGGTGATTTGAACCAAGAATCGAAGCATAGGCACATTCGTTCACCAGATTCTGTAGTCTCCCTGGTATAGTTCAGGTACTGCCACAGGATAAGAATGTAATAGTGACGAAACAAACACAAGAGTTTGCAGTCTGGTGAGTCAGACAAATGTTCATCAAATAATTGCGTAAATAAATATAAATTTAGTTGGAAAGTGACCTAAATGCCCAGTGAATATGGGGAAGTAAAGTATAACATGTTTTTATATTTTTTTTCTTGAAATACAGTCGATCTACGATATTGTGTTAGTTTCAGGTGTACAGCAGAGTGATTTTTTTTGCAGATTATATTCCGTTATAGGTCATTACAAGATATTGGGTATAGTTCCCTGTGCTCTACAGTATGTCCTTGTTGCTTATTTTATGCATAGTGGTGTGTTACTGTTAATCCCATGCTCCTAATTTGCCCCTCCCTTCTCCTTCTCCCCTTTGGTAACCATAAGTTTGTTTCCTATGATATGACATGTTCTTTGGATTTAATATTATATAGCCACTGAAATTGTTTCAAAGAATTCTGAAGTGATTGCAGTAGCACTGGTTATTTAAAAAGGGGTGTATAAAAGCATAGAGTGTAATCTCTATTTTACAAAAACAAATGCATGATTGCCTCTGCACGGGAAAGTTGGTTATAGCACATTTTTCTTGTTTCTAGAGGTAGGCTTGTAATGATATAAACTTCCTTCTTAGAACTGCTTTTGCTGCATCCCATACATTTTGGGTCATTGTATTTCCATTTTCATTTGTCTCTAGGTATTTCTTGATTTCTTCAGTGACCCACTCGTTGTTTAGTAGCATGTTTAGACTCCACACGTTTGTGTTTTTGCAGTTCAAACACACTCTAACCACCCTACATTTCACTCCCCAGGGGAGTCCCAGTTGGCCCCTGCCTCTCGGGGAGGCTCTCCAAGATCAGTAAGTGGGTCTGACCCAGGCTCCTTTCAGATTACTGCCTCTGCACTGGGACTTGGAGTGTGTGAGATTTTGCACATGCCCTCTAAGAGGGGAGTCTCTGTTTGCTACAGCCCTTTGGCTCTCCTGAACATAAGCCCCACTGGTTATCAAAATCAGATGTTCTGGGGGCTCATCTTCCCCGAGCAGGAACCCCAGGCTGGGAAGCCTGATATGGAGCTTGGACCCCTTTCTCCTTGGGGAGAACCTCTGCAATTCTGAAAACTGGGGCATGTGTCTGACTATATTGCATCTCCTCCTATCCATCTCACCGTGGTTCTTTCTTTATGTCTTTAGTTGTGGGAAATGTTTTCTACTGGTCTTCATCTCATTCTCATAGATAGTTGCTCTGTAAGTAGTTGTAATTTTGATGTGTCTGTGGGAGGAGGTGAGTTCAAGGTCTTTCTGCTCAGCCACCTGGGCCACCCTCTCTGGTGGGTGTCTCAAAATCTGGGTTTTTTTTTTCCCTCCATCAAAGGGGACAGGAATTGTTGACGTACTGCTTTCTAGAGTACTTAAAGCAAATATGTTTCCAGTTTGAATATTACGGCTAATGAAATTACCAGAGTGATGCATTCTTAATTTTGCTCCTTGATGCTAAGTGCACGTGACAGGTCTGCTGAGTGTTGCCCCTTTGCTATCCAGCGGCAGGCGGGGACTCACGGGGACTCGCGTGACCCCAGCTGCTCTGCCTGCCTCCCTGGGAAGGGGCTGCGTTCAGCTGTGTCCTCCCTCCAAGCTTCAGGAGCCCAAGACTCACTCTGTTGCTGAAAAATAGGAACCACAAGCATTTCTGGTGGTTTACTGTAAGGTGCAGTGATCTTCCTACAGCTTAAGGAACAGGTTCTAAAAAACAAGTATCAGGTAGAACAATTTTGCACACATTTTCAGGTTAACCATGAAAAAAAAATGTCCACTTGTTTAAGAAAATGCCACGATTTATGCTTTGTGATAAAAATTGTTTAATGATTATTAATTGTCAAGCACCATGACCAAATATTTCCGATATACGCAATGTATGTGATGGACAAATTAGTAACGGAACAATTAATACTCTAATACAAAAATATCAAGAACAGGCAGTTTTCAAAAAGAAATTTAAAACTCTAAAATAGGAAAAGATTTTAAACATCACTAATAAGAAATAAATATAAAAGCATACATATTAAAGGATCAGATTGGCAGAGATCAAAAAACTCACAATTCTCAGCATCAGGAAGGAACTGGCAACGTGACTTCTTACCATCAGGGGGAATTACCCACAGATACGTTTCTGTAAGGCTGCTTTCCAAAATATTATGACAACTTAGAAGATGCACATGCTTTTCTGACATGACGGTTACCTTCGTCCAGGATTGCTAAGTACGGCATTATTTATGTCACGTGACCATCAGTGGGGAGCTTACTGGGCCCGGTCCCTCTGAGCTGTAACTCACTGGATTCAGGGCTTACACTTAGCCCCAGGGGAAGCCCAAGTTGCTGTGCTGGTGACCGAAAGGACATTTATTCTGGGCAGAAGGATCACAGATTCTAGAGCAGGGGCCCTGACATGTTGTCAGAAGGAACGCTTTTCACTTCCTTCCATCAGATCACGGACATCTGCACAGGGCCGTCCTGGCAACTCTGCAGATGAAGGCTCACCCACGCGGCTCCCGCTCCCTCCGGGGCTCAAACGGCTGCTTTGAAATCTTCCTGCAGATCCTTATCTAGGGCAAATCCTGCTTCTCCACCCTGTCTGGACTAGAGGTCGGCTGGGCCTGAGGCTGTGAGGAAACAGCAGGTTCCTCCTTTTCTCACTTCTTTACCACCTTCGTTAAAGCTTTGAGTTCCAGGGACAGCAGCCTTGTCACCCCACTCCGTTTTGGAACCTGGGCCACATGGACACCCCGAGTGTGTCCCGCCCCACCAGGAACGCTGTTTGCTCTGCTGGTGTGAATGTCTCTATACGTAAGTGCCCTCAGATGCTCAGGGTACTGAGTGTGGTTATTGTGGTGTGGACTCTGTTGTCATGAGGCAGAATTTGGGCCTGGAGACCTACTTACAAACACTTGGCACTGATTTACATACCAGCCCCTGACAAGTCACTCCTGGGGAGCACATGGTTATTATGGTGTGGATTGTGTTTTCACGAGGCAGAATTTGGGCCTGGAGACCTACTTACATACACTTGGCACTGATTTACATACCAGCCCCTGACAAGTCACTCCAAATACTTGTCTACGAATTCAGCTATATTGTGCAGCCAACCACTGTTGTAGCCAGATCTGCTATTAAGGGCTTCACACACATGAAGTACTGAGTAGATGTGTCAAAAACGTAATCGTGATAATAATAAATTAGGGCTTCCCTGGTGGCGCTGTGGTTAAGAATCCGCCTCAGGGGACACGGGTTCGAGCCCTGGTCCGGGAAGACCCCACATGCCGCGGAGCAACTAAGCCCATGCGCCACAACTACTGAGCCTGCGCTCTAAAGCCCACGAGCCACAACTACCGAGCCCGAGTGCCACAGCTACTGAAGCCCGCGTGCCTAGAGCCCGTGCTCTGCAACAAGAGAAGCCACCGCAATGAGAAGCCTGCAGACCGCAATGAAGACCCAACACACCCAAAAATAAATAAATAACTTTAAATAAAATAATCAGCTCAGGCAGCTCACAAATACAGCTGCCAGTAGCTGCTCCTTAGCCCTGGTTCCTTGTGCTGGAGCAACGTCTCAGTCAACATTCTCTAGGGAAACTGTGCCTTTCTAACCCACCGCAGGAAAACAAAGAAGGAAAAGAAACTACCATTTCTTTACTGTCTTTCATCTGGTAGGCACTGTCCTAGTGCCGCTGTTATTTCCCATTTCTTTCTATTACTTAATGTGAAATCTGCATAGTTTGTGTAGTTGGTTGGAGAAGAGAACACACAGGAAAGATCACGTGGATCGTGAAGCCTGCCCGTAGGGCTTGCAGTACACAGTCTGCACCACTGCACCGCAGCTCTTCGCTGACCTGAAACCACAGATACTACCAAACCCTATATATATGTTATGATTTTTTTCCTATACCTACACACCTATGATAAAGTTTAATGTATAAGTTAGGCATGGTAAGAGATTAACAGCAATAACCAAGAATAAAATAGAACAATTATGACAGTATACTGTAGAAATGTTGTGTGGATGTGGTCTCTCTCTCAACGTATCTTATGGTACTGTACTCACCCTTCTTGTGTCTGGGTGACGAGATGAAGTGAGGTGAACGGCGTAGGCATTGTGACATAGCGTTAGGCTACTGCTGACCTTCTGACCATATGTCAGGAGGAGGTTCATCTGCTTCCGGTGATCCTGGACTCTCAGCCGTGATGACATGGACGGTTGGGTGCCAGGAGCAGACGATGTCCATGGCGGGGGAACCCAGGCGGAACAGAGCCGGACAGGAGAGATTTCATCACATTACCCAGAATGGTGCCCAGTTTAAAACATGAATTTTTTTATTCCTGGAATTTTTCACTTCATATTTTTGGACCGTGGTTGGCCATGGGTAACTGAAACTGCTGAAAGCAAAACCACAGCTAAGGCGGGGGCGGGGGGGGGGACTACTGTACCATTTTCCAATAAAAAGAGTCAGGGTTTCTTGGAGAAAAGGCTAATTCTGGCACTGAGGTGGAAGATACAAGATGAGCCTGGAGCAGCTTAATAATGCCAGAAACTAAGAAACTGCTTTTTTTAAAAAAGTATGGAAATGTCAAAAAAAAGCTGACCTGGAAGAGCTCCCAATGGCTCAAACTGGAACAATGTGAGCCAGCATTGGATTATTACCCAGAGGGCGCAGTCGTCACCGGATACAATAATGACCGTAGGCGAGATTTGGTCCTGAATGCAAACATTCCGAGGGAAACTTAAAGGAGACACAGTATATTGGCCTCAGATATTTCCTCCAAATATTTATTAGTAAATTTTTATCTTATTTTCTTTAAAAGACCTATGAGTATTCAAAGCAAAAATTATAACATTGTATCGTGGGGTTTATAACGTGCAGATGTAAGATGTATGTCAACAGTAGCACAAAGGATACAGAGAGGTAAATGGAACTGCTCTGCGGAGAGGTTTTTATAATGTCCACGTATGAAAATAGTACACTATTAGTTCTAAGTGGATTGTAATATGTGAAAGATGCATATTGTAACCCCTGGAACGACCACTAAAACAATGCAAAGAGGTGTCGCTTTAATGCTAGTAAAGGAATTAAATGGAATACAAAAAGTATTTGTACAAGCATGCTCATAGACCCTTGGGCCATAGTAGCCCAAACCAGCAAGTAACCCAAATATCCATACATAGAAAAATGTATCAACAAACTGTGATATGTTTACACAGGAGAATACAACTCAGAACTTAAAGGAGCAAACTACAGGGGCACACACTGTGGATGAATCTCATAAACACACTGCTGAGTGAGACAAGCTGGCCGTGACACATTATTGTAGGATGACAGGCAAAATGAACCCGTGGTGATTGTAGGATGGCAGGCAAAATGAACCCATGGGGAAAAAAAATCACAAGAGCGTTTGCTTGTGGGGGGAGAAAAAAATTGCCTGGGAAGGAACTTGAGGGAATTTTCTGGAGGTGATGAAAATATTCTGTTCTTGAAAGGGGTGACGTATACATGGGTGCATTTATTTCTCACAGTTAATGTCTGTGCCTTTCAATGTATGTACCTCTTACCTCATGAAAAAGAAAAACAATTGAAAAAAAAGTGAAGGGTGGGTAGTAGCTTGAGGTATTGATGAAAGAGAAATGGCAGATAATTAGGAGTCACTGAAGCTGGGTGACAGGTCTCTTATAGCATCTTGCTATTCTGTAAATGCTTAAAATTTTCTGTAACTGCTTTTATCAAAAACGGAAATTGGTCTACGGTGTTAGCCGGTGAGGTGTTGGTTTCTTCGTGGAGGAGGGAGGGAGAAGTGATGGCGGGGTGTGTCGGGGAGGCCGGAGCAAAGCTAATGTTGCTTTTGGCCACACAAGCGTGTCCACTCTGTAATGATCCATCGAGGTGCCCGTGGATGCTTCCTGCATACATCTCTGTATGCATGTTACATGCCAATAAAATTTAAATGCTGCATATTTACACAAAAATCCTAACTCAGTATCTCAGAATAACAGCAGGGTTTTGTCTTGTTTTGAAGCGGGACACGTTCACTGATGGTCCCATCAGATGGATTTTAATATTCCAAAGTATTCATGTCCTAACCCTCAGATGACCCCTTAGAGTCTTCCAGGTTTTGCCTCCATTTGGTAGGTGGCGTGATTTTTATTTTTTATGATGCGATACTTTTTCCAGAGCAGCTCACCAGGACCGCGACTCTTAGCACAGCACCCCGTGCACAGTGGGCACTCAGAACCTGCAGAACTGGGTTGAATCAGGAATAAAACTAGTGGAAGGGATGCCGAGGGTGGTAAGTAGGCTGTGCAGGTGAGGCTGAAAGACCACGACCCAGCAGTGAATGCTTTTACTTGATGAACCATTTGGAACAAGTTCACCCAAAGATGTGGGTTTAAAGCGATGGTCTTCAGCCTTGACCAGACCCCGTAATCACCTGGAGAGCCATAAAAAATACCAATGCCCGGGACTCACTCTAGGGATTCTGATTTAATTGGTCTGTTGCACTCGGGTTTAAGGAATTTTAAAAGCCCCCCAGGTGATGGTCCTGTGCAGCCAGGGGTGAGAACCACTGACTCAGGGCTGTCGATGCATTAGCTGCAAGTGATTTCCGCGTGTGCTTCGGGGTCTCCGAAAACAGCTTTGCGCTGTTAAAAGCAAAGGGCTACTTCTTACTCAGCAGCAGGAGGAAATGTCTTCTTAGCAGATCTGTTTCTGTGTCACTTGCTTTCAGAGTCAGAGGTGGTTTTAGACACAGTAGTTTGATTTAGTCTGTGTTGAAAATAATAAATAGCCTACAAGTACCAAAAAAAGATGAGAAGAATTTGCCAACATGTGGAATGCATTATGTATTTGTCAAATTTCTCCTGTGATTAGTAATGAAAATGATATTGCTGGGGCCTGATTTCCTCAACTCAGCCCTTGGCCATTTCCCCAAGTTATTCCAAGTCTTTCCAAGACACTTCACCACTCTCTCAAGGGGATTATTCCCAAAGGTGAAGAGTACTAGACACTGAAATCTCTGCACAGTCTGTTCCTACTGCAGAAGTGTCCACCTACAGAACCTCGAATGACTAGGGAGGCTGCATCAGTAGTGGGTCCAGTGGCAGTGGGTGGGCTCTGAAGACAGGTGGACTTGATTCCCAGTCTCAGCCCAGACACTCAGTAGCTGTGAGGCTTTGGACAAGTTACTGGGCTTGGAACAGCTATATAAACCTCATTTTCGAGAAGAGGCATCCTTATACTGAGTGCACAAATGGCAGTGATTCTTCATCCCTCCCTGTATCCAAGCCCTTTGAAATGTGATTTTACAGCTGCTCCCACTGAGAGGTAGAATCTGTTCCTCCAAACTTTGCATCAGGGCTGGCCAGTAGAATGCAGTGGGCATGCCAGTGGGCCAGCTTGGGACCTCGGCTTAAAAGGTCTTAGATGCTTCTGCTTTTTCTTTCAGAACCCTGCCGTCTCCATGACAACAAGCCCATGTTAGCCTGCTGGATGATGAGATACTTCAGGGAGTAGAACCAAGGTGCCCAGTCAACAGCCAGCTCCTCACCAGCAGCAGAGCCCCCTAATCAACCTGCAGCTGACCACACGTGCATGAAGGAGCCCAGCTGAGACCAGAAGAATTGTCTAGCTGAGCCCAGCCTGAGCTAGGTGAGTATTGGGGTGGCTTGTTATGCAGCAGTAGCTAACTAATACATACGCCCACTGCAGACAGGATGCCAGGGTTCAATGATATGTTCATCACAAGTGACTTGGCAAACAGTAGGCACCCAATAGGGGCTGGTTTCCCTTTCCCCTTGTTTAAAGTTGGATCTCTTGAGTTATACAGAAATTCTTGTCATCATGTATGCTTGTGATTGGTTCTTAAATGCACTCAGTGCCCCACCTGACAGGAGGAAAGAGGCAACCAGAGTCTGACCACTAGGGCCCAAGGCCAGACTGCAAAATAAGAAGTTTGTCTTTAATCTGTTCCCTCCAAATCTAAACTCTGGAGGTCAAGGTTGTGGACAGATTTGAAGACATTGGGCTCCACCCTCTGGGGGCCCCATCTTCCTTCCTTTGCTGTCTGATCTCTGGAAAGGGGGAATGGGCCCACACCAAGAAGCAGCTGGGACGCAGTGGTTGAGCTTCGGAAGCTTTCTGCTTGCACCCCTCTGCTCCCTCCCTGGACTTGACACCGTCTCTCCCCACCCTGGGTCTGAGGAGAGATGTTGGTAGTGCTTTCAGCTCTAGAAACCAGAAAAGCTGACACAATGGTATGAACAAGCAAGGGCAGATGAGGCCGCAGAGGTTGGCAGGGGCCAGGTTAACTAAACTTTTATTCAACTGCAAGGAGAAGCCAGTGACAGGGTTTAAGTGGGGGCGGGGTTTGCATATATCATGTTGTTGACATTTTCCAGAGATCAGTCTGGATGCTGAGTGGAGGATGGACTGTAGGAGGACGAGACAGCTGGGAGGCTGTGACTGGCAGTGGACTAGAAAGAGAGGAAGGTTACTGGCAGTGGTTGTAGGGTGGAGACAGTGGGGAGGGGCTGCAGAGCCATTTCAGTGAAGCATCGTGGAGAAAAGCTGGAATGAAACGGGTTCAGTAGAGAATGTGAGGAGAAGCAGCTCTAATGGAGCAGAGAAACAGCGGCAACGCAGAGCGACCTGTGGTCAAAGGAGGTCTGCTTGTTTAATGCACAACACGAAGGCATGTTTGTCCGCTGACAGAAACCACCCAGTGGGGAGGGAGGGAGGGAGGAATGTGATCGGCAAGGGACATTACACACGCAGAACTCTGGGGAGGGAGGCAGAAAGGACTCCTCAGCCCCAAACTGACTTGAAGTTGCAGCTTTCATCTTTGAAATAAATAGGATTTTGGCCTTCTATTTCATAACACAGGACACCCCGCAGATCATATCCTCGTCACGCTTCCCTGTAAGAACACCTCTGAGTTCTCAACACTCAAAATGCACAGCAGCTACTTATCTCGCCATACATTTTCCAGCTGAAGTTCATACGTATAGAATTTACACCAAGCCTTCAAAACTTAATACAATATTTTGGGCTTCCCTGGTGGCGCAGTGGTTGAGAGTCCGCCTGCCGATGCAGGGGACACGGGTTCGTGCCCTGGTCCGGGAAGATCCCACATGCCGCGGAGCAGCTGGGCCCGTGAGCCATGGCCAATGGGCCTGCGCGTCCGGAGCCTGTGCTCCGCAATGGGAGAGGCCACAACAGTGAGAGCCCCGCGTACTGCAAAAGAAAAAAAAAAGAAACAATGCTTTAAGCATTCTACATTCTGATACAATATTTATAAGGTATATCTAGGTGCCATATTGTGATTTAGGAAATCGGTAGTTTTTCGATTCACTTGCTAGTCCTTATCATTTTTCTTTAAAATAATGGAAACAGGTTTTCCTTAGAGTGTTCACAGAGATAATCTGACATCTAAGGTACAGGATACTGACATTAATGGCAGAGGACTTTCCAGTCTTAGTTTTAGATTTGTAAATACCTTCCAAACTACTTAAGTTCTATTCTTCCAAATCTTATAGTAAAACTGATGCTCCATAAGGTTGTACTACAAATATTCTGCTGTTTTGTGTCCTCTCTGCATAGAATTGGGGCTGTGCAAACACCAGTTTGAGAAGCACGTAGTAGTACGGCACTTGGAGTTGATCAGAAAACTTAGATGGAAAAACGCATTATCACTATAATCTCCAATAGCAAGAAATTCTTAAAATCGGTTCCAAAAGGATATTTTTAAAAGCATCTTGAAAGTGGTTCTGAAGGAGTCTTAAGGAGCCCTATTAAAGGTATTATGTATTACCTTTAGACACAAACTTCCTTAACAATTTGGGAAGGAGCAACCTGGGGCCTAGAGGAAGGATTCTGGCAAGAGAACTAATTTCAGGTAGGGTACCTTGCAGGTAACCATCAGCGAGCTTCTGCGTAGGCCCCCCAGAAGCCTAGGCCCGCTCCCAGCACTAGCCCCGCCCCTACCCGGGACCGCCTCAACACGTGCGGCGTGCCTGCACTGCGCATGCCCGCGGGGAAGGGGCGGGGCGAGCCTAACGCTGGCAGGACCTGCGTGCGGAAGACCATGGCCATGCTGTGTCGGCTGCGAGAGGTGCCCCGGCACTTGCTGGTCTGCGAAAAGTCCAACTTCGGCCACGAGAAGTCGCGCCACCGGCACCTCGTGGAGACGCACTATCACAACTACAGGGTGAGTCCACATCCCGGGCCCGCGGACCGCACACCATCCCGCCGGCGGTGGAGGCTTGGCGAAAGCCGCGCTCTGCTCCCCCGCCCTCGGCGCGTGGAGGGGGCGGGGGCCCTCGCCAGGCATGCTGGGAACTGTAGTCTCTAGCCGCTCCAGGCCTGTGGTTTGCCCCTCCTCAGGATCACAAGTCCGAAGATGCACCGGCGCGGGGCGGTGTTCCGCCTTCGGAGGGAGAAGCAGGTTGGCGTGCGCCTGACAGAGTTCGCCGCGCCTCTGGCCGCTTACTCCTGCCCCGCCCCGCTGCGGGTGGGGTGCGTCCCGGGGAGGGGCGAGGCGGGGACCAGGCACTGGCGGGTGTGCCCCGCAGCCCGGGACGGACCCGCCCCTTCCCCATCCCGGCTTCCTTCCCCCGCCGCGCGGCGGAGGGTCTTTGCAGATCCTCGTGCGGAGTCCGGGAAGCTGCTTGCCCTTCTGAACCGATTATGGGCGCTAGTTTGATACCTGAGAAATCTCCCCCTTTGCCTGCTGCCTTCTGCGTTGTCCAGCCAGAGTGCACCATTTCGGCAGCTCTTGCAGAAATTCGCCGAGGCTTCCCTGCTCGCATGCGCAACTTCAGAGCGATTTTCGCTGTTGCTCCGTGAAAATGTCACCCTCTCGGGCGCCTTTTTCGCGAATGTGGTGGTTGAAGCATCGGTGAGGTTAATTATCAGTTTATCCAGGATCTGCTGAGAGTAGAAGAGAACATTCCTAATTCCCAGGTAGTGTCTGCTGGGCGGGCTTCACCAACCCAGTTAAGTGGAGAGGGCTTCAGAATAAACCTTACAATGAAAATGCTTTAAGCCTTTTCCACTTTAAATAGACCAGCCTAATCTCAACTCAGGCCTGACTGGCTGGTTTCTCAGACACAACTGGTGACCCTGGTCCTTCAGGGACAAACTGGTGTCCCAGCTTTGGGAGAGTGGTTTTTCAAGGTGTAGAGCACCTGGGCGACGTTTGAAACCTGTCAGGTTGATTATCTCTGCTTTGGATGGAAAGCTCATCACAGACAGCAGTCGGGGATGTGTACCTTATCTCTCCCGTCCCATCTGTAGAGTTTTTCTTTCTGTAAAGTGTAAACATCCAGCAGACTTCTGCTTCCATGTAACCTCTTAATAACTGGTGTCCCTAAATTCCTTATGCCCTAAGGAACAGTTCCTTTGATTCCAGCCTGGTACTAGGATACACAGATCTAGGGATATTCAATTGTACTATATTTCCCTAAAAATTAATTAATGTAGTGATAGGAACGGGACATAAAATATATTGCTCATTTGTAAAAGATGAAACACAAGCAAGGGCTTCCGTGGTGGCACAGTGGTTGAGAGTCCGCCTGCCGATGCAGGGGACACGGGTTCGTGCCCCAGTCCGGGAGGATCCCACATGCCGCAGAGCGGCTGGGCCCGTGAGCCATGGCCGCTGAGCCTGCGCGTCCGGAGCCTGTGCTCCGCAACGGGAGAGGCCACAGCAGTGAGAGGCCCGCGTACCGGGGGAAAAAAAAAATTGTTTTGCTCATTCACCTTTCCTGTACTGTAAGCTTGAATACAGAAATGGAAAACTTGAGTTGTCAAATGTCTCTTTTCCTGAGATTAGTAAGTTTTTTTGTTCTGTTTTTTCTATTTTTATTTTTAAAATTTTTATTGGAGCATAGTTGCTTTACAATATCGTGTTAGTTTCTACTGTACAGCAAAGTGAGTCAGCTATACGTATACATATAGTCCCTCTTTTTTGGATTTCCTTCCCATTTAGGTCACCACAGAGCAGAGCAGAGTTCCCTGTGCTATGCAGTAGGTTCTCATTAGTCATCTATTTTATACATAGTATCAATAGTGTATATATGTCGATCCCCATCTCCCACTCTGAGATTGGTAAGTTAATTTCAGATGTTTTTTGAAAGCTGTGGAGTAATGGTTAGCAGCCTTCATGATGTATCATCCCTAAAAACCTGGGTGTTGATCTACATGAAAATAAGACTTGTTTAAACTTATAATGGAGTATAATTTGCAAAAATACTGAATCACTATGCTGTACACATGAAACTAATGTAATATTATAAGTCAGCAATGCTTCAGTTAATAAGACTTGTTTATATTGCACATTCCAATAGGTTTCATTTCTGATTCCTGAATGTGGGATACTGTCAAAAGAACTGAAGGACCTGGTCATGGACTCTGGACCCTATTACTTTGTGAAGGATTTACCTCTTCATGAGTTAATCGCACACGAATTCATCAATACTTTTGTCAAGAAAGGTAAGGAAAGCCGTGTAGTGTCTATGAACGCGGTGAGGTGAGGAAGTCCAGGGAGATCGCATAGCAATACCAGGGTCCTTCTCTTGTTCTGAATAGGACTGCTGGAGATCGCCTGTGTGGTCCGGTGTGTGCATCCCTCCCTCCGTCCCGCAGTAGCTCCGCCGACTCTGTGTGCCCTCATTCGGTGGTGGTTTCTGATTGCGCTGGTCCACAGGTGTTGTGTGGGAGTGTGTCGTATGAGGGTTAATGGAAAGGAAAATCTTCGACCGCTGTGTTCAGATGCGCTGCCATTGGGTGTGTGGCTGCAGAGACAGACCGCTGTTCTCCCCGCAGTCCCCATGACAGCTGTCTGGAGAGGGTGGTCTCCTGATGCAGCCACAGCTGCTGGCCCCAGAGTCAGGTGCTGATTGGGGCTCAGCATCTTCCGCTTAGCCGTTGTGGCTCTCAGCCTCGCCTGCGCACCTCATTCCCATCTGTGTCAGCTGGGTGGATTGGCTTGTTCCAGTTATATCCTAGGAGCCACTTGTTTGAAACTATTTCAGCGTGTCTTTAGGGACCCACCCTCACTATATACATCACTGCACAAGGGCCACTGACATCTTGTCTTTGGTCACACGGACATGATTCCTTTCTTCAGTTCTGAAGCTTGTTGCTGGGGGATTCCCTGGCGGTCCAGTGGTTAGGATTCCTCGCTTTCACTGCTGAGGACCCGGGTTCGATCCCTGCTCGGGCAGCTAGGATCCCACAAGCTGTGTGGTGTGGTCAAAAAAAAAAAAAAAAAAGAAGTCTGAGGCTCTTTTGGTAACAGTGTGGACACTGGCCATTTTCAGGGACTTTTACATAGCTGACCCAACTTAACCCTGGCAACAATACTATGAAATAAGCCTGCAACGCCCATTGTACAGGTGAGAAAAATGAGGCTCAGAGAGATTGAGTAGCTTTCTTGACTTCACACAAGTTTGTGGCACATGTTGAGTCTTCATCTGGAACTCTGCCTTTCAGGTGTGTACGCTCACCCGCTTTTCCACTTTGTGCCCCTCTACCAGCATCCCCGGAGGTATGTGCTCCATCCTGAGTCCATTTTCTGCTCGTTGGTAGCCAGGTTGCACAGATAGGCCCTAGGCAGGGGCGTGAACTAGCTGTGCTTGGCCTTGCGTGTCCTCCAGCTTGGCTGAGTGAGCTGGAGCAGTGACCCGGAAGATTTGTTATCCTGTGAAAATAATTCACTAACTTCTTGCAGGTGTGATTTTTTTCTTAATTTCTCCTCTGGGTTTTCTCTTACAGGTGCGTGCTATGCACTAACGTACAACACAAATATTGACGAGGATAATACTGTGGCCCTGCTACCAAACGGTAACCACACTCATTTTTTCTTCTTTCTTAATTATGGAGGAAACACAAACAGTAAAAAAGAAAGAGTCAAGTCATTCGGATGTGTGTAAAGTGAAAGTCCCCCCTTTCATCCCCGTCCCTCCAAACTCACTGCCATTCTCAGCAGGCATTCTTTTTTTTTTTTAAAGAATCAATTTTATTTATTTATTTATTTTTGGCTGCATTGGGTCTTCGTTGCTGCGCGCCGGTTTTCTCTAGTTGCGGCGAGCGGGGGCTACTCTTCATTGCGGTGCGCGGGCTTCTCATTGCTGTGGCTTCTCTTGTTGTGGAGCACAGGCTCTAGGCATGCGGGCTTCAGTAGTTGTGGCTTATGGGCTCAGTAGTTGTGGTGAACGGGCTCTAGAGCACAGGCTCAGTAGGTGTGGCGCATGGGCTTTGTTGCTCTGCAGCACGTGGGATCTTCCTGGACCAGGGCTCGAACCCGTGTCCCCTGCATTGGCAGGCGGATTCTTAACCCCTGCGCCACCGGGGAAGCCCCTCAGCAGGCACTCTTGTTAGCAGGTAGGTGTTCATTCTTCTAGACATTTTCTATGAATTTATAAACACATACAGGTTCTTTTTTTAAAATATATATATATTATGTCATAGTCCATTGTTTCTCAGTTTGCTTTTTTCCCAGGCTGTATATCCTAGACATCTTTCCCTATTAGTACATACAGTTTTTTGGGGGTTTGTGTTGTTTTTTTATTTCATTTATTTTTGGCTGTGTTGGGTCCTGGTTGCTGCACGCGGGCTTTCTCTAGTTGCGGCGAGCCGGGGGCTACTCTTTGTTGTGGTGCGCGGGCTTCTCATTGCAGTGGCTTCTCTTGTTGCAGAGCATGGACTCTAGGCGCGTGGGCTTCAGTAGTTGTGGCTCACGGGCTCTAGAGTGCAGGCTCAGTAGTTGTGGTGCATGCAGGCCCAGTTGCTCTGCAGCATGTGGGATCTTCTTGAATCAGGGCTCAAACCTGTGTCCCCTGCTTTGGCAGGCAGATTCTTAACCACTGCACCACCAGGGAAGCCTAGTACATACAGTTTTAATTTACTCTTTTTAATGTCTTGAAAATATTCCAAAGAAGAAGTATACCATAATTTGTTTACTCTTTCTTTAATAAAAACTTCGATAGTTTCTAGTTTCACTCTAATAAATGATGTCTTTGTACATATAATTATAAATAAGACCCTTGTATTATACATAAGGCCCTTGTGTGCACTGGTATTTAACTGCCCAATTTGTCTTGCTTTCTCTTAGAGAACACATTATATTTTTAACATCTCTTATGGGAATTATTATTTGATTTATAGGGAAATTAATTTTATCACTGGATAAAGACACTTATGAAGAAGCTGGACTTCAAGGTCGTCCATCTCAGTATTCTGGCAGGAAGACCATGAAGTTTAGTAAGTATTACGCTCACTCCATCAGTTTCTAACAAGGTAGTAGTCTTCCTGTAACAATTTGAACTTAAATGTTTGAATTGCCTCTGTTCTCTTTGTTCAGAAGAAGTGTGGCTTTTTCTTGTCTTTAAGACTCCTTACTCCAGGGACTCTCGGGTGGGCATCAGATAGGATGAGATAGATACTGCTGTGCATCTGTTTGTCTTCAGCTGTCGGCTGCATCTTGAAAAGATCACAGACTTGGACATGTTCCATTAGATACATATGTTTTGGGTCACAAATTCAAAGTGATGAACCCACTTGTTCTTTTTTTTTTTAAATTGAAGTATAGTTGATTTACAGTGTGTTAATTACTGCTGTACAGCAAAATGATTCAGTTATACATATATGTACATTCTTTTCCATATTCTTTTCCATTATGGTTTATCACAGGGTATTGAATATAGTTCTTTGTGCTATACAGTAGGACCTTGTTGTTTAACCAGCCTATATATACCAGTTTGCATCTGTTCCAACTTGTTCTTAGTAAAGAATTTCCTTTAATTTTCCCAAGTTTTATGTTGACTAGTAGAAATTCACCCATGAGTGAAGAGATGTAGTTCTGTTGATGGTCTGGCTTGAACATCAGTAGTTACGGCTGCCACCTCCACAGCTAGGTTAGAGTTGATCTCTGCCCTTGGTCTTTGACTACGAAAAATGTGAATTTAAAACACCTGTTGTGGGACTTCCCTGGCGGCCCAGTGGTTAAGAATCTGCCTGCCAGTGCAGGGGACACAGGCTTGAGCCCTGGTCCGGGAAGATCCCACATGCCGCAGAGCAACTAAGCCCGTGTGCCACGACTACTGAGCCTGCACTCTGGAGCCCGTGAGCCACAACTCCTGAGCCCACGTGCCTAGAGCCCATGCTCTGCAACAGGAGAAGCCACCGCAATGAGAAGCCCGTGCACCACAACGAAGAGTAGCCCCCGCTCACTGCAACTAGAGAAAGCCCACGTGCAGCAACAAAGACCCAACGCAGCCAAAAATAAAAATAAAAATAAATAAATTTTAAAAATAGATAAAACACCTGTTGTAATTATCTCTCAATGCCAGAAATGTCCATCAGAGGCAGAGTTTTGGTTTGGGAACCCAAAGGGAGGGCAAGAAATACAAAATAACTTTTTTTATCCATAAAACTTCTAAAACTCCTGATGTTTTAATCTAGCATGTTTTGCACAGTGCACGCTGTGTGTATATGAATGAACTGTTTATTCCTCTCCATTTTTTGAAGTTGTTTCCATTGATTTGATGGATTTATCCTCTAAACTGGACTCTAAGAAGTATAAAAGAATATCTTGGGCTTTCAAAGAAAAGAAACCATTGAAATTTGATTTTCTTTTGGCGTGGCATCAAACAGGTATGAAAAATAAAATGTGTAGCGATGGAGTGGTTTTGAAATCTAATGGTTAATTAAAGGGGAGTAGTGAGAGAATGGTGATTCACCCCAGTGGTCAGGGATGTTGTGCACGTAGATGGATACAGGTGTCCCCCACTTTTCGAACGTTCACTTTATGCTCCTTTACTTTTTACAAAAGCAAAAAGTGAAAATAGTGTTCAGCGTGTGTTTTGCAGTGAGCTGCTATAGAGGCAGTGTGCACCCCAGCAGCGAGAGCGACACCCCCAGCTCCCTCCCCCAGAACTGCACTCAGCGTCTTAGCCTCTAGCCGGCAGAGGTTTGAACTGTGTCTTTGAGCGTTTATTTCATGCATCTGTTAGCAAGATGTGTCTTAAGGTAATTGCTTCTTCGCTTTATGCCATTTCGACTTAATGAAAGGTTTTGTAGGAACACTACTTTGCGTTGGGGGGAAACCTGTAAACGTTGTTAAGGAAACTGCTTTGACCCCTCTGGCATCCCTGAGAGCCATAGTCCGGGATCATCTCGGCATGCAGCCGTCTGTCTCCACCTCCTTGGGTTGTGTGTCGATCAGGAGCTCCTGAGGGTGGGGTCTCGGGCAACTAACCTTTGTCCATTTCTCCCTTTCCCTCCTCCAGCTTCCCTCCCGCAGCCTTGGCTGGAGTGTTTTAAAATAACACCAGTTATACTGCTAGACACAAACTGCTTACTCGTTATTGCAGGGTAGTAATCAGGCATATCATTAAATGTCAGATTAAATTTGTTGTACCTTTTAATTGATTAGAATAATACATTTAGTTCAGAGTTTGATGTTCACCAAACATTTTAATCGGCTTACAACTACCATGTACCTCGCTCCTTTTAGAAGTGTACCTTTGGCCCAAAACAAGATTAAATGAATCAAATCTTCACAATTACAATGGTGTAGTTCTCTCTTGGAGAAGAGGGAAGCCCCTAGGTCCGTTTTGGAAATAGGTCCATCTGTCTGCTCCTCCTGGAAAGTTCGTGGTCACTGGGTGCTACAGGGTTGCCTGGGTGAGGCCTAGGTCTGTAATACTTGGGTGCTGCTTCTGTGTGTGGTGCAGACACAGAGGGCAGAGAGGCTGGCATCTCAGTTGTAGGAAGTCTTTACTGGGGGCCTCCTATGCAGCGGGTTCTGGAGACCAGTGTGTTCCTCAGACTCCGAAGTATTTTAAGGGCTTGTCAGGACCTGTGAAGCACCTGAGATTTTACCCGCTTAGCAAGCTAAGAAGTTAGCCAGCACATTCTCGTGCGCTCTGGCAGGAGACACGAGACCCCTGGGTCAGAGACAGAAAACCTAATGATTCCCAGCAGTAGCAGTGGGCAGAGCACCAGCGTTTGCTCCAGCTCACCAAGTCCTGGTTCCTGCAGGGTGATGCATGGTGGGCAGGTGATGCTGGTGCAAGCAGGGGGTTGCATTACAGGAGGGGAGCCTGGAGCCTAAGGAATTCAGATCTTTTATATTGGGCGGTGAGCCTGCTGACCTTTGCCCTGGAGGGGGGGAGGAGGTGGAGGGAGACATTATTTCTAATACACTGGGCAGTAAGCAGTCCTGCCCTCTGCTCCAAGAGGGCCACTGTTTCCGTCTTCCAGGGAAAATCCTTCAGGATACGCTGGATCTTACTGGGGTTTAAAGGCAAGCTGGGCTGAGATTCCGTCTTCAGCTCCTCTTCTGCTTCCTTCTTCGGGAGTGTGCCAGTGTGCTGCTTTCCCTGTAGGTTCACTGATTGGTCGAAACATAAGGAATGCTTTGATTACGTCAAACGTTTCTTAGTAGGGCAGCTGTTGAGACCAGCATGGCCTGACTGAAAGCCTTATGCCTTTCCAGGAAAAGTGTGACAGAAGAGGAATGCTGGCAGAACTTTGGCACAAGGAGGCGAAGGCAACTTAAATGATTTTGATTTGAGTAAAGCTTTGTACAACCTCCTCTGGCCTTACTTCATCCTGCCTGCTTCCTGAAACCCTCAAGTGGGAACGGGGTGGATTCAGAGATTCACTGAACTTGTGTACACTATTCAAGTGGCCTTATTTGGTGTGTTTGAAGGTGCGGAAGGATCAACGATGATGTCATACTTTTCCAATTACCGGATTCAGGAGCGTCAGCCAAAAATAGCGCTGAGCACGGTGACAGACCTGCCGTGCCCCGTGCTGCGGAGCGGCGAGCTCAGGGGCGAGCCGGAGGCGGCCTGCAGCGCCCAGGAGCTCTTCGAGTGGCTGGGCGCCGTCTTCAGTAACGCCGAGCTGTGCGTATGAGGGCTCCCGGGTCCCGGAGGGCTTGGGCTGGCTTCTCATTTTCAGCAGGGGTTTAGTACTTTGAAAGTGATCGTGTAGTGGATATAAATGCGTTTTCTTTCTCTTTCTTGGTTACAGAAATAATGAGCCTGATAATTTCATATCAGCCTACTGCTGTCCTCAACCAAGCACAGTGGCGGCGAAAGCTTGCTTGTGTACAATCACTGGTTTCATCCTTCCAGAGAAGATACGTCTTCTGTTGGAACAGCTGTGGTGAGAAAAACGAACAGCCTTTTTTGCCATTTATGCCTTGCTTGTCTCCGCCTCTGTAGCGTTTTCGGGGCAGCAGTAATGATCCAGATTCCAGGGTCCTCTCACAGCGTGTCCCCCTTTTCCCTTGCTAGGGCTCACGTGCAGTAACGTTATCATCTCACATGAGGTAATTATCCCTGGTGATATTGCCAGGTCCTTGCCCTTTGAAAAGAAGAGAGCGGAGCTTTACTGTGCTTCTTGAGAACAAACTGCTCGTTTTTCTTGTTCCGCTCCCGCAGACCATTTCGGTGCAATTGAAGTTACAGTATCACTTAAGAAAACGGCAGTACTCTATGGAACACATTATGATCTGTCTTAAATACTGGATTTCTGCAAAATGCTTCACTTTGAAATGGGTGGGAAAAGGAGCTGACCACCTCCGAATCCAAATCATATCCAAAATCTGCCCTGGCTCTAACATCCGTGAATCACTGGGCACCGGTAACATGCCACGGGTTGTATAAAGTAGTACTGGATTCTCATTCTGGGAGGTGTTCTGTAAATGAAATGTGAGGAGGCTCAAATCCCGTATTGAAAAGAATATAAGGTGAGCATCACGCCTTCTGAGTCTTCACTTGAAAAAATGTCTAAGATTTAAGTGTTGAGGGTTTTCCTTTTTAAATCCAACATCCTCTTTCACATTTATTAGCTTTGTACTTTTATTTTCCTCAGTAAGAAGATTGAAGTTTTAAAAATTTGATGGATTTTAAAAAAGAAATTCGATAAATTACTCTGCAGTGTTTCAGTTTACAGAGTCTCCGAAAGCAGCACTGTTCAAGGGAGGGAAAGGATTCTTACACACTTGGTGGGGAATTTTTTGTTCTTTAAATCTTATACGCTCTTCCACGATAAGGGTAGGAACCGCTGAAGTTTGTCGTGTGCGCTGCATGTTGGTGAATCTTTACTGAATTCACAGTATAGCACCAGGAATTTAATTTCTGTCTCCTAATTTTTATAAATGAAAGCTAAGGTCAAAGCTTCATGGGAGCATCAGAAATACCGCTTATCCCGAATAAGTAAAAAGAAATAAATGGGACCGTTCCTAACTCTTCCTGTTTGTTAAGAAGTGTCTGTCTTTTTCAGTCGCTACTTTGATGAACCAAAGTTGGCCCCGTGGGTGACGTTGTCGGTTCAAGGCTTTGCAGACAGCCCTGTTTCCTGGAGAGAAAACGAACACGGTTTTCGAAAAGGAGGAGAGCACTTATACAACTTTGTGGTTTTTAGTAATCGGGACTACTGGCTTCAGTTGGCCGTTGGGGCAAATGATGACTGTCCACCATGACAAGCACAGAGTTTAAAGTCGTGTTTGTTTATGTTTATGCTCGTTTTCCGTATTTCTCGGCGGTATAAGGACCGTGTGTTCACTCAGACTTGGGTGATGAGGACATTTCTCAGATCAGCGTCCGTTAACATCTGCCCTGGACTCGGGCCCATCCTGTGACAGGCTTGCCGTCAGGTGGAAGCTCATAGTTGATTTCTCCCTGTCACTATGAGCCCAGGGTGTGGGCTACTGCGCCGTAACTTGGGCCACGATGGCCAGGGACCGGGGGTTATGGGACCACTGGGTAAGATGTGTGCTGTGATTGTGAGTTTCTCACATCATAATAACAAGAAATCCCTAACATCATACTTAGCAGAGCCAGTTCCTGCATTAGTGCTGTTCATCAATTACCTCATTTAATTCTCACATCAGTCCTGTGAGGGAACAGAGTGTACATAAGCTGCTGAAGTCACCTGCTTGTGGATTCAAGACTTGATCTCAGATCAGCTGGTTCCTGAGTGTGTGCTGAGTGTGTGCTCACCCTCCTGCTTCTGGGTCAGGAGGGATATTTGGATACTGTATATTCATAAAGAACAAGTTGAATTTTGCAGTAACCTATAAGGGAAAAGAATCTGAAAAACATATATGTGTGTGTGTGTGTGTGTGTGTGTGTGTGTATGTAAAACCGAATCACTGGGGCTTCCCCGGTGGCACAAGTGGTTGAGAATCCGCCTGCCAATGCAGAGGACACGGGTTCGATCCCTGGTCTGGGAAGATCCCACATGCCACGGAGCAACTAAGCCCGTGCGCCACAACTACTGATCCTGTGCTCTAGAGCCCGTGTGCCACAACTACTGAGCTCGTGTGCCGCAACTACTGAAGCCCACGCGCCTAGAGCCCGTGCTCCACAATGAGAGAAGCCACTGCAATGAGAGGCCAGCGCACTGCAACAAAGAGTAGCCCCCGCTCGCCGCAACTAGAGAAAGCCCGCACACAGCAACGAAGACCCAACACAGCCAAAAATAACTAAATAAATAAAATAAATTAAAAAAAACAAAACCGAATCACTGTGCTGTACACCTGAAACTGACATGACATCATAAATCAACTGTACTTCAATTAAAAAAAGTGACTTGCCTGGCGGTACAGTGGTTAGAACTCGTGCTTCCACCTCAAGGGGGCATGGGTTCGATCCCTGGTTGGGGAACTAAGATCCCACATGCCACACAGCGTGGCCAAAAAATAAAAGTAAAAAACAAAGTTGAAAGAATTTTTTTTCTCCCAGCAATATGGCTGATAAGGTCCAACTGAAAACTACTTAAATTTCTGGAATACCTATCAAGAACCATTTTTTAAAATGTTTCAATGACCTGCAGAATAAGAATTCTCAAAAGCTAAATAATTTATTTGGCCACATGGAATTAAATTAGAAATCAGTAACAGAAAGGTCCTTGAAAATCCCCAAGTATTTGGAAACAAAATAACTCACAAGTCAAAGAACAAATCTAAAGAGAAATTAGAAAGTAATTTGAAATGACTTTTTTTTGTGTGTGTGTGGTACGCGGGCCTCTCACTGCCGTGGCCTCTCCCGTTGCGGAGCACAGGCTCCGGACGCACAGGCTCAGCGGCCATGGCTCACGGGCCCAGCCGCTCCGCGGCATGTGGGATCTTCCCGGACTGGGGCACGAACCCACGTCCCCTACATTGGCAGGCGGACTCTCAAGCACTGCGCCACCAGGGAAGCCCTGAAATGACTTTTTAAAAAAAAAAAACTAGAATTTGTGGATTCTTGCTAAAGCAGTACTTAGAGGGAAACTTGCAGCTTTAAATGCCTGTATTAGAAAGGAAAACAGGTCTCAAATCAGTGACCTCAGTTTCCACTTTAAGAAACAGTAAAAGAAGAGCAAATTAAATCCAAAGTCAGCAGAAGAAAAGGAATAATACAGATCAAAGTGGTAACCAATGAAATAAAATAGAGAAAAATTAATCCAAAAGCTTGTTCTTTGGGAGAATCAATAAAATTGATAAATCTCCAGCCGGATTGGTGAGGGGAAAAAAAAGAGACCAATTACCAATATAAGGAATGGGAGAGGTAACGTGACTGAAGATCCCACAGATGTTAAAATAATAGGAACACCTTTATACCAATAAATTCAAGAACGTAGGTGAAATTGACAAATTCCTTGAAAGACACGAATTACCAGAGCTCACTCAAGAAGAAACAGGTAAAACCTTCCTATAACCCCAATGGGATGGCTTCAGTCTTGAGCTTTACCAAACATTTGAAGAAATAATACCAATTCTACACAAACACTGCCACTCATTCTATGGGGTCAGCATTACCCTGGTAGCAAAATTACCGAGGCATCCTGGCTGGGCAAACACATTGCAAGGAAAGAAAACACTACAAAACAAACATTCCTCATGAACATAGGTGCAAAAGTTTTAGTAAATTGAAACCTACGATATAATAAAAAGGTAATATGGCCATGGGGTTTATCCTGGGAATGCAGGGTTGATTTAACATTCACATAATCATTTCAATCAATACTAGAAACGTATTTAACAAAATCCACCATCTAGTCCTGTTAAAAACTCTGGCAAACTGGGAATAAAGGGGACTTCCCCAATCTGATTAAAAGGCATCTGCAGAAGCCCTACAGCTAACATCAGACTTAATTGTGAAGGGCTGAATACTTTTCCCCTAACATCAGGAAGAAATCAGGGATATCTCTGTTCATCATTGTAATGGAGATTCTAGACCGCAGTCAGGCAAGAAACAGAACATCCAGATTGGAAAGAAAAAAAATTGTCCTTTTTTCACAGATGACATGATCATCTATGTAGAAAATTCAGCGGAATCTATAAACAAGATATTAGAACTAATAAGTGAGTTTATCAAGGTTGCAGGATACAAAGCAGTGTACAAAAATCAATTATATTTCTATATGAACAATTAGAAAGTGAAATTAAAAATCATTTACAATAGCATAAAAATACTAGGTAGTTAGGAATAAATGACAAAAAATGTGAAAGACATACACTGAAAACTGTTAAATATTGCTATGATCAATTAAAGAAGACCTAAATAACTTGGGGTATATACTTTGTTCATGGGTCAGAAGACTCAGTATTGTTAAGACGTCATTTCAGGACTTCCCTGGTGGTGCAGGGGTTAAGAATCTGCCTGCCAATGCAGGGGACACGGGTTCGAGCCCTGGTCCAGGAAGATCCCACATGCCGCAGAGCAACTAAGCCCATGCAGCACAACTACTGAGCCTGTGCTCTAGAGCTCACGAGCCACAACTAATGAGCCCTGTGCCACAACTACCGAAGCCCACGCACCTAGAGCCCATGCTCTGCAACAAGAGAAGCCATCGCGATGAGAAGCCCGCACACCACAAAGAAGAGAAGCCCTCGCTCGCCACAACTAGAGAAAGCCTGCGTGCAGCAACAAAGACCCAACACAGCCAAAAATAAAAGTAAAATAAAATAAATAAATTTATAAAAAAAGATGTCATTCCAAAATACAGATTCAATGTAGATTCAATATAGTCCCAGCAGGCTACTTTCTGTGTGTGTACATAAGTTGACAAGCTGATTCTAAATTTTTTTTTTTTTTTTTTTTTTTTTGCGATATGCGGGCCTCTCACTGTTGTGGCCTCTCCCGTCGCGGAGCACAGGCTCCAGACACGCAGGCTCAGCGGCCATGGCTCACGGGCCCAGCCGCTCCGCGGCATGTGGGATCTTCCCGGACCAGGGCACGAACCCGTATGCCTTGCATCGGCAGGCGGACTCTCAACCACTGCGCCACCAGGGAAGTCCTGATTCTAAAATTTTTGTAGAACTGCAAAGGACCTAGAGTAGCCTCCAGGGCTGTCTTGGAACTTGACAACACAGCACCAAAAGCCTCCAGCCGCCCCATTCTTTGTCCCTCAGCATGATGTAAACCCAGCCCAAGTAGGCAGTCAGGAGGTGTTTTTCAGTGTGTCCCCCTTGTGATCTGTAAGGGTGCCTGCCAACTGCGAAGAAGTTTCATAATAAGGGACTTAATTGAGGAGGTGCCAATTGACGTTGGAAATAAGATTTATTGCTGTTAATCCTTTGGAGTAATCCGGGGTTGACTAGTTTTTTTTCAAACTATATATTCCGGTTAATACCATGTTCAACTATTTTCCATATAAAATTAAAAAATAAAAATCTGGTATACAAGAGGGGTTGTAGAAGACTGAGTTGAGGAATTTATGTGAATAGGAAAACAGACTTGTAGATCTTTAGGGAACAAGTGTCAAGAGGTTTCTGGAAAAAAAGAAAGACCTACAAATTACCAAGGCAGTTTTCTTAAGTTTGAAGCAGGGGAAACGGTAACACAGCAACCGACCGAAAAAGCTATGCCAGAACCCTCCCTTTTAAGGAGCTAAGATTGTGCTCAAATTCTTTGTGTAATTTACTGGGACTTGGGGACCAGAAAGACCACTGCAAGCATATTCTTCAGAACCCAGATTAGGGGAAAAGTTTTATTCCTTGGGTGCAAAGTTACTGCTATATTCATCTTAATAAACAAACTAAATGACTTGGCAGGAAGCCAAGTGTGACCCACACATTTCTAAAGAAATGGCCAGAGATCAAAGATGATTATTTTCATCTCTTATAATTGAAGAAATATTTGTCTTGTTTTCCTGTTGCCCAAGGTTGGAGTTCTTTTCCTCCTTCTGGTATGTTGCCTCGAAACCCATGTGCCATTTCCACCACAAAGCTCCCTGGATTCTCCAGAGACAGAACTAATAGGAGATATATATATATGTACACATATACACACACACAGTATATCAATATGAAATATATGAATACATAATCATATATAGTATGTATTATATAATACAAATATTTGCATATTATATATAATGAAGATAATTATGTTGTATATTATATATAATATATTGTGTATATATATGTTCATATATATTGTAAATACAGCTCTTCCTTGACTTACGGTAGTGTTACATCCTGATAAGCCCATTACAATTTGAAATTATTTTAAGTCGAAGATGCATTTCATACACCTAACCTGCCAAGCATCATAGCTTAGCCTAGCCTACCTTACACATGCTCAGGACACTGACATTAGCCTACAGTCAGGCAAAATTATCTAACACAAAGCCTACTGTATAATACAGTGTTGAATATCTCATGTAATTTATTAAATTCTGTACTGAAAGTGAAACAGAGTGTCTGGGTAGAGAATGGTTGTCAGTGTATCAGTTGTTCGTCCTGTTGGTGGCGTGGCTGCCTGGGAGCAGCCCAGCATCACAAGAGAATATCTTACTGTGTGCTAGCCCTGGAAAAGATCAAGGTTTCTACTGAATGTGTATCACTTTCACACCATCATAAAGTTGAAAAATCCTAAGTGGAACCCCGGGGGGACCATCTGCATTTATCATGATGAATTGGCTCATGCAATGGTGGAGGAGAAGAAGTCCTGCTACAGCTGCCGTCTGTGAGCCGCAGACCCAGGAAAACCGCTGGTGTCGTTCCGTCCAAGTCGGAAGCCCTGGGGACCGGGAGAGCCAATGGTGTGAGTCCCATTGAAGGGCAGAAGACACATGTCCTAGGTCAGCAGTCAGGCAGAGAGAGTAGAATTGTTCCTTTCTCGGCCTTTTCTGTTCAGGCCCGCAAGGAGCGGGTGAGGCCCACCCACACTGAGGAGGTTAATCCACTTTACTGAGTCTGCTGATTCAAATGCTCATCTCATCCAGAAACCCCTTCCCAGACACCCCCAGAAATAACGTTTAGCCATAATATCTGGATACTCCATGATGCAGTCAAGTTGGCACGTCACACTCCATCGTGAGTGACTTTGGTCTGTTGTCATGTTTGTGGAGCCCCTAGTTTCCACTCAGTGGTTACTGGTGCTGAACAGGGAAGAACAAATCTGACTCCATATTGGGTCTGTTTCTTTAACCTTTGTATTCTGTTGCTTTTGCTACAAGTTAATCACCAAAGGGGTTGCTGCCTATAAGCTTAGATTATGCATCATGGCCCATCTCTGGGACCCCTGCCTCTCAGGTCATGAGCATTAAGCTAACATACCTTTGTTTAGCTCACAGGAAACATCCTGACCAGGCCCACCTGTGAAGGACTGCAGGGAGGAAGAAATGAACACCCCCCCTCTGGAGGCTGATGGGAGCCAGGAAATGCTTGGCTTTGCTCCGTCCCCTTTTAGTATAAAAGAAGCCTGCGTTCTAACTCAGGCAAGATGGGTCTTTGGGGCACACGGCCACCACCTTCTCAGTCTGCTGGCTTTCCAGACGAAGTCTCTCTTTCTCGCCTCAGCAGCTCGTCTCTCCGTATCTTGGACTCGGCGACAATGGGGGCTGTGAGAGCAGAACAGATTGATGACAGGATTTCTCCTTTTGAGGAAGAGACACTTCAGGAGGACAGCAGTCTCTGCCTGGACCAGCTCTTGGCTCAAGCTGACATGGTAACTATGACAGCTGATGGAGCTGGATGAGCACCCTGAAGATAGCTGGGACCTTCCGGGGAGGAAAGCCTGCAGGGGACCTCCTGGGCTTGGGGCTACTCTCCTTCACCCCCTCACCTGCTGGGCCCCCAGCTGACCAGTTTGTGAAGCCACTGCCCGGCAGGACACCAGCTGTCTTTGGAAAGATCTTGCTACGAGCCATTTTCCTCCAGTGATGAAAACTTTTCTCAGGACAATGCACTGCTTTATAGAAACAACCTTTTTCATAAATACAGCCCGTGCCCCATTTGTGAACAGCGGTTGGTGCATTACTGCAATGGAGTGACTCTTCTTAGTTTAGGATGGGGAAGATTTGTGGGGAAAAGTGGTTGGACTTGGGGTGGGACTGGATTTCCTTCTTTCTCTTTTAACTATCTATATCAGCCGGCTGAGTGCGAGAAGCTGTCGAAATCCGTCACCATCACCTGAGCCCCGCTAGCAGGTACGGCCTCAGTGAGAAGGTATAAATGGTCAGAAATTCAGGGTCTGGAAATCGGAGCTATCAGTCTTAGCATCTGTGAGCTCTTTCTGAGAAAACAACAGGCACAGAAAAAGGTACTATTCCTGGAGACTTTCTTTGTTTCCCTCAACTAATGAGGAAAGTTGGAGCCCTTTCCTTTTACTGATGAAGTGCTCACATCTGGGTCTTATTTCAGATCACAATTGCCAGCCTCCAGGTATCACGTTCTGTAAATCTTAGTGAGTCTCGGCTTTTAGGCCAAACTGCCTGACAGTCTTCCGGGTGAGGGACCCAGATAAGACTGGGAGGCTTGAGAATGTAGGGCAATCTTTCGGCTTCACAAGCAGCCAGAATTTGTCATGTTTCTTTTAGCCTCTAACAGGCCTCAATGTCTTTGTTCCTGAGGGAAAGTTGTGGGCATATAACGCCTACTGAGCTTCCCCAACTTGTCTCTGTGTCTCAGCTGGTAAACTTTGCCCCTGTTTCATTTTGAATCCATTCTGAAGTTCTCAGAATAAAAGTACCAGCCGGTGTATTTGATTTCATAATAATAGCTGACATTCACTAAGCACTAATTGTGTGTTCAGGCAGGCTAAGCATTCTGTATGCGTTCCATCAGCAAATGGCCGCTAAAGACTTTTTTTTTAAATTGAAGTATAGTGGATTTGCAATGTGTTAGTTTCAGGTGTACAGCACAGTGATTCGGTTATACATATATATCTATTTTTCAGATTCTTTCCCCTTGTCGGTTACTACAAAAAATTGAATATAGTTTCCTGTACTGCACCGTAGGTCCTGCTGGTTACCTGTTTTATATACAGTGGTGTGTATCTGTTAATCCCAAACTCCTAATTTATCCCTCCGCCCTTTCCCCTTTGGTAACCATAGTCTGTTTTCTGTGTCTGGCCCACTAAAGACTCTCACAGCAGGTGTTACTCACACCCTGTTGATAAGGCCAGAGAAGCCTTCCCTAGGCCACGTAGCTAAGGAAGCAGTGAAATCAAAATTGCGAATTACGTTTGTGTAGCTGGAGATTTTAAACAAATTCCCTTATTCATGTTTGACATTGGGAGGACACAAAGGAACTGCTTCAGTTATCCATTGTGAGGTCACAAATCTCCCCCAAACCTAGTGGCTTATAACAACAGTAATTTATTATTTCTCATGACACTGCCAGTTGACCAGGAGGTCTTGTCTCCCCTGACGGTGAGTTGGCTGGAAGGTCCAACATGGGCTCACTCCCATGGCCGGCTGTCGGTGCTGGAGGCCAACTGGCGCTGTTAGCTGGACACCTCAGTTCTCTCCTACATGGACCTCTCATGTGGCTGCTTGGGTTTCCTCACAGCAAGGTGACTGGGCTTTAAGAAGGAACGTTCCAAGAAGACAAGCCCCATTGTGAAAGTGCTTAGGAAAACTTCACTTGCTAACGGCCCATGGGCCAAAGTTGGCCTCATGGCCAAGCCCTGGGTCAATGTGGGAAGCTTTACAAGGAGATGGATCTTGAGAGCTGGGGTTCACTGGGGTGGGGGTCATCAGTAACAGCTGGACTACAGGCATGATGGGATACTATTATTACTATTATTTTGCCTGAAAAGCATCCTTCTTTCCCCTTCAGGCTAATAGCAAAGCTCATCGATTAGCATTTCATGTTGCGTTTACAGCCCTTCGCATATAAGTTCTGAAATTTTGAGCGGTGATGTTTGGGCTGTTAAACGGGTCAGTAGTTGGCTAATTCATTTATTAATTTAGTGAGAGTCTAGTGAGAGAGTTAACTTATTAACACACTTGATAGCTTGTGTAATAATCACAGAACCCTAGCAAGAGGTGTTATTGTCTCTGCTTTACAGGTGAGGAGGTGCAGTCACCTGGCCCAGGTCGCACACCTGGTTCTCAGCAGATCTGGTCAGAGCGTCTGCTGGGCCCCAGAGCCGCGCTCCTTGTCGTGTCCCCCCCCCGCCCCCCCACCCGTGCTGAACACACACTGGGGAGCTGAGGAATCAACAACACAGGCCGCCTGAAGGCTGCGGGGAGGAGTAAAGATCTTTTAAAAATGGATTGCAGTTAAGTTGAGGAGGAAGCTCGTGGCAGCAAACGTCTGTAGCCTTTGGCTAATTTCTTGCTGATGTGTTAGACTCGTGGGCCTGGTCTTAACCCTTCTGCATCTCTAACTGTTTTTAAAAACAACATATAAAAGGGGACTTCCCTGGCGGTCCAGTGGTTAAGACTCCGCGCTTCCATTGCAGGGGGCGAGGGTGCGGTCCCTGGTCGGGGAACTAAGATCCCACATGCCGTGTAGTGCGGCCAAAAATATTTGAAAACAGAGCGACTACATATAAAATATACGCAGCATAGGGCTCGCCTGGTGGCGCAGTGGTTGAGAGTCCGCCTGCCGATGCAGGGGACACGGGTTCGTGCCCCGGTCCGGGAAGATCCCACATGCCACGGAGCGGCTGGGCCCGTGAGCCATGGCCGCTGAGCCTGCGCGTCCGGAGCCTGTGCTCCGCAACGGGAGAGGCCACAGCAGTGAGAGGCCCGCGTACCGCAAAAAAAAAAAAAAAATATATATATATATACGCAGCATAAAATGCACCAGCTTAACCAGCGATAGGCGTCCAGCTCAGTGGCATTACGTACACGGGCACTGTTGTGTGACCACCACCACTGATGCGCGAAGTCTTTCATCATCCCAGATGGAAACTCCTGGCCCTCTAAGACTTCTGAGCAGAAGAATTATTGGTGCCTTTTGAAACTTTATTTGGAAGGGAAGTGCCGGGTAAGTGCCCTTCATCTGGGTGCCCTGGGCTGGTCAGGAATGGGCACCTCAAAATCCCATCAGGTTGCCTCTGGAAGTCTTCCTAAAGTTCAGAGGTGTCCCGTGGGGTTCAAAGTCAGTGAAAAGGAAGCCACGGTCGGGGGTGTCAGGAGGTTGCTGGAGGGAGGTGGTCGTTATGGGCCAAATGGTGTCTCCCAAAATTCACATGTTGAAGTCCTAACTCACCAACTCCACTACCACCACCTGCACCTCAGAAGGTGAATGTGCTTGGAGATTAGGCCTTTAAAGAGGTGATTAAGGTAAAATGATGTCACGTGGGTGGGACCTAAAGCCAGTGTAACTGGCGTCCTCGTTAAAAAGGGAAATTAGGACTGACATACACAGAGGGAAGACCCTGTGAGGACACAGGAGACGGCCGTCTACAAGCCCAGGAGAGAGGCCTCGGAGAAACCAGCCCTGTGACACCTTGATCTTGGATGTCTGGGCTCCAGAACTGTGAGCACGTAAATTCTGTGGATTAAGCCACTCCGTCTGGTGGTGCTTTGTTTTTGTCCACGCAGACTAACATAGTGGGGGAGGACCCTGAGGCTTGGGGGCCGGCAAAGCTGTGGACCTCAGTCCTAAGAGGGGCTGAGGGGGAGGTACCTGGTGGTCACTTGGTGAGCAGTGGTTTCAGGGAAAGCGGTGGAGGTCATTCTTAAATGCTCCTACTGCGTGGTTCACTTGCTCTCGGTCAAAAGACCAGGATGTGATTCCAAAACCTGGATGCAGACCCGGAGGGCCATGGATTTCTGAGAGAGGCGAACTCTGAACTGTGGTTCCCCCGACAAGGACAGAAAGATGGAGCAGTGACTGTCAGCCCCGAGTCTACAAGCTGGGCTGCAGCCCCTCGGATTTTTAAAAAGTAATTTGAAATTGTGGCAAAAAAACACAGCATAAAATCTACCTTCTTAACCATTTTTAAGTGTACAGTTCAGTTACGTTAGCTACGTTCACACTGCTGGGCAGCACATCTCCAGGAAGTCGTCATCTTGCAAAACGGAAACTCTGTACCCACTGAACAACAGCTGTCCTTCCCCTCCCACAGCCCCTCAGGTTTTAAAGGGCGAACCCGTTGAGCGTGGAATTCTGCCAGCCTGGAGAGGCTTGGCTTTGGGGTTGCTGAGTGTCCTGGACTCTTCTGTACGTCGTGCGGGTCCACGTATGATATCTAAGGACCGAATTCTGACCAGTGCCTGCAGTGAGGGAGATTAAAATCACAGTGGTTTACCTGCGGGCATCGCTCACTTGGTTCCCAGCGACCGCATGCATAGAGACAGGAATGGGGTCCCGGTTCAGCAAGTCTGTGCATTGACTGAGCTTCTCTTTACCTGTCATCCCGAGGCCGCAGGCCCCAGGCCCTCGCCTTCACCGGGGCCAGAGGCACATGGCGCTGCCTTCCTGGCTCCCAGGAACCTGCCTCGGTGTCAGCGAGACAGAACTGGCGGCGGCCGAGCGCGGGGCTTGGTCCTTAGCTCACGGTGCACATCACGCACGCCCGTGTGATGGGGTAAAAAAACAAAACGGGGGGGACACTTCCCTGGCAATAAATGAAGCAGAGACCCAGCGGCCACAGGCCTCTTCTTCCCACTCCTGAGGGAAGCACAATGGGCAGGAGGATGTGGGAGAAAGGAGCATGTTGGGGGTCAGAGCTCCTGGATCAGAGCCCCTCGAAGGGTCTTCTGGCCAGGCCCGTCGTGGGAGGGGTCTCCAGTCCTCAGCGGGGCAATAGGGGAGCAGCCGGGATGGCGGGAGCGAGGGGACCACTGGGCCCTTCTTGGACACCATCCCAGAAGGTGAGAGTCCCACCTGCTCTTTCAGGGCTGGGCTTTGGCCATCGGGCTCCTGGGATTCGTGGGAGGGAAGTGGACGAATCCACACCTGCCCGGGGATGCACTTCCATCGGCCACTTGTCCATGGTGTTGGCAGCAACTGGCCGGAACAGACACTCGCGGTGCAGGCCCAGATGCCAGGACAGGTTGTGGAGAAAGCAGCTTCACGTTTCTCGACCCTCTGTAGGTAAAGCAGAGGGCAGAAGGGGAGCCACTTGAAATACCTGAAATATCTGAGGTAGGTTTATGGGTAAAAACTTCTTTCACAAGATGCAGTTTTTCAAGAGGAAGCAGTTTCTCTTTTCACCACGATGGAGACTTCCCAGCACTTGGGGAAGGTCGTGGTCACCTCCTTGCTGTCCTTTAGCCTAGGAAACTGACAAAGGGGCAGAAGGGGATTGATTTGTCCACCTCCTTCTTCCCTAGAGACAGCAGACAGCAAGTTGCCACTTGGCCTGAACCCAAGACCTGTGCGACCAACAGCGTAGACCCAAGCGAAGCCGGCAGGACAAGAATTGTTCCTGCACGAGCTCGCTTTCAGCCGCGGGTCGGGGGCTGCATCCCCCCTTCTCTGGGGCCTCTCAAAGCAGCTACCTTCCTGCCTCAGGCACTTTCGGGAGGAAAGAAATGCATATTTAAAGGAGGCTGAATTTCATGTAAAAACAAGGCACAGGCCCAGCTGTGAGGGCCCAGCCAGAGAGGGAAAACATCCATTTAAATATTTGGTTTGCATCCAAAATCCACTCCCTCGGAGACCTGGCACTCACCACAGTCTGCTGACCTGCCTGAGAAATAACGCAGACGTTTCTGGTGTGCCTGAGAGGAAGCCTCGACTCCTCCTCGGGACCCCAGAGCCAGAAGCACCCGTCCGGCCCAGGATGCTGGTCAGCCAAGTTCAGCCGAAGCCAGAGCTACCCCAGCCAGTGCTTTCGCTGCTCTGTGGCCGGAGCTTCCTCGGTCACAGCCAAGTAGGGCCCTGAGGCCTCAGGGGGTGGGGCAGAGCTTCCCCATTGTTTTCTGATGCTCCCTTTGGATCCCCGAGCAGCAGATTTCTGAGTTTTCCTGCCCAAACCCAAGACCACCCGTGAAGAATCAGCCGCAGTGTGCGAAGCCATTCCATTTGGCAACTGCTGTTTCCATTCAGAGTTTTCTGGAATTCCAGCGGCTGCCGGCTGCCGCCAGTAGGTTCGTGCCTTTTGTCCTCAGGCTTGAAGGGCACTGGGACCTCTGAGGTGAGGATATGGGGGAGAAGGGCCTGACTGTATCAGAGATCAGGGCAGCACCCCAAACTGGAACCTCCCAGACACTCAGCTGTCCCCCAGGGGCCAAGGTACCATTTGTGAAAAAGCAAAGCACGAGAAATGCAAATAATACAAACCTCCTCCCTCCTCCCATGCCTGGCAATAACAGGTGCCCAGTAAATGGCAGCTGAATTGAATTCTTTGTTGGAAAGAACTGCTTCACTGACTGCAGACTCCTCCCCCCTCCCTGCAGGGTTCAGGAAGGCCAGGTTACTCTCGCCTCCTAGACTGAGCGCTACCAAGTCCCTGCCACGTGCATTTTAAGAAACATTTTGCCAATCAAGAGTGCTGGAGACATTTTGTCCCCGATATTCAAATATGCATGTCAAGGAGGAAAACAAACTATAGAAGTCTTTTTTAAATATTTATTTTCATTGTGGTAAAATACACAACATAAAACTTTCCATCTTGAGCAATTTCAGGTGCACAGTTCAGTGGCATTAGGTACATTCACACCGCTGTGCGCACGTCACCACCATCCACGTCCAGAACTTTTTTCTTCTGGCAAAACTGGAATTCTGTCCCCATTAAACCACACACGCCCTCCTCCCCCAGCCCCCCGCCACCACCCTTCTACTTTCTTCTCAATGAATCTAATGACTCTGGCAATGTCATATACACGGAAAGAAAACTTTTTTTTTAATTTAGAAAAGATCTTGAGGCTAAGGAGAGGATAATCTTTTCAGGCACAAAATCAAAATTTCTGTTCTGTTAAATCACAGTGACGGAGTCCTGTGGTGCGCCTCCCAGGCGCCAGCCTTTCTCTTGGTCACACGAGAGGCGGGAGTGAGGGTGACTAGGGTCTGTGTTTCTGGGGGCCTCTGGGCCCTTGTCTCGGAGCCTGAGTCTATCCGCTGGAGTGCTCTCACCCAGTCCACCTGCTCCACACACGGTGACCCTGTGGCCCTGACCTTTCGCTCCCTCCCTCCCTCCCTCCCTCCGGCCCTCGTACCGCAAAAACAAAACAAAACAAAACAAATCCCATCCGTGTTTCCCTGTCACAGGATGGAACTCTATCTCATTAACTTGGTGCCAAGGCCCTCCAAGACCCCGCTGCAGGTCCCTTCGCCTCAGCTCCAAGCTCCACACTCCAGCCCCTCCTGGGACCCTGGGGGCTGCCCGCTCCCCCTGCACTGCCTCACGGTCCTGGGACTCTCTTGTCTGTCCTGACTGCTCTTCTGCTTTTCTGTCATATCCTTTTTTTTTTTTTTTTTGCGGTACGCGGGTCTCTCACTTCTGTGGCCTCTCCCGTTGCGGAGCACAGGTTCTGGACGCGCAGGCTCAGCGGCCATGGCTCACGGGCCCAGACGCTCCACGGCATGTGGGATCTTCCCGGACCGGGGCACGAACCCGTGTCCCCTACATCGGAAGGCGGACTGTCAACCACTGCGCCACCAGGGAAGCCCCCAGACTGGGTCTTGATGCCTCCATCGCATCCTGGGTGCTCGCAGTGCTGGACGCCTGGCTGACTGACTGGCCTCATTTCATCCTTACAACCCTGGGAGGCGGGTACTGTCTTTGCCCCCAGGTCACAGATGAGGAAATGGAGGGCTATTTGAAGCATTGTCCAGAGCGTTCGTATCATCACCTTGTATTCTAATCTGTTGCTGTAGCTTCCTGCCCTTGAGAACAGGAGCCGTATCTAATTTATTTTCGGATCCCCAAGGCTGAGCATAGACCCTGGTAAGAAGTAGTTGCTACATAGAACAGAGCAGGATAGAACAGAACATCTCACCAGGCCAACTGGCCCAGCAAAAGCAGATGTCTCAGCCTCCTGGCCTGAATTCTGCCCTTGTCCGGCCCAGGGCTGGCCTTAGGGGTAAACTCAGAACGGGGGTCCGTATGGGGTCAGTTCTGGCTCTACTAAAGAAACCCTCCCACAATAGGAAGCATCTTTCCTATCATCTCTAGCAAGCTTCACAGCTATCTCTTTAACTGGATGAACACCTTCATTCCATGAGTAAAAGTAAAGATTTAAAAGAAAATATAACCATTTTCCCCCTTTCTCTGCTTGGTATTTCCCAATTTTACCCACTGTTGAATTTGTTGATTTGGAGACCGACCCTTCCCTTTATCCATTTATTCCAGAATCCATAGTGCTCTGGGTTTGTTTTAAAGCCACGAAGAAAGCAGATATCTTTGAAAGGTGTGTGTATAAACACTACCTGGAAACCAGTGTACTGAAAGCATTTTATTATTTTATATGGTGCAGGAAGAGCCAGTGAGGCTAATTACGAGGGTGTGTTTTACATATAGTGCTTCTTAATCAGTAAGAAGCACTATAGGAGTAGGAGGTTTTTACAATAAACTTTAAAAAAGTGGAAGTGTAATGTACATACAGAAAAGCCACAGATAGAGTACAGCCTGATGTCTTGTCACGAAGTGAGCACATCTGGATCACTGGCCCCCAGGTCAAGAGATGGAGTATTACCACAGCACCTCCCCCCAGGCACCCACCTCCGAGCGCTAAGGTAATCGCTATGCTGACTTCTAACACCATAGGTTCGTTTTGCCTGGTTTGAACGTCATGTAAATGGAATCGTGCAGTATATGCGTTCCTTTGAATCTGGCTTCTTTTGCTCAACATTATGCTGGTGAGATTCAGCAGCTATGCACAGCTGTTGTTAATCCATTTCCATTACTGTAAGAATCCCTTTTATAGATATATTACGATGTATGCATCCACCATTCTCCCATCGATGGACATTTGAGGCTACTGGAAAGAGCGCTGCTGTAGATGTCCTAGTACACATCATTGGTGGCAGTCCGTACACATTCCTGTTGGGTCTATGCCCAGGAGTGGGTTTCTGGGTAGGAGGGTATGCCCGGCCTTAGTGGATACTGCCAAAGAGTTTTCCAAAGTGGTTGTGCTATTTTACATTCCCACCAGCAGTGGATGAGCGTTTCAGTTACTACAGATTCTCCCCAACACTTGGCATGAACGGTCTTTTTCATTTTAGCCATTCTGGTAGGTGTGCATTGATTTCTGGCTGTGCTTTAAATTTGTCTGATGACTTGTGAGGTTGGGCAGTTTTTGTATATTTCTTGGCCATTTGTATTTCTTTCTTTTTTGGTGAAGTCTCTGCTCTTTTCTTTCTTTAATTAACTTGACTATGTTACTTTACTGTGGTAACATATACATAACATCAAGTTTGTCACTGCTAAGTGTACAGTTCAGTGGTATTAGTATATTCATATTACGCTGTAACCATCACCACCATCCATTTCCAGCTGTTTGTCTCTTATGCCCTTTTTGCAATTGGGTTATCAGCCTTTTTCTTATTAATCTGTAGGAATCCTTTACATATCCTGGATACCAGTCCTTCGTCTGTTTTATATATATTATGAATATGCTTCTTCCTCTGAATTACCTTTTCACTCTCTCATGGATGAAAAGAATTCCTAATTTTACAATTGGAAAGCTTCTGCACAGCAAAAGAAATGATCAACCAATGAAAAGGCAACCTATGGAATGGGAGAAAATATCCGCGAAACACACATCTGATAAGGGACTAATATCCAAAATATATAAGGAGGGCTTCCCTGGTGGCACAGGGGTTAAGAATCCGCCTGCCAATGCAGGGGACACGGGTTCGAGCCCTGGTCCAGGAAGATCCCACATGCTCGGGAGCAACTAAGCCCGTGTGCCACAACTACTGAACCTGCGCTCTAGACCCCACGAGCCACAACTACTGAGCCTGCGTGCCACAACTACTGAAGCCCATGCGTCTACAGCCTGTGCTCCGCAACAAGAGAAGCCACTGCAAAGAGAAGCCCACACACCGCAACACAGTAGCCCCCACTCACCACAACCAGAGAAAGCCTGCAAATGGCAATGAAGACCCAACACAGCCAAAAATAAATTAAAATATATATATATATAAGGAACTCATACAACTCAACAGCAGAAGAACAAATAATTCATTTAAAAAATGGGCAGAGAATCTGAATAGACATTTTTTTCAAAGAAAACATACAGATTCCAACAGGTACAGGGGAAAGGGTGCTCAACATCACTCATTGTCAGGAAATGCAAATTAAAACCACAATGAACTATCACCTCACACCTGTTAGAATGGCTATTATCAAAAGACAAGAGATAACAAGTGCTGGAGAGGGTGTGGAGAAAAGGGAACCCTCCTGCACTGCTGGTGGGAATGTAAATTGGTGCAGCCACTATGGAGAACAGTATGGAGGTTCCTCAAAAAATTTAAATAGAGCTACCATATCATCTAGCAATTCTACTTCTCAGTATTTATCTTAAGGAAATAAAAACACTAACTGAAAAAGATATCTGCACCCCCATGTTCATTGCAGCATTATTTACAATAGCCAAGACATGGAAACAACCTAAGTGTCCATCAGTGAATTAATGTGTAAAGAAGATGTCATAAACAAACAAACATACAATGGAATATCATTCAGTCATAAAAAAGAAGGAAACCCTGCCATTTGTAACAACATGGATGGACCCTGCGGGCATGCTAAGTGAAATATGTCAGACAGAGAAAGACAAATACTGCATGATCTCTCTTATACGTGGAATCTAAAAAAAAACACAGCAGAGCCAAGTTCATAGCTACAAGGAACAGATTGGTGGTTGCTAGAGGTGAGGGAGGTGGGTAGCGTGTGGGGAGGAGAAAGGGGTAAAGAGATTCAAAAGGTGCATGTTTCCAGTATAAAATAAATAACTCCTGGGGATGTAATGTGTAGCATGGTGACTATAGTTAACAATACTGTATTGCATATATGAAAGTTGCTAAGAGACTAGATCTTTAAAATTCTCATCACAAGAAAAAAAATGTAACTGTGGTGACGGATGTTAACTTAACGTGGTGATCATTTCATAACATATGCATATATCAAATCATTACGTTGTGTACCATAAGCTTATACAATGTTATATCTCAATCATATCTCAATCAAACTGGGGGAAAAAAGAAATTTTTATTGATCTTTTCCTTTTGGGTTAGTCTTTTTTGTGTCCTGTTGAAGAAATCCTTACCTGTCTCCTAAGGAGTTTTTAAAATCTGCACATGCCTATTAAGCCCTACTTTGTTTCTCTCTTTTCTAAGTGAAAGCAGGTTTATTGAGAGAGATACCCATTCCATAGGCAGAATGCTGTCCGTCTAAGAAGGTGACAGCCGTCAAACCCTACTTTTCTGATGCTTTTTTTTTTCCCCCCTTGGGTTTCCCAGTGTGGACCAGGAAACCTGCTTGACATCTTCTAAAAGAGCTGTAACGCTCTGATGCTTATTTGTGTCAGAAGCGAACTAGGCCTTTCACAGGTGTAATTTCTTATTTTGCGGGAAAACACTATGTTTCTCATCATTATTAGCCCAAACCCGGGCACGAAGCATATGCTGGACCATTTCCACGGCCACCACACGTCCGGACAGCCTTCCTGCATTGGAGGGGATGGGCCTGGGTAGAGCAGGGAGAGAGCCAGGCGGCACCCGTTCCCGGCCCCACCTGCATCCTGCAAGCGTGGGGCGCCGGTGGGAACAGGCGTGATGTCCTCGGGACAAAGCCAAGCCAGAGACATCCTTGTGCAAACAGACTGAGGGTGGAGAAGAATCTGTTTACGCTGACCTGGAGCTCCAGGGGCCGCGTGGACTGGGAAAGGGGTGAAACCGCGGGTGATGAGTCAAACCCATTTCACCTGCCGCCGTTGCTAATCAAGGTCGCTTGAAGACTTGCATGTTCTCCACGCAGCACGTAGCCTAAAAAAAAAAGATGTTGGCCTGAGTTGTTTTCCAGAATCTTGGAGTCACCTGTGTCTAGTTTGAGCTCAGCTGGTTAAGGCTGGATGGGACCACCGGCCCTCCAGCTGGGCATGCGCGAGTGTCCGCTCGATGACCTCTTGAACGTGCAGAGGCCTGTAGCTTAGTTACGCCTGCGCAGAACCTCGGTTCCGCAGCTTTTTCCAATCACCTTTCCCCACGCTCCCCGCCCTCTACCGCCCGGGCTTCTTTATTCCTCATCCCATAAATACCCCAGCCGCTAGCCTTTTGGGAGGCGCGTTTGAGGTTTGTCCTGCCGTCTCCTCGCTCGGCTGCTGTATGAGTGAACCCTCGCTTTGCTGCAGGCCTCGGCGCCTCAGCGTCTTGGCTTGCTGCGCCTCGGGCCAGACGGACTTGGTGCAGTAAAAGGGGCGGATGGAGGAAAGATCCAGCAAGCGGAGGGGCAGAGCTGACAGGATTGAAGCTTCGGGGGAGAAGGGAATGGACGTCCTGTTGAGCAGCTAAGTGATGCAGGAGCGGGAGGCAGGTTGCAGCGGCCGGCTCCCAGCGTCCTCTTGCTGCGGTTGTTTGGGTGCCAGAACCGGCCAGGAGCCCCACGCGGCCGGGAGCCTGCCGGGAAAGGAGGGGAGGGTTGCCCCCACGTGGGCAGAGGCTGGTCGGGCTGGCCTGCAGGTAGGGCTGTTCTGGGGGAGACTCCCGGGAGGTGGCTCCGCACCAGCCTTTCATCTGCATCTGTCTCTTGTTTCTCTCGCTCTCCGGGAACTGAGAATTTTAAACACGCCACGCAAGGCCCAACCTACAAAAAGAAAGTACGTATTTGCCCGCTGGGCTCGGAACTGGTATGATACGTGGTTGCAAATCTTATTTGTGATAAAAAGCGCATCGGTGGCTTCTGGGGGAGAGGTAGAGGTGGGGAGGGGCAGGAGGGTGGGTTACAAGGAGGCTCGAGGAAACTTTGCGGTGATGGAGACGGTCACACTTGATTAAGGTGATGATGTCCCCGGCGTACATGCTAAGGGAAATATGTCAGAGAAAGATGAATACTGTATGATCTCACTTATTTGTGGAATCTAAAAGAAAAACAACAAACCAAAGCTGGTGTGAAAATGTATCAAGTCGTACACTTGAAACGTGCTGTTTATTGCGTGTCAATTACCCCTTGAAGCTGTTAAACCTCCTAACACAGGTGTAGGTAGTTTGCAATGAAGTGGTTCAAGTTACACTTCAGTCACTTGGGTACACGCTTTTCTCCCCAAACCTGCTCCCTTACAGGAGCTGTAGGTTCTTCCAAGTGTCCTGGTCACAAGAGACCAACACCTAGAGGCTGATTCAGGAGCTTCAGCGTGATTGCCAACACCGCTTTTATGTGTTAGGATTCCAGGAAGGTCCAAGCCAAGGAGAGGCCTTGCCGGACGTACATGGTAGGAAAGACACAATCCCGCGTCTCCCGCGCACCTACAGCTACTACGCACGCAGTCGCCGGAGCCTGTGGCTTGAACTTGAAAATCTGCAGGGCCCACGACCAGCATTTCCGTCCTCCTCACAGGTAATGGGATGGTCTTTCCTCCTTCCTGGGAAAATTGGAAATTGAGAGATGGGGGATGGGAGTGAAAACCCTATGGAACGAAGCACACCTGGGTTCCTGGGCAGCTGAGGGCTGGTGCTGCTGTGATAACCACACACTTTGACTGAATAAGAATTACAGGTCATTTCTCCTCTCCAAACTGTGTTTATGTGATAGTTTCTCACTCCAGGATGCTGTGAGCTCCAGAGTAATAAAGCTTTCTGGTAACAAAGGAAGTAAGTGGTAACTGTCGCAACTAACAGACTGCTCCTAACAAAAATTTACAGCAAGGTGTAAATCAACGGACTTTTTTTCATCTTACCCAAGTTGTGTGGGTCTAGGAGAGTGCTTGGGCGGGTCCTTGATGGGCTGACCTGCTGCCATGGGGGCTTTGCCCCAGTCTATTTGCGCTGTGCTCTCAATCTTTCTGTGGATTAACAGTTGCTACCAGGCAGCAGGCCCAGGTCTTTGGCAAAGGATCAGAGGCAGGCAGACGGGTCCCCATGTCAGGATCAGATCCTCATCAGTGCAGCCCTCAACCATCTGAGCTTCAACCCCAGAGCAAAAGGAGGGAGAATGCTGAGCCCCCAAGCAAGACGCTAGAAAGGTCCCCCCATCCCCAAACACCTAGCCGTGGACTCCAGGTGACCAAGGGCCTGAGGTGTGAACTGTCTGCTTCACAGTGAAATCTGAAAAGGTCATGTCGTATGCCAGTGGCCCCTGCCCCAACATGAGGACGTCTAGCCCAGCAAACTGGAGGCCGTTCTAAGGAAGGACCCACTGGAGCCGTGAGTAGGAACAAGGCTGGTACTTGTATCTCTGAGGGCGTGTGTTTCCAAACATTCAGGCAGGTGCCCTTTGGAAATCTGGGTGACGTTTCTCAAGATGGGGACAAAAGGGGCATTCCACCAACAGGTGTATTTTATAAGAACAAGTTATATAAACACTCCTGTAAAATTGAAACCACTTAACGCTAATTTATTTGAGAAGTAAGTTTCTCAGTGGCAGCTACTAGAAATAACAAGTGATAGCAAAACCAAGTTTGTATATTCTGTGCTTTTGTTTTGGGTTTTTTTTGGCTGCACTGCGTGGCATGTGGGATCTTAGTTCCCTGCCCAGGGATTGAACAAAGCCCTTGGTAGTGAAAGCACGGAGTCCTAACCACTGGAGCGCCGGGGAATTCCCTTGTGCATTTGTAACTATCCCTCACCCCCCAAATCGACTTGGTTCTTGGTTTGGGTAATGGGAGTGAGATGCCAGGCTGGAGTCAGGAGGGAGGGTGCATATTCCAAATGAGCTTGGTTCCTGAGTTTAAGACGGTGAGTAGCAGAAGTTTATGTAATGAAAGATCTAAAAACTGACTTTGGCTCATGAGCTCTTGAGAGCAAGGACACCTGTAACGGCATACGTGTAACACATGTACAAACGCTTCTAAAATTCAAGAGGCAACGTCACATTCACATCTGTTTCTGAAAATCAAGTCTAGCTCTCAGCTGCTTGTTTGCAGAGGGCGTGAAAGTGCAGGTGTTCCCGGCTCCTTCCCCAGCTACATGCACCTGGCCCCTGGGGTGTGCGGAGCCCAGGGGACAGTGTGGGGCAGAGGACCCTGGGGTGTCTGGAGCCCAGGGGACAGTGCGGGGCAGAGCTACGCTCCTGGGTGTGATTTGGTTGCTGTCAAATACCTGCTCCAACCCTTACTAGGGGGTGACCTTAGGGAAATCACGTAACCTCCCTGTTTTCTCACCTGAAAAATGGAATAGGTTATGATTCTAATGTAGAGATGGCTGAATGATTCCTACTATAAGTAGTAAACACTCATTGTATGAATATACACTATATCACTGTCACTGATAACACTGAGTTGCACCGATTGTACGGGCATAAAACCATCTATGTATCCAGTTCCTTATAAAGTGATGTGTGGTTTTTTGGGTTTTTCTTTCTTCTTTGTTTTTTGGGGTTTTTTTGGCCGTGCAGCATGGCTTGCGGGATCTTAATTCCCCGACCAGGGATCACACCTGTGCCCCCTGCAGTGGAAGCACCGAGTCCTGACTACTGGACCGCCTGGGAATTCCCCAAAGTGATGTTTAAATGCAGAGAATAAACGGGGCCTCTCTCCTCACTGGCTCCGGTGGTAAATGACCCTCAGTTCCCTAGTTCGTGGGTGGCTCTTCAGGGCCACCACAGCTCGGCAGCAGGCTTCCCCAGAGTGAGCAGGGAGAGGTAGAAAGAGCAAGTCCCAGTATCTCACAGTCTGATCTCAGGAGTGACAACCTGTTACTTCTGCTGTTTTCCACTTGTCTTAAAAAGTTGCTGGGTCCAGCCCCTACAGAAGAGGAGGGTGCGAGTCCCCAGAGGTGTGATCAGTGGGAGGGAATTTAGAAGTCTCCGTACTCACACTTGGAAACTCAAAAATAAAACAAAACCAGTTACATGACTGAATATCCCACCTCCATTGAAGACGCAGGAAGGTCAGGTGCTATCAATTGCGGAGATGTGCCAACATCTACCCTTGATGGTTTTGCACTTGTCTGTTTTCTGGAGTAGCAACGTCAGTTTTTGCTTTATATGTTGAGGATAGGTGAGTAGGTACACATCTGGAATTGTTTTGTCTTTTAGTAGAACTCAGTCAGCTGTCATTCTGAAGTAAAGCTTTTTTTCTAACATGTTTTTTTGTGTGTGTGTGTGTGTGTGGCATGTGGGATCTTCCTGGACCGGGGCACGAACCCGTGTCCCCTGCATCGGCAGGCAGACTCTCAATCACAGCACCACCAAGGAAGCCCCTAACATGCTTTTTTAACAGATATTTTGGTGTTAATGCGGCTACACCAGTTGTTTTGGGTTTTTTTTGGTTAGTATTTACACAGTATATATTTTCCACTTTACCTTCAACTCTTCAGTTGTAGATGTTTGTAAAGAGCATATATGTATATCTAGACTTCTTCACACAAGCATTTAGTCTCCCTTCACTTAACATATTAATGCTTTGAGCTAAAAGCCACATCAACTATGTTTATTATTTGTCCATTTTCATTCCTTATTTTGGATCAATTAAATATTTTCCCACTTTTTCCCTATGTTGAGAGGATGTGTACATCTTAAAAAATGGAGAGGGCTTCCCTGGTGGTGCAGTGGTTGAGAGTCCGCCTGCCACTGCAGGGGACACGGGTTCGTGCCCTGGTCCGGGAGGATCCCACATGCCGTGGAGCGTCTGGGCCCGTGAGCCATGGCCTCTGAGCCTGCGCGTCCAGAGCTTGTGCTCCGCAACGGGAGAGGCCACAAGGGTGAGAGGCCCGTGTACTGCAAAAAAAATAAATAAATAAAAATAAATAAAAAACGGAGAATCCGAACACCATAAAATTAACTTTCAAAGTGTAATATTCAATGGTTTTTAGTATATTCATAAGGTTGTGCAAAAATCTCGAATTTCAGAACGTTTTCACTTCCCAGTTAAAACCCTGTGCTTGCTAGCAGTCACCCCTCTTGCTCTCGCCGCCCTCGGTCCCTGGCAACTACCAATCTCCTTTCTGTTTCTATGGACTTGTCTATTCGGGCATCTCATCTAAATGGAGCCATGCAACATGTGGCCTCTTGTGTCTGCTTTTTCCACTTAGCGTGATGTTTTTGAGGCTCAGCCACATTGTGGCGTGTATCAATACTTCATTCCTTTTTATTGCCAACTAGCTTTCCATTACTTGGCTATACCGTATTCTGTTTATCCATTCATCCGTTAATGGACATCTCAGTTGTTTCTACTTTTTGACTGTAATGAATAATGGTGCTAAGAACATTTGTGTACAAGTATTTGAGTATTTGTTTTTTGTTTTCTTGGTTATATAATTGGGAATGGAATTGCAGAATTATATAGTAACTCTGTGTTTAACTTTTTTTGTGGAACTATCAAGCTGTTTTTCCACAGTGGATGCACCAATTTATATTCCTGCTAGCAGTATAGGTTTCCAGTTTTTCCACATTTTCATCAATGTTGGGTATTTTCCGTTTTTTCCATTATAGCCATCCTAGTATATTGAAGTGGTATGTGATTATGGTGTTTTTAAAAATGTTTATTTATTTGGCTGTGCTGGGTCTTTAGTTGCAGCATGCAGGATCTAGTTCCCTGACCAGGGATCGAACTTGGGCCCCCTGCGTTGGGAGCATGGAGTCTTAACTGCTGGACCACCAGGGAAGTCCCTTATTAAGGTTTTGATTCGCATTTCCCTAATGATTAATGATATGAATATCTTGTCATGTGCTTACTGGCCATTTGTATATCCTTGGAGAAATGTCTATTCAGATCCTTTGCCCATTTTTAAATTGTGTTGTCTCTTTACTGTTGAATTGTAAGAGTTATATATTCTGGACATTAGACCCTCGTAACATTTATAATTTGCAAAAAGTTTCTCTAGTCTGTGAGTTGCCTTTTCACTTTCTTGGTAGTGTTATTTGAAGTAAAAAGTTAAAAAAAATTTTTTTTGATGAAGTCCAACTTATGTTTTTCCTTGGTTTTATGCTTTTAGTGTCATATCTAAAAAATTATTGCCTAATCCAAGATCATGAGAAGTTATACCTATGTCTTCTGAAAGTTTTATATTTGTAGATCTTAGATTTAGTTTTGTTTTTAATCCATTTTGAGTTTTGTTTATGGTGAGTCCAACTTGATACTTTTGCACGTAGATATCCAGTTGTCCCAGAATCATTTATGAAAAAGACTCTTCTCTCCCCATTGAGTGATCTTGGCATCCTTGTTGAAAATCAGTTGATTATAGATGTAAGGATTTACTTCTGGACTCAGTTTTATTCCATTGATCCATATGTCTTTCCTTATGCCAGTACCACACTGTCTTGATTGCTGTAGCCCTGCAGTAAGTTTTGAAATTGGGAAGTGTGAGATCTCCAACTTTGACTTCACTTTCAAGATTGAATTGGCTATCCTGTATCCCTTGCATTTTCATATGAATTTTAGGATTAGCTCATCCATTTCTGCAAAAAAGGCAGTTGGAATTTTGATAGGGATTTCACTGAATCTGTAGACAAATTTAGTTTTGCCAGTTTGACAATGTTAAGTCTCCCAATCCATATGAATGTCTTTCTATTTATTGAGGTTGCCTTTAATTCTTTCAGCAGTGTTTTGTAGTTTCCAGTGCACAGGTCTTGCACTTCTTTGGTTAATTTATTCCTAATTTATTTTTTTGATTCTTTTGTAGATGGAATTGCTTAATTTCATTTTCAGATTGTTTGTTGCTAGCGTATACAATAGCTAGCGATACAATTGGTTTTTGTATATCGATCTTGTATCCTGCAACCTTATCTACTCTCTTGGCAACTTGCAGACGTACAACACAGCATTAACTATAAGTTGTGGTTGCTGTACATCACATCCCCATGACTTATTTATTTTATAACTGAAATTCATACCTCTTGATCCCCTTCATCCGTTTCACCCACTCCTCCCGCCCCCATCTCTGGCAACCACCCATCTGTTTTCTGTATCTCTGAGCTTGGCGGGTTTGTTTTATTTTGAATTTCACATGTAAGTGAGATCATACAGTGTTCATCTTTCTCTGACTCATCTCACTTAGCATAATTTCCTCGAGGTTTATCCATATTGTCACAACTGGCAAGATCTCATTGTTTTTTCTGACTGAGTAATATTCCATTTTTCTTGTGTAATTATCCTGGCTAGAACCTTTAATAAAATGTTGTAAAAAAGTGGCAAGAGCAAACATCTTTCTCTTATTCCTGATCTTCGGGTGAAAGCTTTCACACTATTAAGTATGATGTTAGCTATGGGTTGTTCATAGATGCCCTTTATCAAGTTAAGGATGTCCCTTCTATCCCTGTTTTTTTTATTTTTTAATTTTATTTTTTGGCTGCGTTGGGTCTTTGTTGCTGCACGCGGGCCTTCTCTAGTTGCAGCGAGCGGGGGCTACTCTTCGTTGTGGTGCACGGGCTTCTTATTGTGGTGGCTTCTCTTGTTTTGGAGCACAGGTTCTAAGTGCGTGGGCTTCAGTAGTTGTGGCATGTGGGCTCATTAGTTGTGGCTCGTGGGCCCTAGAGCGCAGCAGGCTCAGTAGTTGCGGCGCACAGGCTTAGTTGCTCCGCGGCATGTGGGATCTTCCCGGGCCAGGGCTTGAACCCATGTCCCCTGCATTGGCAGGAGAATTCTTAACCACTGAGGCACCAGGCAAGTCCCTATCCCTGTTTGTTGAGTGCTTTTATTATGGGGACTGTCAGATTTTTTAAGTGCTTTTTCTGCTTTTGAGATGATCATGTAGTTCTATCCTTCATTTTATCAATATTGTATATTGATTTTTGTGTGAGTGTGTGTGTTTAAGCTTGCATTCATGAAATAAATCACACTTGGTCACGGTGTGTGATTTTTATATGGTGCCAGATAATTTTGTAGAGAATTTTTGCTCTTATATTAATGTTGATCTATAGTTTCCTTCTCTTGTGATGTCTTTGTGTGATTTTGGTATTAGGGTAATATTGGCCTCATAGAGTAAGTTAAAAAGTGCTTTATTTCTTGGAAGCATTTACAAAGGAACTGATTCCTCCTTTTTCTTTTTTTAATTTTATTTTTTATACAGCAGGTTCTTATTAATCTATTTCATACATATTAGACTATACATGTCAATCCCAATCTCCCAATTCATCCCACCACCACCACCCCACACCCCACTTTCCCCCCTTGGTGTCCATACGTTTGTTCTGTACATCTGTGTATCTACTTCTGCCTTGCAAACTGGTTCATCTGTACCATTTTTCTAGATTCCACATATATACGTTAATGTACGATACTTGTTTTTCTCTTTCTGACTGACTTCACTCTGTATGACAGTCTCTAGGTCCATCCACGTCTCAGTAAATGATTCAATTTCGTTCCTTTTTATGGCTGAGTAATATTCTATTGTATATATGTATCAGAACTTCTTTATCTATTCGTCTGTCGATGGGCATTTAGGCTGCTTCCATGACCTGGCTATTGTAAATAGTGCTGCAACGAACATTGGGGTGCATGTGTCTTTTTGAATTACGGTTTTCTCTGGGTATATGCCCAGTAGTGGGATTGCTGGATCATAGGGTAAATTCTATTTTTAGTTTTTTAAGGAACCTCCATAGTGTTCTCCATAGTGGCTGTATCAATTTACATTCCCACCAACAGTGCAAGAGGGTTCCCTTTTCTCCACACCCTCTCCAGCATTTGTTATTTGTGGATTTTCTGATGATGCCCATTCTAACTGGTGTGAGGTGATACCCCAATGTAGTTTTGATTTGCATTTCTCTAATAATTAGTGATGTTGAGCAGCTTTTCATGTGCTTCTTGGCCGTCTGTATGTCCTCTTTGGAGAGACGTCTGTTTAGGTTTTCTGCCCATGTTTGGATTGGGTTGTTTTTTTAGTATTGAGCTGCATGAGCTTCCTTGTATATTTTGGAGATTAATCCTTTGTCCGTTGATTTGTTTGCAGATATGTTCTCCCGTTCTGAGGGTTGTCTTTTCGTCTTGTTTATGGTTTCCTTTGCTGTGCAAAAGCTTTAAAGTTTCATTAGGTCCCATTTGTTTATTTTTGTTTTTATTTCCATTACTCTAGGAGGTGGATCAAAAACGATCTTGCTGTGATTTACGTCAGAGTGTTCTTCCTATGTTTTCCTCTAAGAGTTTTATAGTGTCCGGTCTTACATTTGGGTCCTGTATCCATTTTGAGTTTATTTTTGTGTATGGTGTTAAGGAGTATTCTAATTTTTTTAAATTTTTACTTATTTTTTTGAGGTACATGGGCTTCTCACTGTTGTGGCCTCCTCTCCCGTTGCGGAGCACAGGCTCTGGATGCGCAGGCTCAGTGGCTATGGCTCACGGGCCCAGCTGCTCCGTGGCATGCGGGATCTTTCTGGATCAGGGCATGAACCCGTATCCCCTGTATCGGCAGGTGGACTCTCAACCACTGTGCCACCAGGGAAGCCCAAGGAAAGAAGGCTTTTTCTTTTTATTTATTTTTGTGGTACGCGGGCCTCTCACTGTTGTGGCCTCTCCTGTTGTGGAGCACAGGCTCTGGACACGCAGGGCCAGCGGCCATGGCTCACGGGCCCAGTCGCTCTGTGGCATGTGGGATCCCCCCGGACCGGGGGCATGAACCCATCTCCCCTGCATCGGCAGGTGGGCTCTCAACCACTGCGCCACCAGGGAAGCCCAGGGAGTATTCTAATTTCATTCTTTTACATGTAGCTGTCCAGTTTTTCCAGCACCACTTATTGAAGAGACTGTGTTTTCTCCATTGTATATCTTTGCCTCCTTTGTCATAGATTAGTTGACCATAGGTGCATGGGTTTATCTCTGGGCTTTCTATCTTGTTCCATTGATCTATGTTTCTGTTCTTGTGCCAGTACCTTATTGTTTTGATTACTGTAGCTTTGTAGTATAGTCGGAAGTCAGGGAGTCTGATTCCTCCAGCTCTGTTTTTTTCCCTCAAGACTGCTTTGGCTATTCGGGGTCTTTTGTGTCTCCATACAAATTTTAAGATGATTTGTTCTACTTCTGTAAAAAAAATGCCATTGATAATTTCATAGGAATTGCATTGAATCTGTAGATTGCTTTGGGTAGTATAGTCAGTTTCACAGTATTGATTCTTCCAATCCAAGAACATGGTATATCACTGTATCTGTTGGTATCATCTTTAATTTCTTTCATCAGTGTCTTATAGTTTTCTGTATACAGGTCTTTTGTTTCCCTAGGTAGGTTTATTCCTAGGTATTTAATTTTTTGTTGCAACGGTAAATGGGAGTGTTTCCATAATTTCTTTTTCAGATTTTTCATCATTAGTGTATAGGAATGCAAGAGATTTCTGTGCATTAATTTTGTATCCTGCTACTTTACCAGATTCATTGATTAGCTCTAGTAGTTTTCTGGTGGCATTTTTAGGATTCTCTATGTATAGTATCATGTCATCTGCAAACAGTGACAGTTTTACTTATTCTTCTCCAATTTGTATTCCTTTTACTTCTTCTCTGATTTCTGTGGCTAGGACTTCCAAAACTATGTTGAATAATAGTGGTGAGAGTGGACATCCTTGTCTTTTTCCTAATCTTAAAGGAAATGCTTTCAGTTTTTCACCATTGAGAATGATGTTTGCTGTGGTTTTGTCATATATGGCCTTTATCATGTTGAGGTAGGTTCCCTCTATGCCCACTTTCTGGAGAGTTTTTTTTTTTTTTATCATAAATGGGTGTTGAATTTTGTCAAAAGCTTTTTCTGCATCTATTGAGATGATCATATGGTTTTTATTCTTCAATTTGTTAATATGGTGTATCACATTGATTTGCATATGTTGAAGAATCCTTGCATCCCTGGGATAAATCCCACTTGATTGTGGTGTATGATCCTTTTACTGTGTTGTTGGATTCTGTTTGCTAGTATTTTGTTGAGGATTTTTGCATCTACATTCATCAGTGATACTGGTCTGTAATTTTCTTTTTTTGTACTATCTGTCTGATTTTGGTATCAGGGTGATGGTGGCCTTATAGAACGAGTTTGGGAGTGTTCCTTCCTCTGCAATTTTTTGGAAGAGTTTGAGAAGGATAGGTGTTAGCTCTTCTCTAAATGTTGGATAGAATTCTCCTGTGAAACTGTCTGGTCCTGGGCTTTTGTTTGTTGGAAGATTTTTAATCACAGTTTCAATTTCATTACTTGTGATTGGTCTGTTCATATTTTCTACTTCTTCCTGGTTCAGTCCTAGAAGGTTCTACCTTTCTAAGAATTTGTCCATTTCTTCTAGGTTGTCCATTTTACTGGCATAGAGTTGCTTGTAGCAGTCTCTTAGGATGCTTTGTATTTCTGCAGTGTCTGTTGTAGCTTCTCCTTTTTCATTTCTAATTTTATTGATTTGAGTCCTCTCCCTCTTTTTCTTGATGAGTCTGGCTAATGGTTTATCAATTTTGTTTATCTTAAAGAACCAGCTTTTAGTTTTATTGATCTTTGCTATTGTTTTCTTTGTTTCTCTTTCATTTATTTCTGCTCTGATCTTTATGATTTCTTTCCTTCTGCTAACTTTGGGTTTTGTTTTTTCTTCTTTCTCTAGTTCCTTTAGGTGTAAGGTTAGATTGTTTACTTGAGATTTTTCTTGTTTCTTGAGGTAGGCTTGTATAGCTATAAACTTCCCTCTTAGACCTGCTTTTGCTGCATCCCATAGGTTTTGGGTTGTCATGTTTTCATTGTCATTTGTCTCTAGGCATTTTTTTAATTTCCTCTTTGATTTCTTCAATGATCTCTTGGTTATTTAGTAACATATTGTTTAGCCTCCATGTGTTTGTGTTTTTCACATTTTTTCCCCTGTAATTCATTTCTAATCTCATAGTGTTGTGGTCAGAAAAGATGCTTGATATTATTTCAATTTTCTTAAATTTACTGAGGCTTGATTTGTGACCCAAGATATGATCTATCCTGGAGAATGTTCCGTGCGCACTTGAGAAGAAAGTGTAGTCTGCTGTTTTTGGATGGAATGTCCTATGAATATCAATTCTATCTGGTCTATTGTGTAATTTAAAGCTTCTGTTTCCTTATTTTCATTTTGGATGATCTGTCCCTTGGTGTAAGTGAGGTGTTAAAGTCCCCCACTATTATTGTGTTACTGTCAATTTCCTCTTTTATAGCTGTTAGCAGTTGCCTTATGTATTGAGGTGCTCCTATGTTGGGTGCATATATATTTATAACTGTTATATCTTTTTCTTGGCTTGATCATTATGTAGTGTCCTTCCTTGTCTCTTGTAACATTCTTTATTTGACAGTCTATTTTATCTGATACGAGTATAGCTACTCCAGCTTTCTTTTGATTTCCATTTGCATGGAATATCTTTTTCCATCCCCTCACTTTCAGTCTGTATGTGTCCCTAGGTCTGAAGTGGGTCTCTTGTAGACAGCATATATATGGGTCTTGTTTTTGTATCCATTCAGCAAGCCTGTGTCTTTTGGTTGGAGCATTTAATGCATTCACATTTAAGGTAATTATTGATATGTATGTTCCTATGGCCATTTTCTTAATTGTTTTGGGTTTGTTTTTGTAGGTCCTTTTCTTCTCTTGTGTTTCCCACTTAGAGAAGTTCCTTTAGCATTTGTTGTAAAGCTGGTTTGGTGGTGCTGAATTCTCTTAACTTTTGCTTGTCTGTAAAGCTTTTGATTTCTCCATCGAATCTAAATGAGATCCTTGCTGGGTAGAGTAATCTTGGTTGTAGTTTCTTCTCTTTCATCACTTTAAGTATTATTATGCCACTCCCTTCTGGCTTGTAGAGTTTCTGCTGAGAAATCAGCTGTTTAACCTTATGGAAGTTCCCTTGTATGTTATTTGTCATTTTTCCCTTGCTGCTTTCAATAATTTTACTTTGTCTTTAATTTTTGCCAGTTTGATTACTATGCGTCTTGGTGTATTTCTCCTTGGGTTTATCCTGTATGGGACTCTCTGCACTTCTTAGACCTGGGTGGCTATTTCCTTTCCCATGTTAGGGAAGTTTTCGACTATAATCTCTTCAAATGTTTTCTTGGGTTCTTTCTCTCTCTCTTCTCCTTCTGGGACCCCTATAATGCGAATGTTGTTGCATTTAATGTTGTCCTAGAGGTTTCTTAGTCTGTCTTCATTTCTTTTCATTCTTTTTACTTTATTCTGTTCTGCAGCAGTGAATTCCACCATTCTGTCTTCCAGGTCACTTATCCGTTCTTCTGCCTCAGTTATTCTGCTATTGATTGCTTCTAGTGTAGTTTCCATTTCAGTTATTGTATTGTTCATGTCTGTTTGTTCTTTAATTCTTCTAGGTCTTTGTTAAACATTTCTTGCATCTTCTCGATCTTTGCCTCCATTCTTTTTCCGAGGTCCTGGCTCATCTTCACTATCATTATTCTGAATTCTTTTTCTGGAAGTTTGCCTATCTCCACTTCATTTAGTTTTTCTGGGGTTTTATCTTTTTCCTTCATCTGGTACATAGGTCTCTGCCTTTTCATTTTGTCTGTCTTTCTGTGAATGTGGTACTGATTCCTCAAGTGTTTGATAGAATTCATCAGTGGAGCCATTTGGTCCAGGGCTTTTCTTTGTGGGAAGTTTTTGATTACCGACTCAGTCTCTTTACTTGTTATAGGTGTATTCAAGTTGTCTGTTGCTTGAGTCAGTTTCAGTAATTTGTTTCTTTCTAGGAATTAGCCCGTCTCACGTCACTTATCTAGTTCGTTGGCATACAGTTGCTCATAGTGCTGCCTTATGTTCTTTTTTTTTTTGTCTTCCCCCAAAGTGGTTTTGTGTTTTTATTTACGACGTTACTTATGTTCTTTTTACTTCTGTAAGTTTGGTAGTACTGTCCTCTCTCTCACTCCTGCTATTAGTAATTTGAGTATCTTTTCCTTAGTCTGATTTTTTCAAAGAACTAACATTTGGTTTCCTTGATTTTTCTCTACTGTTTTTTTAGTCTCCATTTTACTTATTTCTGCTCTAATCTTTTTTTCATTTCCTTCCTTCTGCTTCCTATGGGTTTAGTGTGCTCTTTTTTCTAGTTTCTTAAGGTGTAATGTTATTGACTTAATATCTGTTTACTTTTCTTTTTAACATAGGTGTTTTGTTATATAATATATTGAATATGTTTTTCACTTTCATTTATCTCCGAATATTTTCTAAAGTTTATTCTTTGTTTAGGAATTTAATCTTTTAATGTCTTCATATATTTTACTTTCCTAAATTTGTTATTGATATCTAATTTCATTCCATTGTGGTTGAAGGACATAGTTTGTATGACTTCAGTCCTTTTAAGTTCAGTTTTAGAATATGACATAAAATTTAGGGAAATAGGAATTAATGTTAAAACTCATTAGATCTTAGCCTTTGTTTAGTACAGGCATTTGTTAAAAAAAAAAAAAGTCACCTAATGACATAATATGGCTCTAAGATCATAAAGTCAACTTTTAGAAAATGTTACTTTTTGCTGTGATTGAAAGACTAACTTTTAAACCAATGTTCAAATCATCCACTGCCGTTTTTACTAAGCAGAGATTTGTCTGCAGCTTCAGAGACACCGTCGTAATGTTCCCTGGGGGACAGGGAGTTTTCTGGAATGTTGTCAGTCCTTCCTCTGTTGCCAAGCAGTGAAGCTGTTTGTTTTTTTTTTTTATAGAGGGGTGATTTTTAAAAATTATTTTTTCTTGTGGCTGCGTTGAGTCTTTGTTTCTCTGTGTGGTCTTCCTCTAATTGTGACAAGGGGGGGCTGCTCTTTGTCGCGGTGCATGGGCTTCTCATTGCGGTGGCTTCTCTTGTGGAGCACAGGCTCTAGGCACGTGGGCTCAGTAGTTGTGGCTCACGGGCTCTTGAGCGCAGGCTCAGTAGTTGTGGCGTGTGGGCTTAGTTGCTTCATGGCGTGTGGGATCTTGCTGGACCAGGGCTCGAACCCATGTCCCCTGCACTGGCAGGCGGATTCTTAACCACTGTGCCACCAGGGAAGCCCTGGGGGGTGATATTTTATTTTCATTTTTAAATTGATGTATGGTTGATTTACAATGTATGTTTCATGTATACAACATAGTTATTCACAAATTTTAAAACTTTAAATAACTTCACTTATAGTTATTATAAAATATTGGCTATATTCCCTGCACTGTACAATATATCCTTGTAGTTTATTTTATACATAGTAGTTTGTGCCTCTTAATCCCTTACCCCTATCTTGCCCCTCTCCCCACTGGTAACCACTAGTTCTCTATGTGTGGAGTTTCTTTCTTTTGTTATATTAACTAATTTGTTTTATTTTTTAGATTCCACATATAAATGATATAGCATTTGTCTTTCTTATTTCACTAAGCATAATGACCTCCAAGTTGTTGCAAATGGCAAAATTTCATTTTTATGGCTGAGTAGTATTCCATTATATGCTGCTACCACATCTTTTTTATCCATTCATCTGTTGATGGACACTTAGGTTGCTTTCATATCTTGGCTATTATAAACAATACTGTGAACATTGAAGTGCACGTGTCTTTTCCAGTTAGTGTTTTCATTTTCTTCGGATCTATACCCAGGAGTGGAATTGCTAGATCATATGGTGGTTCTAATTTTAGTTATTTGAGGAACCTCCATACTTTTTTCTGTGGTGGCTGTACCAATTTACATTCCCAGCAGCAGTGTACCAGGGTTCCCTTTTCTCCACATTTGTTATTAGTCTTTTTTTATTTTTGGTTGTGCCATGCAGCATATGAGATCTTAGTTCCCCGACCAAGGATTGAACTGGTGCCTTCTGCAGTGGAAGTGTGGAGTCTTAACCACTGGACTGCCAGGGAAATCCCTTAATGGTCTTTTTGATGATAGCCATTCTGACAGGTGTGAGATGATATCTGATTATGGTTTTGATTTGCATTTTTCTGATTAACGATATTGAGCATCTTATGTGCCTGTTGGCCATCTGTATGTCTTCTTTGGAAAAATGTCTACTCAGGTCTTCTGCCCATGTTTTAAGTTGTTTATATATATATATATATATATTTGTGTGTGTGTGGTACATGAGCTTCTCACTGTTGTGGCCTCTCCCATTGCGGAGCACAGGCTCCGGACGCGCAGGCTCAGCGGCCATGGCTCACGGGCCCAGCCGCTCCGCGGCATGTGGGATCCTCCCGGACTGGGGCACGAACCCATGTCCCCTGCATCGGCAGGCGGACTCTCAACCACTACGCCACCAGGGAAGCCCTAAGTTGTTTATATTTTTGATGTTGAGTTGTATGAACTTTTTATGTATTTTGGACATTAAATCCCTTATCGATCATATCATTTACAAATAATTTCTCTCATTCCTTTAGGTTGTCTTTTTATTTTGTCAGTGGTTTCCTTTGCTCTGCAGAAGCTTTTAAGTTTAATTAGGTCCCATTGTTTACTTTTGCTTCTGTTTCCTTTGCCTTAGGAGACAGATCTAAAAAAAATATTGCTATGATTTATGTCAAAGAGTGTTCTATGTTTTCTTCTAAGAGCTTTATGGTTTGTGATCTTACATTTAGGTCTTCAATGCATTTTGAGTTTATTTTTGTATGTGGTGTTAGGAAATGTACTAATTTCATTCTTTTACGTGTAGCTGTCCAGTTTTCCCTGCACCAGTTATCGAAGGGACTGTCTTTTCTCCACTGTGTATTGTCTCCTTTGTCATAGGTTAATTGACCGTAAGTGCGTGGGTTTATCTCTGGGCTCTCTGTTCTGTTCCACTGATCTAGGTCTGTTTCTGAGCCAGTGCCATACTGTTTTGATTACTGCAGCACTGTATAGCCTTAAGTCGATACAATTCTTCCAATTCTGTTTTTTCTCAAGATCGTTTTGGCTATTCAGGGTCTCTTGCGTTTCTATACAAATTTTAAAATTATTTGTTCTAGTTCTGTGAAAAGTACCATGTGTACTTTGATAGGGATAGCGTTGAATATGTAGATTGCCTTGGGTAATATGGTCATTATAACAATATTCTTTAAATCCATGAATATGATGTCTCTTTCCATACGTTTGTGTCATCTCCAGTTTTTTTTCATCAGTGTCTTATAGTTTTCTGAGTACAGGTCTTTAGCTTCCTTAGGTAGGTTTATTACTAGGTATTCTTTCCTGATGCAATTGTACATGGAATTGTTTCCTTAATTTCTCTTCCTGAGTGTGTATAGAAATTCAACAGATTTCTGTATATTAATTTTGTATTACAAATTTACTGAATTCATTGATGAGTGCTAGTAGTTTTCTGGTGGTGTCCTTAGGATTTTCTGTGTGTAGTATCATGTCATCTGCAAACAATGACAATTTAACTCCTTCCTTTCCAATTTGGATTCCTTTTACTTTTTTTTCCCTTGTGTGAGTGCTGTGGCTAGGACTTCCAATACCGTGTTGAATAAAAGTGGCAAGAGTGGGCACCCTTGTCTTTTTCCTGATCTTAGAGAAAATGCTTTCAGCTTTTTACCACTGAATATAATGTTAGCTGTGGGCTTATCACATATGGCCTTTATCATGTTGAGGTATGTTCCCTCTATACCCTCTATGTTCTGGAGAGTTTTTATCATAAATGGATGTTGAATTGTATTAAGTGCTTTTTCTGCATCTATTGAGATGATCATATGGTTTTTATTGTTTAGTTTAATGTGGTGCATAACATTGATTAATTTGTGGATATTGAAAAATTCTTGCATCCCTGGGTTAAATCCCACTTGATCATGGTATTATCTTTTTTTTTTTTTTTGCGGTATGCGGGCCTCTCACTGCTGCGGCCCCTCCCACCGTGGAGCACAGGCTCTGGATGCGCAGGCTCAGCGGCCATGGCTCATGGGCCCAGCTGCTCCGCGGCATGTGGGATCCTCGTGGACCGGGGCACGAACCCGTGTCCCCTGCATCGGCAGGCAGACTCTCAACCACTGTGCCACCAGGGAAGCCCGGTATGATCCTTTTAATGTAGTTGCATTTGGTTTGCTAATATTTTGTTTAGGATTTTTGCATGTATGTTAATCAGTGATATTGGCATGTAATTTTCTTTTTTTGTGGTATCTTTGTCTGGTTTTGGTATCAAGGTGATGCTGGACTCACAGAATGAGTTCAGAAGTGTTCCTTCCTCTGCAATTGTTTTGGAATAGTGTGAGGAGGATGGGTGTTAAGTGTTTTTAAATGTGTGGAAGAATTCACCTGTGAGGCCATTTGGTCCTGGACTTTTTGTTTGGGAGGCTTTTTAAAAGTTACTGATTCAATTTCATTACTGGTAAGTGGTCTGTTCTTATTTTCTGTTTCTTCCTGGTTCAGTCTTGGGAGGTTGTACATTTCTAGGAATTTGTCAATTTCCTCAAGGTTGTCCATTTTATTGGGATATAACTATATAGTATAGTATATACTATAGTTTGTAGTAGTCTCTTTTCCTTTGTATTGAAGGGCAGCAGGGCTGCCCTTTACCGTGTAGGTTTACGGTTTCAGTTGTAACTTCTCCTTTTTCATATCTGATCTTGATTTGGGCCCTCTCTTTTTTTTCTTAATGAGTCTGCCTAAAGGTTTATGAATTTTCTTTTTAAAGAACTGGCTCTTAGTTTCACTGATCTATTGTTTTTTTTCTCTACTTCATTTATTTTTGCTCTGATCTTTATGATTTCTTTCCTTCTGCTAACTTTGGGTTTTCTTTGTTCTTTTTCTAGTTCCTTTAGGTGTAAGGTTAGGTTGTTCGAGATTTCTCTTGTTTCCTGATGTAAGGTTGTATCGCTATGAACTTCCCTCTTAGAGCTGTGACCCATAGATCTTTGGATCACTGTTATTATTTTCATTTGCTAGTGGGCAGAACCGGGGCCCAGCTGGTCCCAGGACAGGTGCTGAGTCTGCCGGTTGAGGGGCTGTGGATGTCCTGTGGCTGGGTCTGCCTGCTGGTGGGTGGTCCTGAGGCTTGCTGGGGATTCTGGGGCCGGTACTTGGTCACTGATGGGTAGAGATGGGCCGAGATGGGCCTTGGGGTCTCTGGCTGCAGGGCCCTGGGTGTCCGTGGTGTAGTGCATGTGTGCTGGTGTGTGGGGCTGGGTCCTGGGTCCTCTGGAGGGGGCAGGGCCACGTCCAGGGATGGCTGTGGGCTCAGGGGGGTCTTAAGGCAGCTTGTGTGTGCACCCAGTTAGTCGCGTGGCCTGACACACCTCAGTCCTGGTGCCTACAGGCTGGTGGGGGAGGGAGGGGCTGGGTCCTGAGGCCAGTAACCTGGAGGGAGATCCAAAGTGTCACTTGCCGTCACCAGGGTCCTCGCGAGGTTTCGTGTGGTCCGTTAAGAGGGTGAAGTCTCTTTCCCCCCGCCCTCTGGGACTCTTGAGAGCCCTGCTGCCCTTCAAAGCCGAACGTTCTGGGGGCTTGTGTTCCTGGCACAGACTCGCACACTCTGAGGAGTCTGATGTGGGCCCAGACCCTGTATCCTTTGGGAGAATCTCTGCAATTGTAGTGATTCTCACGTTTGTGGGTTGCTCACCTGGGTGATGGGACTCGGCTATGTTGCGACTCTGCCCTTCCTACCCATGTCACTCGTTCTTTGTATCTTTAGTTGTAGAAGGTATTTTCTGGTAGGTTCCGGGCTTTTTCATTGGCGGTGGTTCTGCAAATAGTTTTGATTTCAGGCCTGCCTGTGAGCGGTGAGCTCAGGGTCTCTCTACTCCACTGTCCTGGCTGACCTCCTTGAGGATGTTTATTCCTATGTGTTAGCATAGAGATCGCTTGGTGGACTGGTCCAGCTCCTCCAGATGCAGAATAGTTTGTAGACCATCAAAATTCTAGGGTGGTAGGTCCAGCCTCAGCTTGAAAAAGCCCTAAATCCCGAGCTGCCAAGCAGCCTCAATCAACCCCCCGCCTCCACCCACCACTTCCATGCTCAGGATTGTAGGCTCACAGGGTGCAGAATGGACTGGATTCTCCAGGCCACCCTCCTGCCCATCTGCACTCCAGGCATAGAAGAGCCAAGCTACTTGTCCTGGGTCAAATACCCTAGATGCTTGAGTCTCAGCCCTGAGGTGCTGATTTAAATGGTTTTGTGGGCATCCAGAGTTTTCCAGGCTCTCCAGACGATTCTAATATGCAACAAAGTCTGGCAACCACCGCTTTGCACTCCCCATGGCCAGTTTCAATCTCAGTTTGGTTTTGATGAGTCAGGGTGCTGGGGGAGGAGCGGTGGCGTCTGGGGAGCATTAGCTGCTCCTGGGCCCAGACACTCACAGGCTCTGTGATGTGATGATGAGCAGGCCCTTGGCCCCTATGAGCCTGTTTCCTCACGTACAAAGCTGAACAAGTGGGCTTCCCTGGTGGCGCAGTGGTTGAGAGTCCGCCTGCCAACAAAGGGGACACGGGTTCGAGCCCTGGTCTGGGAAGATCCCACAGGCTGCGGAGCAACTAAGCCCGTGTGCTTAGAGCCCATGCTCTGCAACAAGGGAAGCCACTGCAATGAGAGGCCCACGCGCTGCAATGAAGACCCAATGCAGCCCAAAATAAATAAGATAAATTAAAAAAAAAAAAAGCTAAACAGGTACATGCAATGTCGCAGAGTCACGATGTCATTCAAGTTCTGGGCTTTGCTCCAGGGCCTAAAGGCACTTGGAGGACTGTTTAATCTGCCTGGAGTCTCTCCCTTACCGTGGAGGGCAGGGCCCCCCTGGCATGTTCTGGAGGTCACCAGAGCATCTAGGACAGGAAGGGCAGGGCTGGGGAAAGCCGGTTACGGAAGGGACAGAAAGGTCAGTGACACAGAGGCCCCCAGAGGGGCTGATCAGAGTGGGCTTTGGGGGACGCAGATGACGGCAGTGACAGACCCAGCAGACAAGAGCCCTACGCCCATTGTCCCTCTCTCGTGATGTGTCACTACTTGTTAGAGCCAATTCTCTAACACACAGTTTCCTTCTTTTGCATACCATTTGTTCGTATTACTGTAAGCCAAGTGAAGGACGCGGAGGTTGGAGCCCCTGGCCCTGGCCCTCTGGGCTCCTGGTGGGCCCAGAGGCTTTCCCCTTCTTCCGCTCTCTGGCCAAGAGGGGCAGTGGGGTGGTCCTAGTCAGCTGCCTTCCACCTGCTTCTGGTTACATTGTGGGCGTGGGTTTCCCTTAAACTGTCAAATGTGATATGCCCGTGTGTATATTTCACACAAAATGTAAACGTCTCATGAGGAACTTCAGAAGTGAAGAATTATCAGAGAAACATTTCGAATGTGTTAAGAAATATTAGTTTTATTTAACCAGTTTTCACAGCTGAATATTTATTCTATAAAAACTTTACAGATTGTACAGTTTATATATAGTTCAAACTACTGAACGAAAAAAGTAGGTCCCACAGATGCAAAAATACTGCACCAGCCAATCCATGGTAAAGGCAGATTTACACGCTGTACAGCTCTCCACGAGGCCGGGAGGTGGTCGGTTCTAAGTATAAACTTCAAAACTGTACAAAAATAAGGTTTTGATTTTATTTCATTCTTCATACATTCAATATGATTGCAAGCTCAGAAGCCTACCGAATGATAGGCGTCTGGAATCAGGAATCAGTCCCCACTCCTGGCGGGAATGCGGACGTCTATTTACACAGGGCACTCTTGGACAGCATCCTGTACTTGGTACTATTGTGTAGACATGAAAGCAGAGACCAAGAACATTAAACGTCGATATAAGGTAGCTCTTTCTCTTAAAAAGGAGTTTCTGCATTTAATAGTGTGCCAAAAGAATTTTAACTTATTAAATAAAATATATTCTAAGTGAACCTAAAAATTACACTTTATAAACATAAAAATACTTTATTTTTGGTGTAATACATCAATCATATCTGCAAATAGAAAACCAAAACTGTATATAAAGTAGTTCTCACCCAGTAACAAGAAGCACTTATATAGTTATTTTTTCAAATGGGTCAGAAAAATTAATTATAAACCCCCTATAACTTAGAGATCATACTTAGCTATTCAGTGATTCGCTAACACTGCAAAACAAGCTTTCCCCTAGAGAGAGAGTGGTTTCTTTCTGTTAACTGGGTAAGAATCGGACATATTTAAGAAAGAGGGCGGAACCAACTGATTTCTCAGCGTGAATCCTAGGCGTGTTTTAGTCTGGGGGTATATTCAGCAGTGGGTGTTTAATCAGAAATACTTATTCTTTTAGGATAAGTCTTCCTTTTGGTTGAGAATTTTCCATCTCTGAGGTTTTGTACCTTCCTGGAGACAAGGGCATGCCTCAGATCTTTCCGTATTTCTATTTGGGGTGGGGGTGGGGGCGAGGCAGGCTAACACCTCTTTAGATTCTGTTTTCTAGAAGGAAAAAACAAGGAAAACAAACATTATTCCAGACTTTTCTGACACCCAAACCAGGAAAACACACTTTTTTATACAGTACTAGCCAAAGATAACAAAAAGTGTAGAGCCTCAAAGAGCAGCCCAGAGCTCACAATTTATACTTTTATACTTGTGTGTGTATTAAGTATAAAATAATGACGTTTGGACAAAGGAGCTTTGTAGTTATTTATTTTAAAGTTACAGTACTTAAAAACTCCTTGGTAATAAATAGCTTGGCTGTTTCAAGTCCTGCTTCCAAGCGTGAGCTCCACGTGAACCTGTTTCAGGCTGTGAGGGTGGGTCCGCGCCCCGGGGAGCCCCAGCCGGCCTGCACGATGCGACTCCAGGGTCGTCTGGGGCAGCCCGGCCGTCAGAACTCGTCGATCTTCCTCTGCAGGTACTTGAGCATGGAGTCCATGCCCTGGGCCGAGCCCCAGATCTTCTTCAGCACCTCGCACTCCCGCTCGTTGGCCTGCTCCAGCTCTAGCTTCATGTTGCAGCGCACCAGGGCCTTGGATTCCTCGAGCACCTGTGCCAGACAATGAGCTGTGATTAGCGGGGACTGTGGCTGCAAGTGCTGGCTCCTCGCTGCCCCCAAGCTTACGGAGACAGTTAGCAACCTGGTAAGAAGGTGACCAATACATCTCACCATACGTGTCAGGCCTGATATAGGTATAATGTGTATCTCATTCACTGTGGATCTGGACAAATTCTTCATTTCAAAGGGCTGTTAAGCTAATTCACAACAGAGCTGTGCTTCTCTCCATGTCCTGGTCCTGCCCCAGCAGTGTGACCAGGCTTGGGCCTGAGCTACGGCTGTGGGGCCCCTGCCCCCAGCGTGGACCCTGTCCACGCCTGTGATACTCATTGAGAATGCCCACCCCAGGAGTTTTCTAACTGGAATTTAATTTCGGTAACGAGTTGTGGGATGCCTGGGACAGCCTAGATGGGAGTTGTGTCCGTTAATATGAAATAACATTTCACCCTGTAATTTGCTAAATGCAATTTTGTTAGAAGACTGTTACCCAGCACACTTATTAAACAAAAACTGAAGTCCACTGAGGGAGAAATAAGTGCAGTTGTGTGAAAGGGCTTTGGAAACAGTAAAGAACTTCAGAAACGTTGCTTTTTGCAGACTTGCATGGGACACTTAAGTGACTGACTCTCAGCTTGAACTGCACTCCTTGGCTCCCGGGTATCTGCAGAGGGAGGGCAAGGTCAGCAGGGGCCCGAGCCCGGCCTCCGGTGTCGCACATGGAGGCAGCCGTGGGTGCCCCCTGCGCGCGCCCTGCAGGGAAAGGTCGCGGTGAGAGCACTGACACGTGGAAGAGAAGGAACTGGACGTACAACCGGGTTACAGGAGGCGAGCTCCTTAATGCGGACCATGACTTCCTGGGTGAAGGTCCCGGGCCAGAACACCTGGGAGACCAGGCCTTTGCCGCACGCCTCCTGCGCCGTCAGCTTCCGTCCGCTGAGCAGCATTTCATTCGCCTGGAAGGAAGAAAGAGCGGAGGGCGCGTGAGACGCGGGAGGGCGCGGCAGGGAGGACACAGCCCGAAAACTCAGCCCTGAAAGTTCAGACTGTGCGCGAGTAACACACGGGAGGTGCCATCAACGGGGGATGTAACTACCGGCCGGCGAGTTTTCAAGAAGATGTAAAAGGCTTATTTTTATGACGTAGAACAGAATCACCTGGATAGAACAGAATCACCTGGACAGAACCAAGGAATCTAAACTAAAGAAGGTCTCTCTGCTATAGATCTGAAGTTACTGGCATGTTCCTCCCCACCTGCCGCAGCCCAGTGCCAGCCATTCCCACATGTGGACTCATTCAGCACACAAACCGGTTTCCCAGGTAACAGGCGTAAGCAAGGCTAATGGCAATTGGTGGTTTTAGGGATTTGCACCAGGCACAGAACTGCTACCCAACGTTTTCTTTGTCAGAGAGGCCAACGGTTGACTGTCCTCGATACACAGAGCAAGGTTCTAAGGGCAGGGATGTTTCTGCTGCAGGGTAACTTGGCAGCCACGCTTAACATCCACATGGTAAAAATAAACTCTGCAGGACCTGGATGACCACTTAGTCTGCTTAAGAGGGTCTGACCACAGTTACTTCATGGAAGAAGTTCATATCTGCAGATGTTAAAATCAATTTCATACACACTTTTTTAAAACTTGGTCCTGGACTTAGGTCACTTTTCAGGTCTCAACACAAGTATGGGTTTTTATCTCATTCGAACGACAGGCTCAGATGCTGCAATAAGGAGAAAGAGAATCTGACAAAGAAACCTCACCCTATTCTGATGTGACAATTTCCTCGCCGTAGTTTATCCTGAAGACTCATGAAGACTTGACCACGAGCTTCTAGGCTCCGGTAAAACACACTTTTTTCCAAAAGAGGTAAAACCCTTGTTCTGAAAGGCCCTGCTAGTACTGAGACGTCTCAGCTGACAGACCTGTGCACCTCCTGGAAACCACCGGTGCGGCTAGAAAGCAGATGCCTGCGGATCTACTGGCCTTTCAACGTAGGGCGGGGAGCCAGGTCCCGTCTCCTAGCTCGTGTTTCTATGCACTCCACTGCATCGTGCAGACAAGACCACAAGCCGGTCACTGAGCGTGGAGCACGTTCTCAAGACCGACTTGAACCCCAGGGTCTGAGCTTGGATGGTAGATGCAGACACTGCCAGCCCTGGGCCGTCTGGAGTGGGAGTGACAGGGTGGGCGTCCTTTAGCCCCTGCCGTCACTTCCTTGAACATCGTTTTCTGCCATATGGAGGTCACTTGCTGCTCCCCCCACCCTGTCTCTCCTTCCCTCTTCTGGACGCTGAGGACGCTGAGGCCTGGGGGCAGTGATGGCCAGGCGTGAGCTGTCCTTGCTTCCTTCACGAGAACCGGCTCGCCCCTACCTAATGTTACGGGAGAGCTGGTCCCTACTCGGCCTTCTTACTCCAGGTGGGGGGATGCACAGGGCAACGCGGGGCAGGTCTGCACAGACCCCAGAAAGCACAGTGCCTGGCTGTACATGGCTCCCCCGGGCAGGCCTGGGGGGGGCGGCAGGGGGCGTCCACCACGTGAACCGAGTGGCCAGTGCAGCCGCTGTCCCTCTGCACCTCCAGCCAGAGAGCAGGACCAAGCTGGCAGGTCCTGAGGAGCCCAGCCGCCGGCCACGTGGCTCCTCACTCCGGCTTGGGACTGTGCCCTGCCTGCAGGGTCCCGGGGTCCCCGGCCCAGAGACCCTCCCCGTGCCGGCCTGGGGAGCAGCGGGTGGACACGCACCCTGGGAGGACGGGCGCCGGCCTCTGCGTCCCTGCAGGCTTGGAAACAAGGGGCGGAGGCCAGCACGGCCACGGCAACTCTCCCTCCTGCTGATCCCAAGAGCTGCCGTCTCTCCTCCTCACAGCTCCGGGCGCGGCGGTTCCAGAGGGGCCACAGCTGCCAGCAAGGGTCCCACTGGCCTTCAAGCCATGACTGCTGCCTGGGCAGGCCAGGGGGGCAGGGGGCCCCCAGAGCCATGCGGTCCTCCAGCCTGACTGCAGACATCCACGGACCAGGGCAGTGGCTTGGGCGTGGGCGTGCACAGGGCCCAGCGTCCCCAGCAGGATGGCCACTGAGGGCAGCTGGCGGGGGGCTACAGCAGGAAGGGAGACAAGGGGGAGCGACCCTGAGACCAGATGTGGCCACGGGCACTGCGGCTTGTCCCACGTCACTCCTCTTTTACGTTTCTTTAAACCCTTTAAACGTTCTGTTTGGGAGTGAGTAGACTTACGGAGAGATGATAAATAAAAGCAGCACAGAGAGCTCCTGGGCCCCGTCCCCCAGCTGCTCACGGTAACACCTCGCGGAACACCTCACGATGACCAAAACCAGAAAATTACCATCTTGATGCTATTACGACTGAGCCGCGAACTGTCTGCCAATCTTGCCAGGTTTCCCAGCAACGTCCTTTCTCTGACCCAGGCCCCCTGCCCTGAGCCGTCAGGCCCCCTCCAGGCCGCGATGGTTCCTCGGCCTTTCGGCGAGTCGTTCGACTGGGCGCCCTAGAGGGCGCTGTGCGGTGTTTGCGGGCAGTGCCTGCTGCCAGGGCTGCTCCAGTGTTACCCGGGTGCCCAGGACACCTACTTCTCTCAACTGCACTTACTCTTTTTCCACCATCAATAACGAGCGCATGCAAACATCCTTTTCCTCGTGAGCTGGGGGCCCCCGCCTGAGGCAGTACCCCTGTCTCGTCGTCCTCTGCGTCTCCCCCAGGAACGGGGGGCAGTCCTGCACCCAGACGCGTGGCCCCGCACACGGGCAGGAGGAGGTGGCGCCCACGGGACAAGGGCGACGGCTGGACGCGGCTGTGCCGCCCAGATCTAGCTGCCCGGCTGCTGGAGACAGCACAGACGCCAGGAGCCCTGGGGACCCTCTGCCGCGGGGTGACACCACACCCCGAGCCGAGACGACGGACACGGCAGCCAGCCACTCCCGCCCACGGCAGGGTGTGTGTCCCAGGCCACAGGTGCCCCAGGGCTCCCCGCGGGGGCGGGGGTGAAGCTCCGCAGGGCCCACCGCCGTACAGCTTGGCTCCTGCTGCCGCGTGCCAGCCTCCCCTTCAGCGTCTGCGCCTGCAGCCCCAGGCCAGGACCCCAGCCCGTACCCGATTATGGCTCAAGGAGTGAGGAACGCAACGTGAGCTTTCTACAACCCACAAGCTGCAACGCAAACACAGACTCTCGTTACGGGTGGATTTAACAGGTAAGACGAAGCCCCCCAATCCTGGGGGGAAAGGCCCAGCTTTGCTCCTTCGTGCTTTCCCCTAAAAGGGCAGCTTTCAGGTTATGAGGGCAAGAACCTGTTGATTGCAAACTCTGGTTCGTTTGGGTCATAAACTGGGTGTTTACTACTCGTGGGTATCGGTGTTAATCACGCAGAGACAGAGATTCCTCATGGCAGGAGGGCCTCTTCCCTAAACAGTCTATGAACCAAACCATGAAAACCTTCCACGAGCTCCTGAACTAAGAGTGTGATTTCATGATTTAAGAACAAGAACTGAATTACAAGTGCATTTGATGCAAAGTCCCCCCAGAATGACACCTTGTCTGTATTTAGAAAAACACTAACCAAACTAGACTTCTTCAGCAAGTTTTCTAAGATGATTTTTTAAAAAGAGGTACTCACAGATGCTCCTCCCATAATCTTGGGAAACATCACGGTGGAACAGCCATCTGGACTCTGTCCGAAGGTAGTGTAGGGTGTTTGGAACCAAGCCTTCTCATTGGCCCAAACCACGTCACAGAGAGGCAGGATGGACGCTCCTAGCCCAATGGCTGGGCCGTTTACGGCTACAATAATAGGCTTCTTAAACTGAATGAAAGTATTCACGAAGTTTCTAAAACGGAAAATAAATGGGGGAGTTACTCAAAACACTGCATGTTTGAGCAACAGAAAAATCTACTTCTACGGAATTCAACACACCAAGATGTGAACTCTGGGGGCATCACCGTGACTTGTAATTCGCTGATGGCCTTCTCCCCACTGCCAGGGGCCCTGGCTTTATGTACCGTGTGCTGCAAAGGCTTAATGGTGCCCTGGACACCAGGCCAGGGTGGCTGTCGCCACAGGACCTGTGTGAATTCTGCGGGAACAACACAGCGGAAGGTGCTCTCGGCTTGGGCTCCAGGGCCAACCTGTCTTCCCCTGACGGCAGGAGGAGCCCAGGAACCACGATGGGCTTCGGAGGACCAGTCCAGCAGCTCTCCCGGAGGAGGCCTGGAGTCACTGCGGTAGCCTGTGCTAGGCAGGGACATGGGGCCTGGGGTCAGGAACCCCAGGGTTCCAGTCCCCAGGTCTGGACTTGGTCTGTGATTTCAGACGGCTTACTGATTAACTCGAAACACAGAAATTTCCTGAGTTTATATAGAACTAGATGGAATGAGTTGGGGGACGCAGGGACAAGAAGCTCACAGGCTCGTGTGAGATGTGAGACCTGACAAGAGCATCACACCGCTAGGACCTGCTGGAGGGTCAGGCTGGGAAGGCGGGCTGCTCTGCTCTTCGGTTCAGGGCCAGATGGTGCATCTCCCTCCCCTGCACTGTGAAGCTAACTATGATCAGAGGTCGCGTCGTGTGAAGACTTAACATGGTGAAGAAAAGGACAAATCCACCCAAAATGAATACAAGATAATGCCTTTAAGGTCAGCTATGTTCTAGAGCAGAAGTCCAGAACTCCAAATTCTCAACCTGCTGCCCCCCAGCTTTGGGGCCAAAAATACCAGTCTGGGTCCTGCTCCCTACAATTCAGCAATTTAAAAATAAGGCAAATCTGTGCAGATCGTCTCTATCATCTAGTCTCCCCTCCTCCCCAAATACTGACAGGAAGGGTCGTGTCTTCTTTGGATGGGGGGGAGGGGGGAGGTTTGGAGGGAGTGTGTGTGTGTAGGGTGTGTGTGTGGGGGGAGGGGACCCTAGAGTTTGGCAGCCTGCAAGCCTCACTCTGGGAACTCTTGTCAAAAGCCCCTGCAGTCAGCACAGACCTCAGCCTGCCCCAGGGTCCCCAAAGGTTGGGGGGATTGAGAATTAGGTCACTCGAATGAGCTGCAGAGACTTTTAAATGAGAGCCTGGGGCACCGTTAGGAAGATCACACTTTTTAAGTTTTAAGGACGCAAAGAGAGCCAGACAACCTTTACAATAGGTCCTTGAAATAATCCTAGACCACGGTACGTGAAGCTACTTCAGTTCTGCCACTTTTTGAGGATTCTGGGTCAACGAGTTGTGACGGAAATGCATTTTCTATGCTCCGTTACCAACGACCCTTGAGAAGGTAACTGCTGTCTCCCTGGTTTAAGCAGACGTTTTCCCCGAGTGGCCCCACATGCATCTGCTCACGTGAACAGGGGCAAAGGAAGCTCTTTCAGTGCTGACATCTGGAAACCATGGATGGGATGGTAGCTTAACATGAAAGAGGTGATCAAAACAGTGTAATAAAGGGATTCTATAGAGAAACGGTACAAGGAATGAATCCTTCTCATATGTCAGTATAAAAGAAAAAAAATCTTCTAAAATACATATTGCAAAATCAGGCTGGAGAAATTGGAACTGAATTTTTTCCCCCCTAAGAAGATGATTTTATTTTTATGTTTGCTTGGATTGATAATCTAAACCCGGGCTCTTGCTGGGAGGAGTATGAATTAACCGACTCCCTCTGGAGTGAAGGCCACCGCCCCTTCTCGGAGGACTCCACCACGCCATCTGATGAGCTCTGAGACGCCAGAGCGAGCACGGTCCACAGAGAAACCCCTCTCGTGTGAAAATAAAAAAAAACAAAACCCCAAACAGAACTTCACAGAACTGCTTTTCTGTTTTGCAGGAACTTCCCCGCGCCAAGAAGGCTTAGCCACACGGCAGCCAGAGGCGGGAGGCGCCTTCGGGCCCCGAGATGGCTCTCGGGGGCCTGGCAGCCAGGGACCACTGCTTTGCGGGGCGTAAAGCAAGTGTATTTTAGAACTTACAATGCATGAACGTTCAAATGTGCTCAATGCAACATACTGAATTTAAACTTCGCTTTCCTCTGGATTGCCTATGAATTGAGTGAAAGGCTGTGCTGGGAACAGCAGGGAAGGAAAGAGATCCTATTTGCCACAAAAAGACTCTTCAACAAAACCGGAAATTCTCTCCATTCTTTTGAAGTACATTTACTACCCCACAGACCTCACCAAGTTAGAAAATCTCCTAAGAGCAACAGTCCAGGAATTGTTTTGGGGAAACCAAAACTGACCTGTTAAGGGCCAGTTCACTGCCATTTCTCAACTGATCTCCCCCTTCACGAGTGCCTGGAACGGGAGTGAATGCGGAAGAGGTCAGGTTCCAGGGGACGTTTCCTCTCTGGCTTTGCTCCCTCCCCAAATCTCTGCTCCTCTCGCCGCCTTTTGGGGAGAGGAGGCTCCTGGTCCCCACAGACTGCAAAAGCCTAACGTTATAAATTGACCCCTAATAACTCTGTTCTTATCACTAATGTGCTGAGTATTTTTATTACAATTAATCTGCAAACTGGTTGCTGCCAAGAATCCCAGCAACGGAATCAGCCCCTACAGATACTTAAGAATCTAACAGTTTAGACTTGACCTCCCTATTTCCCACCTTTCTTTCGGAAACTCACTGCGATTGATGTTCTTTGCCCCAAGTTTTCAGGAATTCGAGACGAGACACCACAGAAACAAAAGATACACGTAGTAATAGCTTTATGTGTATGAGCCAACCTAACACACATAAACATGAATTTCAATGCAAATGAGCAAAAGTAAAGGTTAAGTCAATCTGGCGTAACTATTTTTGGATCCTGCCTGAGTGCATTCAGAAAAATTCACATTGACAAAAACATCATTTAAAGAAGAACTGATTTCCTAAAGCAAGATTACGCTTTCCCCTAGGATACCAATTCGGCCTTTTGTGGGGAGTGAGGAGAGTCTGGAGTTTCTGAAATGGAGTGGGTGACTGAAGAAAATTAGCATTTAAAGTTACCTAGAAGTTCAACACATGAGATCGCTCTTGATCTATCCTTCCTCTACTTTGTCTAATCCCAACAATACAAGCCTTTGCCCCGGTCAAGGGCAACCCCACCCTGGAGAAGCGGGCCAGAAAGTTTATTGGTGGAACTCAGGGAACCGTCTACGGGGGGAGTGAGCCAGAACGGAGGCAACAAACCCTGGCTTCTCACTCAGCAGAGCCCCCAAATCACAGAGTCAGGTGGAACGTCAGTGTGATCTTACGGAGAATACACAAAGTCGCCACCTGAGGCATAAGCATCTGTATTTTAAAAATGAACGTTAAGTTCCTATAATTCATCCTGAAAGGGTGGGATGGGTCAATAATTAGGAATATCTACAAGTTATCCTAAAGTTACTGATGACTTGTCGAGGAATTACGTGCACCGATCAAGCAGTTTACTTTGAATAACAAGATGGTCCCGTCTAGTACACTGCAAGTTTGAAATTATTTAGGAAGCCAGAAGCAATGCTTAATAAAATCAGATTATAAAATTTCAAACTAGTTTTGGAAAAACAACTACCCTACGATAACCTAAAAAATAGTAATGTTCGAAAAGATTAACGAACAGATAATGCCTTGTATACATGCACACGTGTATATAGTGTGAGAAAACATTAATTTTGAGAATTATTAAAAATATTCTGAAAGGCCAAGGCAATGCCCTATAGTCCCAAGGTGTGGGGTTCCAGGGCTCCTGTGACGGGCTGTTTGGGGCTGCGCCCATGGGAACCATCTGGGGAGATCTTTTGGAGAGAGATGCCCCGCCTACTCCAGGCCAAGACAGGAAAAAGGCTTCCACCGTCCTGCTGTGCAGCCCTCGAATAGTTTAGGGACCAGAAAGCCCAGTGCCCTCAACGTCAGTGCTTAGTCTCAGCCACAGCGGGCCCAATACTTATCAAAAGCAGCTCAGCTTCAACTCTCCAAATAACTAAGGATTTTGGAGGAGATTCAACCAACGTTATCGGCACTTTGCGAGTCTGCATCTCTTTAAATGTTTTCATCCTGTAAACGACCAAGACACACAAAGGGTTCTCTGGGGTCCCTTAGGGATGTGACATTTCTAGGGAGGTAGGCAGGGCAGTACAACAGGCTTTCTGGCTGGTGACTGGGTTTCATTCACGTCAAATAAGATTAATCTCTGAAAAATCAGACACTTTTAATTGTGCATATAGTGATAAGCAGGAAATATATACAAAATCTGTACCTGCATATGCTTACTGCAGAATCATGTGGTTCTAAAGAAAGTTTCCTGCAACGTTGTGTTAAAGGAGTAGAAAATCCGAAAACAGAGGAAATAGAAATGTCGGAAGTTATACTGCTAAATGGGAAAAGTTGCAAAACAACACACAATATAATTCCACTTATTTGATAGAATCAAAAATACATCTGTATTACTTGTGTGTGTGTGTGTGTGTATGGAATGCACATCTGAAAATGTTTGAAAAAGGTTGGGAAAGACATACAAATAAACAGTGGATGCCTTGCTGGGGGTGAAAGAAAGGGAACTCGTGTATCTGTATCATCTAGTTTTGTGTGTAGCTGGAACTCAGGATGAGCTTGTGTGTACTGCTTGTACTGAAAAAACCTTCTCGTGTGATGTTATGGAACTAGTGTGTCATAAAGTCCAGCCGATTTATTTTCGAGTCAAGCAAACGGTAAGTTACCACATGAAAAAGACAGTCTTTATTCCAGGGCTGGCGACAGAGCACACGGAGCGTGGACGGCCGAAGCCCCCGCCACGTGCTACCCTGCGCTCTGCCCCTGGAGCGCCCCCCCCCCCCCCATCGAGCGTGTGCTGGGCTCCAGCCAACCTTGACATGCGTCATCTGCTCAGGGCAAGTGGCCCACAGCAGAGACAGAAGATCCGATCAACTCTGCTACCAGCGAGTCTCAGGGGGGGAGGAGACGCACGCGCTGCTCGCAGGCCCGCCCAGACCCGCCCCACGGGGCCTGGGTCACGCCGGCGTTCACGGCGGACCAGGTGTGCGTACCTGATGGCCTCGGCCATCTTCGTGCTCTCTCTCTTCCGGTCGTCCGTCAGGCGCCGGATGAAGTAGATGAAGTCAAGGCCGCAGCAGAAGACGCTGCCCACGGCGCTGAACAGCACCAGCTTGCTGTCGTCGGCGGCGGCCGTGCTCAGGGCGCTCTGCACTTCCTTCATCACCTGAAAGGCACCGGGAGTCACGGGCGCGAAGGGAACGCTAAGAGCATCTCATTACCGGACCATCTCGATCCACGCAAAGTGCATTTACAGCCTGATACTGTTGCCTGTACCTACCAAGTAACTCGCAAGTTTCTTATTTTCTGAAACCAGGGATTGGGAATAATGGGGACAGAGTCTCATCACATAACTAGAGAGATGTGTGAATCTGAGTTCCTCAACGGTCCCGTCCTTACGGCTCTCGGTGGGTGAGTTACGTATTATATCCCCTTGGCACTTCTACAGTGTGGACAGCAGGTGGCGCATGCAACCAGTTCAAACAAACTACTAGTCTGGTTTCATTTGACACCAGCCTCCGTACTTGGGACAGAAACCCCAAGTTTAGTGCGTACGGGTAACGAGTACAAGCACATCAGCATGGAGGCATTTTAGAAAGGCACAAACCACTTAAAATGGTCTCTCTGAAGGACTTACAAATAACCAACGGTCTAACGGTGTACCGGGGACCAGCCGCCCCGAGCTGGTCTGTCCCGTGATCCTGGCCAGACACACTAGCCTTCTGTGGTTTGGTTTTCTCGTCCAGAAAAGGCGTGACCTAGCCGTTCACGAGCAGGAAACAAACAACTCCCAGAACTTACAATTTTAGGCATGATGGAGTGCAGGTTCAAACACTTCCGATTTTAGATACTTCACAGAACTAAGTTTTCGAGCCTTTGCGAGCACCAGTCTCCCTTGATCCTGGGAAGCTACCTTTACCGGGTACGATCAGTAACAAATGCATTGGCATCACTGCAGCTGTAAGTTCCACTACGTGGAGTGCTGGGACCGACTGGGAAGGATGGTGAGATATTCAGAAGGCTGGACCTGGGGCTCTTTAATCTTGTCTGAACAGAGAGCTCTGGGACCTGACGAAAGCTACAGGATGGCGTGTGCACACGCTTTACATGTGACTTTAGGGGGGCCCTCCGTCCCTCCCGATGGATGAAGAGCTCCTGGCCGGGAGGTGGAAGCACAGGGGCACCACCGCCACCTCCCTGTTCACAGCCAGAGCCCCGAACAGGAAGCCGGGTCCTCGCCGGACCACACTGTCCCCACATATAACGGGGAGCAGGCCTGCCGTGCTGCGCTGGCTTCCACGGTCGGGTGAAACAGCCCGGGGTGGGGATGGGGGATGAGAAAGGGCGCAGGAGAGCAGGGACCGGGCCCCGCAGGCCCAGAGAGACAGGAGGCCCCGAGCAGCCCCAGGGACGGTGCTCACCTCTGGGTTGAGAGAGTTGTTCTCGGACGACTTCGTGGACAGCAGGATGTGGGTGAAGCCGTCCTGCTTCCGGACGACGATATCCCTGTACCTGTAGGCGCTTTCCGTCTGCCTCACGCTGAAACGCAGCCGCTTGTCGAAGGGCTGGTCTCGTCTGTCATCGATGAATTTCCTCTTCCCGGCCGTCACGCCCGTGACTGACGTCTGCAGGTTGGTCGTCCCGTTGGCCGTCAGCGCGTCCATGAATGGAGAGGAACCTGCCAGGGGTCCGAAAGCACAGCTGTCGGTGAGGTCTTGCCATCAACTCGCCTTTGAATTAGGGAAAAATGCTTGCGACAGACTCAGGATCGACTGTGTTAATTTAAGAAGCTTAAAAAGTAGAACCTTTGGAGAGGATAGGCGTTTGTTTGCCTCCCAAGTCTGACGAGGAAATCGCCCTCGCACTGATCCCGCCTAATAATAAAACAAGAGATGGGAAGGAACGTGCTGAAAAGAAACTGCAAAATTTGAGACTTTTGAGGAACGGAACTGAACTAGAATGGGTCTCATGAAGAGGACATATTCCGGGCTTGAGAAGTTGAAAGAAAAATGGAAACTGCTTCAAAGAAATATCTTATTATTAGAGCCGAGCTATGTGCCATTCTAGCCGAAATTTCTTCTGGATGAAGAGCCACTCATACAGGCTCACAAAGCAGCCCCGCCCCGTTTCTGCGGGTCCGCCACACCCTCGGGCCACTCTGTCCCCTGGTCCCAGTTCTACTACATTTTCAAACAGCCTTTTCAATGGCTGGAGACAGCGCTCTCTCCTGCCACCAAAAGTTAGTCCCGCTGATTCTCCTTCCTCTGTCGGCTGCTCTGTGTCAGCCTGGCTGTGCTTCACTCAGCCTTAAAGACACAGCCTTCCGAACTTGGTGTTTCTTACTATGATAAAGTCAAGGGTTTGATACTTTCTTAGAGTTACCAGGAAATGTCAGGCTAAGGGTTCAAGTGTTAAGGCAAATAATTATGCTATTGGTGTGAACTGTCTAAATATTATCTAACCTGGTAATGAATGTATAGAGCCTTTGGGTGGAGGAAGAAAGGGAAAGAAATGCAAGGAACTGGATCAGGCTTTACTAATAAAATGAGCAAGGAGAGAAGTTCTCTGAGGAGAAGAGCTGGATGAATTACGAGTCAGAAATACTTCCTGCAAAGTGAAAGAAGATAGCTGGAGCCGCTGGAGAAGACTTGTGAATGGATGTTTAGAGAAGTCAGATCATTTCCCTGGTTAAACAGGTTGACTTTCATTCAGTTAGTAGAACTACTTTGGAGGTTTTTAGAATTGAAAATAAATTCATTTTTGGGAAAATCTGGGAGAGGTCCTAATACATAAATGGTACAAGACTCTGAGACTATAAAAAGGTCTATAAGACTATAGAGGTCTATGAGACTATAAAAATGGTACAAGCCCTCCCCCATCAGCCCACGACCCCCTGCACTCCACAGCCACTGTGTCTGGTTTCCAGGTGTCTTACAGAGTGCCCTATGTGTATATCAGCAAATATGAATTTAAATGCTTCTCTCACCCGCCTTTAACAAACACAAATGGCGGCACATTAGACACAGCGTTGTGGATTTCTGTAATGCATTTTACCAGCAATTTTTGATACTACAAATGATGCTGCAACGCATAACCTTGGCTTGTGTTGTCCCTTCCAACAAACTTAGGATAAGTTTCTAAAGGATCTGTAACGGAAAGAGCATTTGATAAGCTGTTAACAGTGAGACAGGGCACTGCTGAATCTTTCTGAGGAAGCCAGGAAGGATCCTTTCTGTTTCTTTTAACCTTCAGCCTCTCCTCTACCAGGTCCCCCCACCCTCCCATCTGTGTTTACAGACGTTCTCCAACCTCTTCCACCCTCTGCGCTCTGAGCTGCTCTTCCCAGCACTGCCCTCTCTTCTCAGGCCCGTAGCAGCCCCGCCTGGGCTGTCCTTGCTGTCCCCACTTCTCCCTCTGCCCATCGTTCCTCCACCCATCTGCCCTGAGCTGGAGTCTACGCGAACGGACTTCTCGGGTGCAGGGAGGAACGGGCCATGGATGAGGCTAAACCACTGAGCCTGGTGCCCAGGAGACGGGGCATCTGCAGGGGAGTGTCACAGGGAAATGTGGTTTTCTCCAGTCACTGCTGAAGTGAAGAGTGAAGAGGCTCCAGAGCCCAGAAGCGGGGCCTGTGGTAAGCGGAGTGGGTGTCCAGAAACGACAGCTGAGCTGAGAAGTAGAAGCAGTGAAGGAGAGGGGGAGCCGTGAGCCTGCCTGGGTGCGGGGAGGGTCACGAGCAGGGCCAGGGGGCTGCCCAAGGGTAGGGAGCGGTGCCACGCGACGAGGCTGTGTCAACAGTGGCGTGTGCCACAGAGAGAAGGGAGGGAATGGAGAGGTCGTGGGGCGGGGGGGTGGGGCACGAGGGGCCGCTCTTAAACCCAGGAAGTTGTCTCACTGGAGGGCAGAAGCCAGAACGGAGAATTCAATGTATGACAGACAAAAACTGTCACATGCAAAAAACATACATGTTCAAACCAAGAATCTGTTAAAATGTGGTGGTAAGGACCCCAGAAGAACAACTGCAGCTGAGCGGGACTGGTATTTATGGGACTGACAATGATGATTCCCCTGCCTAAAAAGAGGTCCCATCAGAAATAAGCCCACGCAGAGGCAGGCAGGGAGGCCGCCCGCCCCGGGTGAAGGGGGAGGGCGATGAAGGGTCACGGGTGGCCCGGCTGGGGCTCCGGCACGTTCCGGAGGAGCAGGTTCTCGGGGAGGCACTTGCTGGTGTGTCTGGATCTTGATGTTACCAACCCTGAGTGAGTTGATAGGTGCTGTGTCAAAGCAGCAGGAATGACCCTGGTGATACGGGGAAGCCCTCTGCGTGCTGGGTGCCCGCCGCCCACCAGGGCGAAGCCGCTGGCTTCGGATCAACCCTTCCACCCCGACCTGCTCCTGCTTCGCAGGGTAAATAAAGCCACACGTTCGTCAACGCTCCAGGAGTTTCCCTGGTGGCTCCCTTCCACAAAGGCAGAGGGTTTCTAGGCTATGGGTCCATGTAGCCTTGATACGTGAGCTCTGGAAGCAGCTCAGCATATTGGAGGCAGCGCATCCCCCGGAGCTCTCCGTGGTTCTGCAAATGTAGCCGTGGATTTCTGTTGCCTCATGCCAACCAGCACTGGGGGCCTTCATGTCCCTGTTAGAGCTCTGCTGGCTCTTGGTGCCATCACGGGCTCTGCTGATTGCAGAGCCTGTGATCTTGCCAGTGGCCCTACCCCCAACCCCAATATGAGCCCTGAGACCCTCTGTTACCCACCTGCAGGACCCTGTTCAGGTGGAGAAGTGCTCACGGCAGGACTGCCCTCAGACTCGCAGGCGCCAGGGCTGGGCCACGCCCCTCGTGACGTGCATCCCCCCCGTTCAGGTCTGTGCTCCCCCAGGGCCTCTGGACTCGCCTGCCTAGAACGTTCTGGCCCTAGAGCTCCAGACGGCTGCTTGTTTCTGCTCATCTGAGCGGCAGCTCCTCAGGAAGCCTCGGTCCCCACGCGTGCGGCCCTCCCGGCAGCACCCACGCGGCCCAGTCTGTCTCCCTCGCAGCGTTCCTCACCCAGCTCATCCTGTCTCATCCGACTTTTAGTTACGCTCCGTGGCTGGACGTCACCAAGCTCCCCGTCTGTCTCATTCACTGCCGCACCCCCGGTGCTTGGAACACGCGGTCGCCACTGACCAAGCAGATGAGGGGAGGGGACCCCAACGCCCCTTCAGCCCAGCCCCCTGCACCCAGAGGAGGAGGCCTACAGCCCACCCAGCCTCGTGACAATCGGGGGCAGCAGTGCCACACTTCAGAGCAGAAGCCACTGCTAAGGACTCAACTAAAAGGCAAACACTGAGATTCAGGAAAAGACGTCCTCCACGATGGAAACCATCGTGCGACACGCAGTGTGACCCAGGCTCTGAGGGAAACACAGGAGGCAAAAGCTCCAAGGAACCGGCATGAAATCCAGCTAGGAAAAACTCACTCAGCGTCTCTCCGAAAAACGGTTTTCTTTTAAAACATTCTAAGAGCAAAAAAGATACTCTCAGAGGCCTCCCTGGTGGCACAGTAGTTAAGAATCGCCTGCCAATGCAGGGGGACACGGGTTCAAGCCCTGGTCCGGGAAGAGCCCACATTCTGTGGAGCAACTAAGCCTGTGCGCCACAACTACTGAGCCTGTGCTCTAGAGCCCACAAGCCACAACTACTGAGCCCACGTGCCACAACTACTGAAGCCCATGTGCCTGGAGCCCGTGCTCCGCAACAAGGGAAGCCACCACAATGAGAAGCCCGCACACCGCAAGGAAGAGTAGCCCCCGCTCGCCACAACTAGAGAAAACCCGCGTGCAGCAACGAAGACCCAACGCAGCCAAAAAAAAAAAAAGAAGATACCCTCAAACATGTACTGCTGACCTGTTAAAATTCACGGTTTCAGGGGACTTCCCTGGTGGCGCAGTGGTTAAGACTCTGTGCTCCCAATGCAGGGGGACTGGGTTCGATCCCCAGTCAGGGAACTAGATCCCACATGCATGTCGCCACTAAGAGTTTGCATGCTGCAACTAAGGAGCCTGTGAGCCGCAACTAAGACCTGGTGCAACCAAATAAATAAACAAAATTTAAAAATTCACTGCTTCAAAAAGCATGTCTCTAACGTGAAATGTGCTTCCAACCATGATAGAGAAACGGTGTCTGGATTTCCTCACTGGCCAGTGAGATGAAATGTGCTTCCAACCATGACAGAGAAACGGTGTCTGGATTTCCTCATTGGCCAGTGAGACCCAGAAAACAGAACAAACCACCACATGACCATTTCAGACACCAGACAACAGGCAGGGCACAACCGTGTTGCCAGCATGAAGGGTGCAGGTGAGCCCAATGACCCACTGGGCCTTCTGCCTGGAGGTGACTTCCACGCTGCGGGGAAATGCTGACCTGGGAACGCAGACTGAAGGTGAGGAGGCCCAGGAGGCTGGAAGAAGAAAAGGACCTGTGCCTCCTGGATGTTCATGGCCATTACCTTCTTTAGTCTGAAGTTAGAGAGCAAGCACTACAGTGTCTACAGAATTATCCGCCCTCCTTTATGGAGTCTAACATTTCAAAACGTTGTCACCCACACTCACGGAACCTAATCCTATTTAAGGATATAAAAGCCTACCATTTTATTCAGATTATATAATCTGCAAACTGAATTCATTAACAGAAAACTCTTCAAATGAACGTGGAACTAAAGGTAGGCTTTAAACATTAGCATCCTTTGTTTCCATAACACATTCAATGACTCCTCTGTAAATCATTATAAAAGTCTCTGATGCAACTCCTTCAATTACACTTCCCTGTCCACGGGGATCTCTGGATTTAAAGTTTATAGGCTCACTCTTGGCTGTCTCCATAAGAGACATTAACATATCATCGGTGCTCCTATAATGCTTTGCTCCAACACGACTGATACATCAGGAACGATCTGAGCACCCGTGCACGCAGCGCCCACTGTGAGAAAGCGTGGGCTGTGCCTCTGGGCCCCAACCCGGACTTGGTCCCCCTCTTCACCCCCGCTGAGCCCTCTGGACGCCCGCCACCTTGGGCTGTAAGAGGTGACTCCCCAGAGCAGGAGGGCACCCAGCACTGCCTCTGACACTTGGGATACACCTGACCCAATAAATAAGCCTGAGATTCGAGCCCTCGCCACCCGGTCAGCATGCCTCCTGCTTTCTCAGCAGCATCAGCAGGGTGTCCCTCGCTGGCTGGTGCCACCCTGGGAGGTGGGTGGCTGGAGGGGAGAGCAGGCTGCCGGGTCACTGTCCTGACTCTTGGCTGGAGACCTGTGGGGTGGGGGCGGGAAGGGACAGACCCGTGATCACTGCCCTGCACGCTCACGTCACATCACGTCCGGTCCCTGGCCCCTCCCTGCCCTGCTTTCTCCATCCGCCCGCTTTCCAGTCTTTCACCTCTAGCTTGACCTCCATCAGCCTCACTGCTTCTCTGCCTTCTAGTTTTGACAACACACTGGCTGTGACCAAGGCCACAACCACAAGAGCTCTCCTCAAACCTTTCATTAAAGTATTTTCCCTACAAAACAAGAAACAAAAACAACAACAACAACCCCCCAACTTAAATAAAAATGCATCAGGTGAATAACCAAGATTTTCCATAGTTGGGTCTCTTTCATGTCTCTGACATCCCCTCTTGGGAATCAATCAGGTACCACCATCTGCTCCAGGATCCAGGCAGGACCACCTGCATCCCAGCTTCCTAAGATGAGCTGGAGCCTCACTGAGCCAGGGCGCTCCACAACTTTGTACCGAGTAGCCACTGGCACAGAATCTGCACTGGGGAAAACATACTGCGAACAACTCATTCTTTAAAGAGCAAAGGAATGCCTAAGGATGGAGGGTGTATAAAAGCCATTTTAGTGCATGAAGCACACACAGAATTCCTTGACACCACGAAACAGCTCATGAATGCTAGAAATATATTGAAGGCAGATGAATGGAAAATAGTTAACAAATCTAAGAGTACCTAGAATTAGGAAGCATTCTGAAAACTGACCGAAAAAAGGACACAAGCTATGATTTCTTCATTTGAAATTATTCTGTTAAATAACTAAGTTTCCAGAGGGAACCAATCTAGGAATATTAAGTATGAAAAAGCAATGAGGAGACTTAAAAAGAAAAATAACATTTTGAGATAAAAGTGGCAATTAATGAGACTATGCAATTTTAAATAAAGTTTAGCTAATTAATTATAATTTCCTAAAACCTATAAGATCAGCCCCCCAATTAAACCAAAGATTATGAACCAAGAGGTATACAGTAGTGTAATATTTGACACGAGAAGGGCAATGTTCTGCCGTCCACAGATTCTCAAACCGACTCACAACAGCATCACTGAGCAGCTTGAAAACAAATGCTCCTGGGGCCACATTCCCAGCCACCTGGGGTTTCTGGGAGGGGAGCGGGGCCCTGCCCACGTGACTCTGTTGTGCGCTGACAGATGCGGCACAACTGCTGTCTGAACAGGATGCTCAGGATTCCCAGAGGGAAAAGCTTAGGTCAGAGGACCAAGACCCGGTCATTAGGAACAGTTCCTCCCAAGCAGAAGAGGGTCCTTAAAGTCCAAATGACTGAAACAGACAAATAAGGAAATGAAAAGAAGAGAAAGAATACGTGACACAAGAAGTGACGAACACTGGAGAGATGACAGGGAGATGCTGGAACAGTCAATTAGGGTATCAGAAATGCGGAGAAACTCGAAATACTCAAAGACAGTCAACACGATTGCTTTTCTCCATTAACAAATTTAGCGAGTGAATCAAAGGAGACAGCAGGGACTTCCCTGGTGGCGCAGTGGTTAAGACTCCGTGCTCCCAATGCAGGGGACTGGGGTTCGATCCCTGGTCGGGGAACTAGATCCCACATGCATGCCGCAACTAAGGAGCCCGCATGCCACAACTGAGACCCGGCGCGGCCAAATAAATAAATATTTGGGGGGGGGGCGGGAAAAAAAAGGAGACAGCAAAGGCTCAAGGTCTGGGAACCTGCAGGGAGTCTGGAAGTTGAGACGGATGAGATCACACCACTGACCTTGTTAAGAGCTCCATTACATTAGCGGAGACAGGCCCACACGTTCACAGCTAAGCAGCCCAATGGTTGTGTTTATAATTTTGTAACTGTTTGCAGTTAATATCATTAAGGAGAGTAAATACTTGCACATCCTGAAGATTTCCACACCTCCCCTCAGAAGGGCTTCCCATTCAGTGACAACCCTTCCTCACTTTTTCCCTTATTCTTCCCCAAAAGCAAGGGGGTAGGTGCCAGCGAGTAATCATACTAGTTTCTGAGGAGGCGATCAGAGGTTGGGATGCGGAGGCCGAGGCAGGACAATGGACACCACAGGCGCATTGGCACTCGGGGTCCTGGCATCTCACTGAATCTGTTCCACAAGATGAAAGCCGAGGTCCAGAGCTCAGCTGCCCTCCTGGGGTCATGGAGCCCCCAACCAGCAGGCCAGGGGGCCGCTTGCAACTCCCCTCCCCCACCTGCCTGTCCTATGAAAACAAACCACAGAGCTATCTGTCACCTCGTAACTCCTGCCACCAGGCCAGGCATGGGGAAGGGGCAGTCTAGTACCCCCGAAACAGCTTCAGCTTAGCTTTGCTTCACACACACACATGCATGTATTTTGCGGGGGGAACAAAAGTCCTAAATAAAATATTAGCAAACAGAATTGGGAACATAATTTTTATTATGGTAAAAACACATAAAACCTGCCATTTTAACCACTTCTAGGTGTCCAGTTCAGTGGCGTTAAGCACACCCACACTGCTGTGCAAACATCACCACATGCATCCACAGAGCTTTCCACCTTCCGACCTGCAACGCCGACCCCGTGAAACACTAACTCCTCATTCGCCTGGCAACCACCCTTCTACTTTCTGTGTCCGTGAATTTGATGGCTCTAGCGACCTCATATAAGTAGAACCATATGACATCTGTCCTTCTGTGTCTGGTTTATTTCATTTAGCGTAATGCCTCTGAGGTTCATCCATGTTGTATGTAGCCTGTGTAAGAATGTCATTCTTTTCTAAAGGTGAATAATATTCCATTCCGGTATTTTTTTTTAAAAACACCACTTTTGTTTATCCATTCATTCCCCAATGGACATTTGGGTTGTTTCCACCTTTTGGGTGTTGTGAATAATGCTGTATGGACATTCGTATTCATACGAGCGTACAAATACCTGAGTCCCTACTTTCAATTCTTTGGATATATACCTAGAAGTGGAATTGGTAATTCTATGGATTCTATACAAATCTGTACATATACAAGTCTGTATCTGTTGATATAGAAAGGGATCATATGGTAATTCTATGTTTAATTTTTTGAAGTTATATTTAGTATTTTCCCAAATTAGCTAGAATGTGTTTAGTTAGAAATTATAATCAAACTCTTGGAGAAGATCTGAATCATGGCCTGGACTGTGATTACTTCCATTTTCTTGCTAAATTTCTTTGGTTTTCCTGGGATACGGAAGCAGAGGAGATAAATGTTGGATGAGTTAATACAATCAAGACGAATCGCACAAGGATTTGTAGCTGATTCCGAGGCTCTTAGTCTAGAGATAAAATCTTCATCAAACACATTATTTGTTTCTCTTTTTATTGCTGGGAATCACTTTCTCCTGGCCAGTCTTGCAGCTTGAAGATACACGTGAGGCCACACGCTTCCCCAACAGCAGGAGCCAGGCCTCCCCAAGCCTGTGCCTTCCGTCCTGAGAACTAGCCTTTTTTTTTTTTTTTGGGCTGTGTCTCACGGCATGCGGGATCCTATTTCCCTGACCCGGGATGGAACTCGTGCCCCCTGCAGTGGAAGCAGCGCAGAGTCCCAACCACTGGACTGCCAGGGAATTCCCTAGCCTTGCTTTTACTCAGAGAGTTTCCTGATGACATTTTGACAGGAGGAGAGTAAAAGGAGCTTGAAGATTTTTGTTCTTTGGAATAAAAACACTCCAATTAGCAATGTCACCATAAACTATGCAAACGTCTACAGTCAGTTCAAGGCACAACCAGAAACCACTGAGAGTCCCTGCCTGTGTTTTGAAGTTTCCTGGTACAAAGGTCATTCCTCCACAGCCCCGTCATGTATAGAAGAGCCCTCTGTCAGCTCCAATCTTCACTGCGAGTTGAGCTGGGCTCCTCAGGAAGCACTAATCCCTAAGGGGATTTGGATTCCTAGATCCAGAAAAGCACAGGAGTCCTCAGTAGACTAAAGGAAATTTAAGCGTCATCTTTACTGAGTTCAACAGAAATGGCAGTAAAGCAGTTGCAAAGCTACTGGCACCAACAATTCAGAATCAAAGTTAGGAACACGGAGGAAACGGAAACCCTTACAAGTGAAGTGTATTCTTTGAAGAGGTTAATGGAAAACTTTCAAGTGTGATTCAAGCTTTAGTTATAGATGCAAGTTCAAGCTATTAAGTTTAGTTTTACTTATGACAAACTAAAATAAAAAGTGAAAAATTACTAGCAATATAAATCCTATCATTCTAAATAAGCATATCAGGATAAGTTCCCAAAGTAAATCTAACAAGACAGGTGATGCTTTAAATGTAGTGCATTTTATTTCCTCACTAACAGCCTTGAAACTAAGTCAAATATTGGAGAGAAAAAACCTAGCAAAAACCTTTATACTATGTCACTTCAAGTACAAAAAAAGGAACAGAAAATGATCAGACCCACATTCCTCTTTAGTGCTGAGAAGAAGGATTAACAAAAAAATATATATATAAGAAGGATAACAATAACTACCTACATGGTATGATTCCTCAGCAGTGAAATCTTATTATTCATCATATCTACAAAAAATTTATTTCCCGTGAAAATGATTCTACCTTATTTGACACAGGACTGAATTCTCTCAACATTTTTCTTTTTCTTTTTAAAAGTAATTTTATTTAATTAATTAAGTTGTTTGGTTATTTTTTTGGCTGTGTTGAGTCTCCGTTGCTACGCACAGGCTTTCTCTAGTTGCGGCAAGCGGGGGCTACTCTTCGTTGCAGCATGCGGGCTTCTCATTGTGGTGGCTTCTCTTGTTGCAGAGCACAGGCTCTAGGTGTGCAGGCTTCAGTAGTTGTAGCACATGGGCTCAGTAGCTGTGGCTCGTGGGCTCCAAGGTGCATGGGCTTCAGCAGTTGTGGTGCGCAGGCTCAGTAGTTGTGGTGCATGGGGTTAGTTGCTCCGCGTCATGTGGGATCTTCCCAGACCGGGGGACAAACCCAACCCCCTGCATTGGCAGACAGATTCTTAACCACTGCACCACCAGGGAAGTCCCTCAACACTTTTCTTTATAATGCTTATTTTGACTTTTAGAACCAACCAGTTTTTGCAACTATTGCTTTAGTAAGAGAACTAATCAATTACAAGCTGATTTCCCCATTTCATTTTAACAGTGCATGCCCATTAATTTCAAGTCCTACATATTACAGGAAGACACGCTCGTGGTTAGATACATGTAGAGTACAACGAAACTTCTACTCCAAATAAAATTAATTCACAGTCTATATTTATTGTGCTTAGCATAGTCTAGGCTAAAACGTTCAAGTGCTAATGTCCTAGCGCTGGTGCAGGGGTGCCTCACAGAGCGCAAGACTTCAAACCCCTTCTCGGGATGCACATTATCACCCAGAGTAAGGATAAGTTCAGGGTGTTTGCTGATATTCACAGTGAGGTCTTCTTCGGTCTTCCATCTGCAACGTCAACAGCAACAGGCCAGGGGTGAAAACCTGTCATCTATACTTTTAATCTTTTCCACGTGCTCCCAGCATAGTCAGTGTCTTACGTATTCAAACGTCAGAGCACCGCAGAGGAGTCCTCTTAACCTCTTCATGTGAACCGTCACTGTAAAGCAGCCCTCCTTTCCACGCCTCACCCCATCTCTAAATGAGCAACAGCTTCAGCCAGAAGAGCACCTGTGTTCATTCTAACTGTGTTCTCAAATGCTGTCATGACTCTCCAGGTTCGTAGTTCCATACCAGTGTATGTTCTAGACCCTGACTGGCAGGAGACACCACTAGAGCCACGGAGGCAAGGTCTGCTGGAAGCACACCATTCGCCCTCAACAAGATGAAGCCGAGGTGACAGCACCGCAGGAATAAGGAGGTCCTGTGGCCGGTCACTAAAAGCGGAACACAGACTTAGTTCTGGCTTTCTGGAGGCCAGAGCAAGGCTGGAAACCCCAGTAAAAGAAGATTCTAAATAAAAAAAAACAAACTTACCGCTTAAGACGACAACCTGCTACTTCTAAGATGCAAGAGAAGTTACTCCCTGAGGGTCTTTGAAAGATCAAGAGACCCACACACACAGACAACTCAGCCTCCCCAAACCAGAAGCAACAAAAAACAATAAAGGCAAAGGACAACACACACAGAACAGACTGCAAACTCAGCGGGGTCCCCCAAGTGCATAAAAGCGACGGCTTTCCTAACATTTCCCCACACACGGATTTTTTCCCCACCTAAACGAAATCTAACATGGAGCCTAAAACGCAAAGCTGATCAAAGCAGAGGTGCTCAGTGGGGAGGGGTGGGGGGCACTCACTGGCCCCTTATCAGCCCCCAGACCAGCCTGGTGCAGATGTGGGGCTGGACGTCCATCCAGACAGCTCACCCAGCAGACGGAGAAACACCAAGCTTCCTTGCATTTAGGAAGCGCCGTAAGAAAATGAGAATAAATGATTTTATTTTAAAAGGAAAGAGGCTGTGAGGACTTGAGAGGCGCCTCTGTCCTCAGAGCTCAGCCGCTGGCCTAGAATGAAGCACCCAGAGGAAGGTGAGGTCAGACTTCCGGCAGGAGCAGAGGCTGGCCTGGGGAAAAGCGACGGCCACCTAGAGCTCGTCATCCGCCCTTCCAGACACGCTTTAATTGGACTTTCAGTTAGTTTTCAGACCATGAGAACAAGGTCAAAATTTAACCCAGAGTGAACTTCCAGGAACTGTTCTAAGTATTTGTGATGCTCACTCAGAATTACGTTTAGGGGCTTCCCTGGTGGCGCAGTGGTTGAGAGTTCGCCTGCCGATGCAGGGGACACGGGTTCGTGCCCTGGTCCGGGAAGATCCCACATGCCGCGGAGCGGCTGGGCCCGTGAGCCATGGCCACTGAGCCTGTGCGTCCGGAGCCTGTGCTCCGCAACGGGAGAGGCCACGGCGGCGAGGGGCCCGCGTACCGCAAAAAAAAAAAAAAAAAGAATTACGTTTAGTTCTTTTTGGTCAAGATTTCTTTATCTCATGACTACTTAAAGGAAATTTACTCACAGGAACATAGAATAGCTTTAAAGTTCAAAAAATCTGGTGTGAAGAATCACCTCCTCAGAGAAGAGTAAAGTACACAGTTTGTGCTAAAAAGGCAGTTACTCCAAACACGTTTGTGGTTCTATTTTCTCAACAGAATTTAAAATTAATGTCCACACATTGGAAATTTGAAGCAATCAAGTTAAGCATTCTAATATTAAGAGAAACACATGAGACTAACTTCCAAAATAGCAAAACCCCGAACATCAGGCCCACACAAAGCATGTCCTCTCGAGAGCAAAGTGGTAACATGCTTTCTGCAAGGCAGTTTGACAGCTTGTATCAAAAACATTAAAACCTCTGATGAATCCAAATCTAGGAATTAATCTTAGAAAAGTAATCACAGATATCCATTAGAATTTGACCAAATGGAAGTTCTTCAAAAAGAAGTAGGGAGTTTGCTGTTATTAAGGACGGTGTGATTATGCCCCATGACACAGAAAGGTACGCATGACCTATGAGGAACCAGACCTGGCACACGGAACAGGGAGGTGTGTTCTTACACACCACACGCAGAGCCCATGTAGCATCTTCTTGACCTCTCCCCTCCTGACCCCTTTCCTGGTCTCCCAGCTACAAGGTCGATCTGCCCTCTTCCCACTCTGGATGCAGTGGTTCAGCTGCCGGGCTTCAGTGCTGCAGTGAAATGCTTCTACACCTGAGCAGGCGCTGACTGTCCCGGGAAGGTCAGTGGACCACGAGGCTGGTGGTGCGGCCCGGCTCGGGCTCATCACGGGCGGGGCCCTCTGTGGACCTTGCTCTAAGAAAGCACCTCAGAACCCGCTCCCGTTAAGCACCAACTGTGCAAATGCTGCGTTCTATCATAAACAACAGCCAATGCGGAAAAGAGATCAACAGCTCAGAACGAAGAACGACCTGTCCGCGGCTGAAAGGTTGGTTAAAGAGCTGGACAAACTACACAGTGGCAACTTTCCTTGAGCTTATCAGAGGCCTGAGGTTGTAACTGGCAACCAAATACACTGACATTCTAGGAAAGACAAGCCTGTCAGTGGAAAGATGGGGTGCGCGGGCTGTGTCATTTGCGGCAGGGGAAGGCAGGGCCTCTAGAAATGAGTAAGAAGCCATCAGCTGAAACTCTCAAGAACTGCTGACGGCTGAGCGTGAGCTCGCAGGATAGCACAGAAGCTCATTCGTGAGACAGACCCAGGCGAAGCGGGAGGGCAGACACAGCCTCGCTCACAGCAACACAGGCACTGAGCAAGGGGTCTGCCACCCCCAGGGGAAAGGTATGGAGACTGACCTGCCCGCCCTGACCTCTCAGGCTTCTGGAGAGGGGCAGCAAACACTGTGGGCCCTTAGACCTGAGGGAAGGAGAGTGTGGGGAGAAAACCCCTTTTTACCCCTTGGGTAGGAGAAAGAATCCTGAGAAAGCTCCACCCCCAGGGCTGAGGCACATGGGGCCCAAGACGGAGGTGGCACAGCAAACAAGAACACCCTGACCCCACTCCCCTTGCATCTTCCCCACTTCCCACGACCCCAGCCTAGAAAAGAACTGACTAAAAAATCACCAGCACTCTACTCCTAGGGGAGGGGCAACAGCATGTGAGAGAGGTCCTCTCTGACTCAGGCATGGGGACAGCTGAAAGCTGGTGGCAGAGCACAAACACTGAGAAGAACCTTCCAGTAACCACAGCAAAGGAAAAGCCAAACCCAGCTCAACCACTGACGAGCACGACTCAACCTCTGACACCAGCTCCCTGAGAAAAACCACGCCCATTTCTAGGCACAAATATTACTTTTCTTAGACTCTCCTGTTCCATACAAGATGTCTGGCAGTCAATCAAAAATTATGAAATACAGAAAAGATCAAGAAAATAGAATACAACTCATTGTCAAGAAACAAGGCAATCAACGGAATGAGACTCAGAGGTGACCCAGGAACGACACTATCATATAGGGACATTAAAGTAACTATGACACATGTAAAAGGAACTAACAGAAAAGGTGGACAACTTGCATTACTAGATGGGGCATTTAAGCAAAGACCCAGAAACTATGAAAAGTCAAATGTTAGGGCTAGAAATAACAAAAAACCCTGGGGAGGGGAAGAATCTGATTTCTAGAGTTGCCACATTTTTCTAAAACGTCCTATTTTCAATAACAATAACAAATCAGAAGACACGCAAAGACACAAGAAGGAATGGCCCACACATGGGGGAAAAAGTAGTCAACAAAAACTGTCACTGAGGAGGCCCAGACAATAATGCACTTTACTACGGTCTTTAATCAGCTATTTCAAATACGTTCAAGAATTAAAGGAAATAAAGTCAAAAGAACTAAAGAGACGTATGAGAACAATATGCCTCACCAAATACTATCAGTAGAAACAGACTACTTAAAGAAACAGAAGTCTCTGAGTTGAAAAGTGTAATAACTGAAACGAAAAATTCCCTACAGCAGTTCAGCAGCTGTAGACTGGCGAAAGAAACGATCACCAACCATGAAGATAAGTCAGTTGAAATTATCCAGCCTGAGGAACAGAGGAGGAAGAAAAAAAGCAAAACAGAACTTCAGAGACCTCTGGTCCACCATTAAGAACACCAACACACCGTATGGGAGTCCCAAAAGGAGAGGAGATAAAGGGAGAAGAATATTTGAAGAAATAATGACCAAAAACTTGCAAAATTTGATGGACAACATTAATCTTCATATCCAAGAAGCTCAAGGGACTCCAAACAAAATAAATGTAAAGAGAGCCTCATGTAGGCACATCATAAGCAAAATGCTGACAGCCAAAGACAAAGAGAAGCTTGAAAGCAGCAAGAAGAACCAACACGTCATGTTCCAGGACCCCTGATAAGATTAACAGCTTACTTCTCAGCAGAAACCGTGGAGGTAAGAAGGCAGCGGAAAGAAATATTTAAAGTGCTAAAAGAAAGACTACAGCCAAAAATTCTAAATCCAGCATAAGTATCCCTTGACAATGAAGGAGAAATTAAGACATTCCCAAGTCAAACAAACAAAAAACCAGGGAATCGGTGGCGAGTTGACTTACTTTACAATAAATACTAAAGAGAGTCCTTTAGGCTAAAATGAGAGGACACATTAGATAGTAACTTAAACCCACATGAAGAAATAAAAGACACTGGTAAAGGTAAGTACATAGCTAATTATAAACAACAGAGTAGAGAAGAGGAGAAGATGGCGGAGGAGTAAGACGCGGAGATCACCTTCCTCCCCACAGATACACCAGAAATACATCTACACGTGGAACAACTCCTACAGAACACCTACTGAACGCTGGCAGAAGACCTCAGACCTCCCCAAAGGCAAGAAACTCCCCACGTACCTGGGTAGAGCAAAAGAAAAAAGAATAAACAGACAAAAGGATAGGGACGGGACCCATACCAGTGGGAGGGAGCCGTGAAGGAGGAAAGGTTTCCACACACTAGGAGCCCCTTCGCGGGCGGAGACGGCGGGTGGCGGAGGGGGAAGCTTCGGAGCCGTGGAGGAGAGCGCAGCAACAGGGGTGCGGGGGGGCAAAGCGGAGAGATTCCCGCACAGAGGATCGGTGCCGGACGGCACTCACCAGCCCGAGAGGCTGGTCTGCTCACCCGCCGGGGCGGGCGGGGCTGGGAGCTGAGGCTCGGGCTTCGGTCGGAGCGCAGGGAGAGGACTGGGGTCGGCGGCGTGAACACAGCCTGAAGGGGTTAGTGCACCACAGCTGGCCGGGAGGGAGTCCGGGGAAAAGTCTGGACCTGCCGAACAGGCAAGAGACATTTTCTTCCCTCTTTGCTCCCTGGTGCGTGAGGAGAGGGGATTGAGAGCGCTGCTTAAAGGAGCTCCAGAGACGGGCGCGAGCCGCGGCTAAAGGCGCGGACCCCAGAGACGGGCATGAGACGCTAAGGCTGCTGCTGCCGCCACCAAGAAGCCTGTGTGCGAGCACAGGTCACTATCCACACCCCCCTTCCGGGGAGCCTGTGCAGCCCGCCACTGCCAGGGTCCCGGGATCCAGGAACAACTCCCCAGGGAGAACGCACGGCGCGCCTCAGGCTGGCAACGTCACGCTGGCCTCTGCCGCAACGTCACGCCGCCTCTGCCGCCGCAGGCCCGCCCCGCACGCAGTGCCCCTCCCTCCCCCCTGGCCTGAGTGAGCCAGAGCCCCGGAAGCAGCTGCTCCTTTAACCCCGACCTGTCTGAGCGAAGAACAGACGCCCTCCGGTGACCTACACGCAGAGGCGGGGCCAAATCCAAAGCTGAGCCCCGGCAGCTGTGCGAACAAAGAAGAGAAAGGGAAATCTCTCCCAGCAGCCTCAGGAGCAGCGGATTAAAGCTCCACAATCAACTTGATGTACCTGCATCTGTGGAATACCTTAATAGACAACAAATCATCCCAAATGGAGGAGGTGGACGTTGAGAGCAAGATTTATGATTTTTCCCCCTTTTCCTCGTTTTGTGAGTGTCTATGCTTCTGTGTGAGACATTGTCTGTATAGCTTTGCTTCCACCATTTGTCCTAGGGTTCTATCCTTCCGTTTTTTTTCTTAATAATTATTTTTTTATTCTAAGAACTTTATTATATTTTATCTTACTTTATTTTACTTTATCTTTCTTTCTTTCTTCCTTCCTTCCTCCCTCCCTCCTTCCTTTCTTTCTTTCTTCTCCTACTAAATCTTTCTTTCTACTTTTTCTCCCTTTTATTCTGAGCCGTGTGGATGAAAGGCTCTTGGTGCTGCAGCCAGGAGTCAGTGCTGTGCCTCTGAGGTGGGAGAGCCAACTTCAGGACACTGGTCCATAAGAGACCTCCCAGCTCCACATAATATCAAACGGCGAAAATCTCCCAGAGATCTCCATCTCAACATCAGCACCCAGCTTCACTCAATGACCAGCAAGCTACAGTGCTGGACACCCTATGCCAAACAACTAGCAAGACAGGAACACAACCCCACACATTAGCAGAGAGGCTGCCTAAAATCATAATAAGTCCACAGACACCCCAAAACACACCACCAGACGTGGACCTGCCCATCAGAAAGCCAAGATCCAGCCTCATCCATGAGAACACAGGCACTAGTCCCCTCCACCAGGAAGCCTACACAACCCACTGAACGAACCTTAGCCACTGGGGACAGACATCAAAAACAACGGGAACTACGAACCTGCAGCCTGCAAAAAGGAGACCCCAAACACAGTAAGATAAACAAAATGAGAAGACAGAAAAACACACAGCAGATGAAGGAGCAAGATAAAAACCCACCAGACCTAACAAATGAAGAGGAAATAGGCAGTCTACCTGAAAAAGAATTCAGAATAATGATAATAAAGATGATCCAAAATCTTGGAAACAGAATAGACAAAATGCAAGAAACAGTTAACAACGATCTAGAAGAACTAAAGATGAAACAAGCCATGATGAACGACACAATAAATGAAATTAAAAATATTCTAGATGGGATCAATAGCAGAATAACTGAGGCAGAAGAACGGGTAAGTGACCTGGAAGATAAAATAGTGGAAATAACTACTGCAGAGCAGAATAAAGAAAAAAGAATGAAAAGAACTGAGGACAGTCTCAGAGACTTCTGGGACAACATTAAATGCACCAACATTTGAATTATAGGGGTTCCAGAAGAAGAAGAGAAAAAGAAAGGGACTGAGAAAATATTTTAACAGATTAGAGTTGAAAAATTCCCTAATATGGGAAAGGAAATAGTTAATCAAGTCCAGGAAGCACAGAGAGTCCCATACAGGATAAATCCAAGGAGAAATATGCCAAGACACATATTAATCAAACTGTCAAAAATTAAATACAAAGAGAACATATTAAAAGCAGCAAGGGAAAAACAACAAATAACACACAAGGGAATCCCCTTAAGGTTAACAGCTGATCTCTCACCAGAAACTCTGCAAGCCAGAAGGGACTGGCAGGACATATTTAAAGTGATGAAGGAGAAAAACCTGCAACCAAGATTACTCTACCCAGCAAGGATCTCATTCAGATTTGATGGAGAAATTAAAACCTTTACAGACAAGCAAAAGCTGAGAGAGTTCAGCACCATCAAACCAGCTCTACAACAACTGCTAAAGGAACTTCTCTAGGCAAGAAACACAAAAGAAGGAAAAGACCTACAATAACGAACCCAAAACAATTAAGAAAATGGGAATGCGAACACACATATCGATAATTACCTTAAATGTAAATGGACTAAATGCTCCAACCAAAACACACAGATTGGCTGAATGGATACAAAAACAAGACCCATGTATATGCTGTCTACAAGAGACCCACTTCAGACCTAGAGACACATACAGACTGAAAGTAAGGGGATGGAAAAAGATATTCCATGCAAATAGAAATCAAAAGAAAGCTGGAGTAGCAATTCTCATACCAGACAACATAGACTTTAAAATAAAGACTATTAGAAGGGACAAAGAAGGACACTACATAATGATCAAGGGATCGATCCAAGAAGAAGATATAACAATTGTAAATATTTATGCACCCAACATAGGAGCACCTCAATACATAAGGCAAATACTAACAGCCATAAAAGGGGAAATTGACAGTAACACATTCATAGTAGGGGACTTTAACACCCCACTTTCACCAATGGACAGATGATCCAAAATGAAAATAAATAAGGAAACACAAGCTTTAAATGATACATTAAACAAGATGGACTTAATTGATATTTATAGGACATTCCATCCAAAAACAACAGAATACACATTTTTCTCGAGTGCTCATGGAACATTCTCCAGGATAGATCATATCTCGGGTCACAAATCAAGCCTTGGTAAATTTAAGAAAATTGAAATTGTATCAAGTAACTTTTCCGATCACAACGCTATGAGACTAGATATCAATTACAGGAAAAGATCTGTAAAAAATACAAACACATGGAGGCTAAACAATACACCACTTAATAACGAAGTGATCACTGAAGAAATCAAAGAGGAAATAAAAAAATATCTGGAAACAAATGACAATGGAGACACGACGACCCAAAACCTATGGGATGCAGCAAAAGCAGTTCTAAGAGGGAAGTTTATAGCAATACAATCCTACCTTAAGAAACAGGAAACATCTCTAATAAACAACCTAACCTTGCACCTAAAGCAATTAGAGAAAGAACAAAAAACCCCCAAAGTTAGCAGAAGGAAAGAAATCATAAAAATCAGGTCAGAAACAAATGAAAAAGAAATGAAGGAAATGATAGCAAAGATCAATAAAACTAAAAGCTGGTTCTTCGAGAAGATAAACAAAATTGATAAACCATTAGCCAGACTCATCAAGAAAAAAAGAGAGAAGACTCAAATCAATAGAATCAGAAATGAAAAAGGAGAAGTAACAACTGACACTGCAGAAATACAGAAGATCATGAGAGATTACTACAAGCAACTCTATGCCAATAAAATGGACAACCTGGAAGAAATGGAAAAATTCTTAGAAATGCACAACCTGCCAAGACAGAATCAGGAAGAAATAGAAAACATGAACAGACCAATCACAAGCACTGAAATTGAAACTGTGATTAAAAATCTTCCAACAAACAAAAGCCCAGGACCAGATGGCTTCACAGGCGAATTCTATCAAACATTTAGAGAAGAGGTAACACCTCTCCTTCTCAAACTCTTCCAAAATATAGCAGAGGGAGGAACACTCCCAAACTCATTCTACGAGGCCACCATCGCCCTGATACCAAAGCCAGACAAGGATGTCACAAAGAAAGAAAACTACAGGCCAATATCACTGATGAACATAGATGCAAAAATCCTCAACAAAATACTAGCAAACAAAATCCAACAGCACATTAAGAGGATCATACACCATGATCAAGTGGGGTTTATTCCAGGAATGCAAGGATTCTTCAATATACGCAAATCAATCAACGTGATAAACCATATTAACAAACTGAAGGAGAAAAACCATATGATCATCTCAATAGATGCAGAGAAAGCTTTTGACAAAATTCAACGCCCATTTATGACAAAAACCCTGCAGAAAGTAGGCATAGAGGGAACTTTCCTCAACATAATAAAGGCCATATATGACAAACCCACAGCCAACATCGTCCTCAATGGTGAAAAACTGAAAGCATTTCCACTAAGATCAGGAACAAGACAAGGTTGCCCACTCTCACCACTCTTATTCAACACAGTTTCGGAAGTTTTAGCCACAGCAATCAGAGAAGAAAAGGAAATAAAAGGAATCCAAATCGGAAAAGAAGAAGTAAAGCTGTCACTGTTTGCAGATGACATGATACTATACATAGAGAATCCTAAAGATGCTACCAGAAAACTACTAGAGCTAATCAATGAATGTGGTAAAGTAGCAGGATACAAAATTAATGCACAGAAATCTCTGGCATTCCTATACACTAATGATGAATATCTGAAAGTGAAATCAAGAAAACACTCACATTTACCATTGCCACAAAACGAATAAAATATCTAGGAATAAACCTACCTAAGGAGAGAAAAGACCTCTATGCAGAAAATTATAAGACACTGATGAAAGAAATTAAAGATGATACAAATAGATGGAGAGATATACCATGTTCTTGGATTGGAAGAATCAACATTGTGAAAATGACTCTACTACCCAAAGCAATCTACAGACTCAATGTAATCCCTATCAAACTACCACTGGCATTTTTCACAGAACTAGAACAAAATATTTCACAATTTGTATGGAAACACAAAAGACCCCGAATAGCCAAAGCAATCTTGAGAACGAAAAACGGAGCTGGAGGAATCAGGCTCCCTGACTTCAGACTATACTACAAAGCTACAGTAATCAAGACAGTATGGTACTGGCACAAAAACAGAAAGATAGATCAATGGAACAGGATAGAAAGCCCAGAGATAAACCCACGCACATATGGTCACCTTATCTTTGATAAAGGAGGCAGGAATGTACAGTGGAGAAAGGACAGCCTCTTCAATAAGTGGTGCTGGGAAAACTGGAAGGTACATGTAAAAGTATGAGATTAGATCACTCCCTAACACCATACACAAAAATAAGCTCAAAATGGATTAAAGACCTAAATGTAAGGCCAGAAACTATCAAACTCTTAGAGGAAAACATAGGCAGAACAGTCTATGACATAAATCACAGCAAGATCCTTTTTGACCCACCTCCTAGAGAAATGGAAATAAAAACAAAAATAAACAAATGGGACCTAATGAAACTTCAAAGCTTTTGCACAGCAAAGGAAACCATAAACAGGACCAAAAGACAATCCTCAGAATGGGAGAAAATATTTGCAAATGAAGCAACTGACAAAGGATTAATCTCCAAAATTTATAAGCAGCTCATGCAGCTCAATAAGAAGAAAACAAACAACCCAATCCAAAAATGGGCAGAAGACCTAAATAGACATTTCTCCAAAGAAGATATACAGACTGCCAACAAACACATGAAAGAATGCTCAACATCATTAATCATTAGAGAAATGCAAATCAAAAGTACAATGAGATATCATCTCACACCAGTCAGAATGGCCATCATCAAAAAATCTAGAAACAATAAATGCTGGAGAGGGTGTGGAGAAAAGGGAACACTCTTGCACTGCTGGTGGGAATGTGAATTGGTACAGCCACTATGGAGAACAGTATGGAGGTTCCTTAAAAAACTACAAATAGAACTACCATATGACCCAGCAATCCCACTACTGGGCATAGACCCTGAGAAAACCATAATTCGAAAAGAGTCATGTACCAAAATGTTCATTGCAGCTCTATGTACAACAGCCCGGAGATGGAAACAACCTAAGTGTCCATCATCGGATGAATGGATAAAGAAGATGTGGCACATATATACAATGGAGTATTACTCAGCAATAAAAAGAAACGAAATTGAGCTATTTGCAATGAGATGGATAGACCTAGAGTCTGTCATACAGAGTGAAGTAAGTCAGAAAGAGAAAGACAAGTACCGTATGCTAACACATATATATGGAATTTAAGAAACAAAAACGTCATGAAGAACCTAGGTGCAAGACAGGAATAAAGACACAGGCCTACTAGAGAATGGACTTGAGGATATGGGGAGGGCGAAGGGTAAGCTGTGACAAAGCGATAGAGAGGCATGGATATATATATACACTACCAAACGTAAGGTAGATAGCTAGTGGGAAGCAGCCGCATAGCACAGGGAGATCAGCTCGGTGCTTTGTGACGGCCTGGAGGGGTGGGATAGGGAGGGTGGGAGGGAGGGAGACGCAAGAGGGAAGAGATATGGGAACATATGTATATGTATAACTGATTCACTTTCTTATAAAGCAGAAACTAACACACCATTGTAAAGCAATTATACTCCAATAAAGCTGTAAAAAAACAAAACAAAAAGAGTAAATTTATTTTGGTTCACAATTCTCTTGTCTGATTTCAAAAGATAACTATGCAGTGCAATAATTATAAATCTGTGTTGATGGGTATATAAAACAAAATGACTGACTGTGTATGACAATAACTGCACAAAGAGGTGGGGAGGAAATAAAGTTATATAAGAGCAAATTACATAATACTGAACTTAACATTTTCATAGATAAAATGTGAATTGTAATCCCTGGGACAACAACTAAGAGCTAAAATTATATAGCAAAAGAAACAACAAAGAAATTAAAATGGAACATTAGGAAATACCTATTTAACCTGAACGACAGAAGGCAGTAACAGAGTAATGGAGCGGGGGGGTGGGGGAGGGATAAGGTATCAGTGATTACAAACACTCCATTTAAAAGGCAGAGATGGGCAGAAGGAATAAAAAGACCTGGTTCAACTCTATTTTGTCTATAAGAGAAACACTCTGGATATAAAGATACAAACAGGGTGAAAGTAAAAGATCAGAAAAGATAGATGGTTCATAAACCACAATCAAGAGAGACCTGGAACAGTTACACCATATGAGGCAAAACAGACTTTAAAACAAAAGTTACCAGAGAAAAAGAACATTTTATAATAGTAAAAGTGCTAAATCATGAGGAAGACATAACAATTATAAATATACATGTACCTAACAAGACAGGCCTAAAATGAAGCAAATCAGATAGAACTGAAAGGAGAAACAGACAATTCAACAGTAACAGTTGAAGGCTTCAATATCCAACTTCCAATGTGGATGCTGTGCTAGAGCGAATGGATAGGACTAGGCAGAAGATCGGCACCGAGGGAAGACCTGAACAGCACTGCAAACCAACTAGACCTAAAAGACATCTACAGAACAACCTATACTGCACAACACTGTGACCTCTGAACACAGTGGAATGAAATTAGAAATCAATAACAAAAGGAAATCTCACATTAAAAAAGAAGATCTCAAATTATTAGCCTAAGCATCCTCCCTAAGAAACTGGAAATCAAAAAGTAAACTAAACTCAAAGCAAGCAGAAAGAAGGAAACAATAAAAATGAGAGCAAAAAATCAATGAAGTATAGACTAGAAAAACAATAGCAAAACTCCAAGAAATCAAAAGTTGCTTCTTTGAAAAAATCAACCAACCTTTCAGACTGACCAGGAAAAAAGAGAACAGTCAAATAATTAGGAATGAAAATGGGAACAGCATCAACGACCTTACAGAAATGAAAGGACTATAAGGGGATCCTGTGCTGACAAATTAGATAACCTACATGAAATGCACACATTCCTAGAAAGATATAAATTCATGAAACTAAACCCCCCCAAAATAAAAAATACGAATAGACTTATGATAAGAGATTAAATTAGGAATCAAAACACTTCCTGCAAAGAAAAGTTGAGGACCAGAGGGCTTCACTGGTGAATTCTCCCGAACATTTAAAGAATTAAAACTAATACTTTAGGGCTTCCCTGGTGGTGCAGTGGTTAAGAATCCACCTGCCAATGCAGGGGACATGGGTTCGAGCCCTGGTCGGGGAAGATCTCACATGCCGTGGAGCAACTAAGCCCGTGCACTACAACTACTGAGCCTGTGCTCTAGAGCCTGAGAGCCACAACTACTGAGCCTGCGCTCTGCAACAAGAGAAGCCACTGCAGTGAGAAGCCTGCTCTCTGCAACTAGAGAAAGCCCGCTTGCAGCAACAAAGACCCAACGCAGCCAAAAATAAAATAAATAAATTTATAAAAAAACAAAAAAACTAATACTTTACAAAGTCTTACAACAGAAAGGGAGACCTCCACACTCATTCTATGAGACTGCTATTATCCTGATACCAAAACCACATAAAGGTATCACAAGAAAACTACAGACCAATACCCCTTATGAATGTAGATCCAAAATTCTTAACAAAATGTTAGCAAAATGAATCCAACAGCATATACAATGGATTTATATGCCATGACCAAGTGGGATTTCTCTCAGGAAGGCAAGGTTGGGTTGATATATAAAAATAAATCAACGTAATAAACCACATGAAAAGAATACAGGATAAACCACATAATCATCTCAATAAATACAGAAAATGTATATGATAAAATCCAACAGCCTTTCAGGATAAAAACACTCAAAAACCTAGGAATAGAGGGGAACTTCCTCTATCTGATTTTTCTATGAAAACTCCTCAGCAAGTATCACACTTAATAGCGAAAGACTGAAAAATTTCCCTCTAAGATCAGGAACAAGACAAAGATGTTCACTCTAGTCACTTCTGTTCAACACTGATTGCAGGTTCTAGCCAGGGCTATTAGGAAAAAATGAAACAAAACATTAGAAAGGAAGAAGTAAACTATCTATTTGCAGATGACATAACTGCAATTATAGAAAACCTTAAGGAATCCACAAACATAAACACATTAGAATGAATGTGTTCAGCAAGGTTGCAGGATACAAGATCAATATAGAGAAATCAGTTGTATTTCTATAAAGCAGCAACAAGAAACTGAAATGAAATTAAGAAAAGTTACATTTACAACAGCATGAAAAAGAATAAAACATGTAGGAATAAATTTAGCCAAAGTGTAAGATTTGTACACTGAAAATAACAAAACCTCATTGAAGAAATTAAAGACCTAAATAAATGGAGAGAGAGTCCATGTTCGTGTATTGAAAGACTTAATATCGTTAAGGTGGCAGTTTTCCCAAAATTGATTTTCTTTTTAAACATCTTTATTGGAGTATAATTGCTTTACAATGTTGTTAGTTTCTGCTGTATAACAAAGTGAACCAGCTATATGTATACGTATATCCCCATATCCCCTCCCTCTTGCGTCTCCCTCCCACCCTCCCTATCCCACCCCTCTAAGTGGTCACAAAGCACTGAGCTGATCTCCCTGTGCTATGTGGCTGCTTCCCCCTAGCTATCTATTTTACATTTGGTAGTGTATATATGTCCATGCCACTCTCTCACTTCGTCCCAGCTTACCCTTCCCCCTCCCCGTGTCCTCAAGTCCATTCTCTACATCTGCATCTTTATTCCTGTCCTGCCCTTAGGTTCATCAGAACCTTTTTTTTCTTTCAGATTCCATATATATGTGTAAGCATACGGTATTTGTTTTTCTCTTTCTGACTTACTTCACTCTGTATGACAGACTCTAGGTCCATCCACCTCACTACAAATAACTCGATTTCATTTCTTTTTATGGCTGAGTAATATTCCATTGTATATATGCACCACATCTTCTTTATCCATTCATCTGTCGATGGACACTTAGGTTGTTTCCATCTCTGGGCTATTGTAAACAGAGCTGCAACGAACATTTTGGTACATGACTCTTTTTGAATTATGGTTTTCTCAGGATATATGCCCAGTAGTGGGATTGCTGGGTCGTATGGTAGTTCTATTTGTAGTTTTTTAAGGAACCTCCATACTGTTCTCCACAGTGGCTGTATCAATTTACATTCCCACCAGCAGTGCAAGAGGGTTACCTTTTCTTCACACCCTCTCCAGGATTTACTGTTTCTAGATTTTTTGATGATGGCCATTCTGACTGGTGTGAGATGGTATCTCATTGTACTTTTGATTTGCATTTCTCTAATGATTAATGATGTTGAGCATTCTTTCATGTGTTTGTTGGCAGTCTGTATATCTTCTTTGGAGAAATGTCTGTTTAGGTCTTCCGCCCATTTTTGGATTGGGTTGTTTGTTTTTCTGTTATTGAGCTGCATGAGCAGCTTGTATATTTTGGAGATTAATCCTTTGTCAGCTGCTTTGTTTGCAAATATTTTCTCCCATCCTGAGGGTTGCCTTTTCGTCTTGTTTATGGTTCCCTTTGCTGTGCAAAAGCTTTCAAGTTTCATTAGGTCCCATTTGCTTATTTTTCCAAAATTGATTAACACAACGTTTATCAGAATCCCAGCTCATGTTTTATAGAGATGGGCAAGGTGATTCTACAATTCATCTGGAACTGCAGAGAACCCAGACTAGCAAAACCACCTTGAAAAATAAGAACAAAGTAGGACTCACATGTCCTGATTTCAAAACTTACTACAAAGCTTCAGTCATCAAGGCAATGTGGCACGGGCATGTGAAGAGACATAGAGACGAAGGGGAACAGATTCAAGAGCCCAGAAATAAACCCATGTCTATGGCAACTGATTTCTGAAAAGGGTACCAAGACCATTCAACGTGGGAAAGACTACCCTTTTCAATAAATGGTGTTGGGACAACAGGATATCCATATGCAAAAGATTGAAGTTTGATACCTAGTGTATACCATAAATAAAAATTAACTCAAAATGGATCAATGACCTAAATGTAAAGGAAAAAATCTACAAAATTCTTAGAAGAAAGACAGGCAGAAATCTTAGTGACCATGGATTAAGGCATGGGTTTCTTAGTTATGATACTAAAAGCACAATAAACCAAAAACAAAATAAATACATTAAATATCATTGAAATTAAAAACTTTTTTGCCTCAAAGGACACTATCAAGAAGGTAAAAAGACAACCAACAGAATGCGAGAAAATGCTTGCAAATCACGTTTTAGAAGGGTGTAATATCCCAAATATACAATGAGCTCGTACAACTCAACAATAAAAAAATAATACAACTTAAAAATGGGCAGGGGGCTTCCCTGGTGGCGCAGTGGTTGAGAGTCTGCCTGCCAATGCAGGGGACACGGGTTCGAGCCCTAGTCTGGGAGGATCCCACATGCTGTGGAGCAACTGGGCCCGTGAGCCACAACTACTGAGCCTGCGCGTCTGGAGCCTGTGCTCCGCAATGAGAGTAGGTGACAGAGGCCTGCGCACCGCGATGAAGAGTGGCCCCCGCTCGCCGCACCTGGAGAAAGCCCTCGCACAGAAACGAGGACCCAACACAGCCAAAAATAATAAATAAAAAAAAAGCTGACGCAGCCACAGATAAAATAAAAATAAATTTTAAAAAATGGGCAAAGGATCTGAATAAACGTATCTAGAAAGATATGTAAATGGAAAACAGGCACATGAAAAGATGCTCAACATCATTAGTCATTTGGGAAACACATACCAAAACCACAAGTAGATACTACTTCACACCCACTAGGATGGCAATAATGAAAAGGAGCGTGTTAATAACAATGACAAGTGTTGGTGAGAATGTGGAGAACCTGGAACGCTCCTACAGTGCTGGTGGGGTATAGAATGGAAAAGTTTTGCAGTTTCTCAAGTATTAAATGAAGAGTTACTATATGACCCAGCGATTCCACTCCTAGGGATATAACCAAGAACACTGAAAACATGTCCACACAAGAGCAGGTACGCAAATGTTCACAGCAGCATTGCTCATAGTAGCTAAATGTGGAAGTAACCCAAACGTCCATCAACTTTTGGATGAATAAATAAAATGTGGTATATTCATACAATGGAGTATTATTCAGTCATAAAAAGGGGTGAAGTACTCATTCATGCTATAATATGGATGAACTCTGAAAACATGCTAAGTAAAAAACATAGACACAAAAGCTGCACATTTATATGAATTTATATGAATTGTTTAGAATAGGCAAATCCATAGAGAAAAAAAGTAAAATTTTTAGTTGCCAGGGGCTGGGAGGAAGGTGGAAAGGAGAGTGACTGCAATGGGTACAGGGTTTCCTTTTGAAGTGAAGACAATGCTCTGGAATTAAACAAATATAAAATATAAAATCTGAATTGTACAACACTTTCAAAGGGTGAATTTTATGGTATGAGATGTAGATCTCATTTGTTTTCAATGCAAAAAAAGTACCTACCAAATAATAGAACCTCAATAGATAACTGTTGATACAAATAATTAATATAAATGTTTACGTTCAAATTATATAAGGTATCACCAGATTAAGAACGGTGAAATTAAAAAAAATTTTAATAGTCAGATTACTATTACAAGAAGGGAACATTACAGGTCAATGTCTACAGTACGTTAGGCTCTTGTGTCTACAACACAATTTAGGAAAGCAAGTCCAGCCATGTATAAAAAGCATAAAACATCACAACTAAGTTGGGTGTATTCCAGGAATGCAAGGCTGACTTGGTGTCTGGGGGGAGGGGATGAGGAAGGAAGAGAACCCAGTGTAACTGAGCTGCTTGAAGAAATAAATAAGAAAGAAAAATCTCAGTAGATGTAAGTAATTCAATATTAACAAACGATAAAATACTTTGCAACACATTAGGAATAGAGTGAAACTTCCTCAACTGGCCATGGTCCTAATTCTTAACTTCTTTGTACCCACACCCTTTGCCGTGGAACTTTACGTTTTCCTCCCATTGTGGACTGGCAGACTCTTGCAGCCCTTGAATCCGGAAATAGAGGTTTGAGATGGGCTTTGGACAGGCGCTTGCCCTCTGTGACCCTGACATCGCTACAAGAATGCAATCAGATTGGCCGGCTGCAGGAGGAAAGAACCAATCCGAGTCAGTCCGGCTGTTCCAGCTGAGGCCATTCAAGACCCGATGAAGATTTTAAATATTTGCCCTCATCTGAAAGCACTTATATATAGGTCAGGCTCCTGAGCCCTTTTCTGGCTCGGCTGCTCACTAGTAGCTACCCCACAGGGCTATCGTGGGGTCAAGTGACTAACATGTGTAGAGCACTTACAACAGGTCCAGCGTGCATCGGACACTCGATGGATTCACGCTACAGTTACTACACACACAACGTTTCAGCTTGCTCCCTTCAAACCTCCCTTGGAACTGGCATTCTCATCTTCTCAACTAGTTTTCAGTAACAAGTATGTTCGTCTTTTCTAATTCTAGAATTAGAAAAAAGAATAACTTTAAAAAGACTGTTACTGTGGGGTTTTTTGTTTCTTTTGCGGTACGCGGGCCTCTCACTGTTGTGGCCTCTCCTGTTGCGGAGCACAGGCTCCGGACGCGCAGGCTCAGCGGCCATGGCTCACGGGCCCAGCCGCTCCGTGGCACGTGGGATCTTCCCGGACCGGGGCACGAACCCGTGCCCCCTGCATCGGCAGGTGGACTCTCAACCGTTGCGCCACCAGGGAAGCCCTGTTACTGTGTTTTTTTAAGTTGAGGTAACATTGGTTTATAACATTATATGTAAGTTTCATGTGCACAATATAATTCAACTTCTGTATGCATGGCAGTGTGCTCACCACCGGAAGTTTCCACCTGTCACCATTGACCCCCTCCACCCATTTCGCCCTCCCCCACCCTCTCTTCCCCTCTGGAAACCACCAACCTGTTCTACGTTGTTTGTTTATATATTTATATTTTAATAATCCATATATGAGTGAAATCATACGGTATTTGTCTCACTCCATCTGATTTATTTCACTTAGCATAATACCCTCTAGGTCCACCCACGTTGTCTCAAATGGCAAGATTTTATTTTATTTTTTTATGACTGAGTAGTATTCCTGTGTGTGCGCATGTGTCTGTCTGTGTATATATATACATATATATATATCTCACATCTTTGTTCATTCATCTGTTGATGGGCACTTAAGTTGTTTCCATTCCTTGGCTACTATAAATGCTGCAGTGAACACGGGGGTGCATATATCTTTTTTATTTAGTGCTTTCGTTTTCTTTGGATAAATACCCAGAAGTAGAATTGCTGGATCACACCGTAGTTCTATTCTTAGCTTGAGTGCTCTCAATACTGTTTTCTACAGCGGCTGCACCAACTTACATTCCCACCAACAGTGCACAAGGGTTGCCTTCCTCTACATCCTCACCAACACTTGTTGTTGCTCACCTTTTTTTTTTTTTTTTTGCGGTACGCGGGCCTCCCACTGCTGTGGCCCCTCCCGTTGCAGAGCACAGGCTCCGGACGTGCAGGCTCAGCGGCCATGGCTCACGGGCCCAGCTGCTCCGTGGCAGGTGGGATCCTCCCGGACCAGAGCACGAACCCTTGTCCCCTGCATTGGCAGGTGGACTCTCAACCACTGCGCCATCAGGGAAGCCCTCTCACCTTTTTGATAAGAGCCATTCTAATGGGCATGAGGTGGTATCTCATTGTGGTTTTAATTTGCATTTCCCTAGTAATTAGTGATGTTGAACATCTTTTCATGTATCACTTTAATTTTTATCCTTGGGTTACACCTTTTAAAATAAGGATCAACCACCCCTGCTAGAGAAATGGAAATAAAAACAAACAAAAAAAAATGGGACCAAATGAAACTTAAAAGCTTTTGCACAGCAAAGGAAACCATAAACAAGACAAAAAGACAACCCTCAGAATGGGAGAAAATATTTGCAAGTGAAGCAACTGACAAAGGATTAATCTCCAAAATATACAAGCAGCTCATGCAGCTCAATATCAAAAAAACAAACAACCCAATCCAAAAATGGGCAGAAGACCTAAATAGATATTTCTCCAAAGCAGATATACAGACTGCCAACAAACACATGAAAGAATGCTCAACATCATTAATCATTAGAGAAATGCAAATCAAAACTACAATGAGGTATCACCTCACACCAGTCAGAATGGCCATCATCAAAAAACCTACAAACAATAAATGCTGGAGAGGGTGTGGAGAAAAGGGAACCCTCTCGCACTGTTGGTGGGAATGTAAATTGATCCAGCCACTATGGAGAACAGTATGGAGGTTCCTTAAAAAACTACAAATAGAACTACCATACGGCCCAGCAATCCCACTACTGGGCGTATACCCTGAGAAAACCATAATTCAAAAAGAGTCACGTACCACAATGCTCACTGCAGCTCTATGTACAGTAACCAGGACATGGAAACAACCTAAGTGTCCATCAACAGGAATGGATAAAGAAGATGTGGTACATATATACAATGGAATATTACTCAGCCATAAAAAGAAACGAAATTGAGTTATTTGCAGTGAGGTGGATGGACCGACAGTCTGTCATACAGAGTGAAGTAAGTCAGAAAGAGAAAAACAAATACCGTATGCTAACACATATATATGGAATCTGAAAGAAAAAAAAAAGGTTCTGATGAACCTAAGGGCAGGACAGGGATAAAGACACAGGTGTAGAATATGGACTTGAGGACAGTGGGAGGGGGAAGGGTAAGCTGGGACAAAGTGAGAGAGTGGCATTGACATATATACACTACCAAACCTAAAAGAGATAGCTAGTGGGAAGCAGCTGCATAGCATAGGCAGATCAGGACATGTGAGTCCTACTTTGTTCTTATTTTTCAAGGTGGTTTTGCTAGTCTGGGTTCTCTGCAGTTCCAGATGAATTGTAGAATCACCTTGCCCATCTCTATAAAACATGAGCTGGGATTCTGATAAACGTTGTGTTAATCAATTTTGGAAAAATAAGCAAATGGGACCTAATGAAACTTGAAAGCTTTTGCACAGCAAGGGAAACCATAAACAAGACGAAAAGGCAACCCTCAGGATGGGAGAAAATATTTGCAAACAAAGCAGCTGACAAAGGATTAATCTCCAAAATATACAAGCTGCTCATGCAGCTCAATATCAGAAAAACAAACAACCGAATCCAAAAATGGGCAGAAGACCTAAACAGACATTTCAAGACATACAGACTGCCAACAAACACATGAAAGGTTGCGCAACATCACTAATCATTAGAGAAACGCAAATCAAAACCACAATGAGGTATCACCTCACACCAGTCAGAATGGCCATCATCAAAAAACCTACAAACAATAAATGCTGGAGAGGGTGTGGAGAAGAGGGAACCCTCTTGCACTGTTGGTGGGAGCGTAAGTTGATACAACCACTATGGAGAACAGCATGGAGGTTCCTTAAAAAACTAAAAACAGAACTACCATACGACCTAGCAATCCCACTACTGGGCGTATACCCTGAGAAAACCATAATTCAAAAAGAGTCACGTACCACAATGTTCATTGCAGCTCTATGTACAATAGCCAGGACATGGAAGCAACCTAAGTGTCCATAGACAGATGAATGGATAAAGAAGATGTGGGACATATATACAATGGAATATTACTCAGCCATAAAAAGAAATGAAATCGAGTTATTTGTAGTGAGGTGGATGGACCTAGAGTCTGTCATACAGAGTGAAGTAAGTCAGAAAGAGAAAAACAAATACCGTATGCTTACACATATATATGGAATCTGAAAGAAAAAAAAAGGTTCTGATGAACCTAAGGGCAGGACAGGAATAAAGATGCAGATGTAGAGAACGGACTTGAGGACACGGGGAGGGATTAGGGTAAGCTGGGACGAAGTGAGAGAGTGGCGTTGACATATATACACTACCAAATGTAAAATAGATAGCTAGTGGGAAGCAGCCACATAGCACAGGGAGATCAACTTGGTGCTTTGTGACCACCTAGAGGGGTGGGATAGGGAAGGTGGGAGGGAGACGCAAGAGGGAGGCGATATGGGGATATACGTATATATACAGCTGATTCACTTTGTTATACAGCAGAAACTAACACACCATTGTAAAGCAATTATACTCCAATAAAGATGCTAAAAAAATAAATAAGGGTCAAATTTAATACTAATATGTCCCTCTATAAAAGAGGTAGGGTCTAAGAGAATAGGTCCCGTGGAAGTGTTCAGTACTTCACAGACTTGTGGATCTTAGACAGGCAGCCAAACCTAGACCTGGAAAGAAGCCCACTCAAGATCACAACTGCCCACCCAACAACCCCAGATGCGTAAATAATAAATGCTATATGCCACTGAGGTTTTGAGATCGTTTTTTACAGCATTATGGTGATAATGGATAATTGATATGTCCGATACACAGTATTTTTAAACGCTACAGCAAACATTCTTAATGGTGAAATCTTGAAATTTTTCTTCAGAAGATTAGGACAAAAAGAACAACAAACAGAACGTGAAAACAAAAATTTAAATGATACCATTTATAATTTAAACCCCCAAAGGAATCAACTAATGAAAGACATGCAAGGTCTCTACTCAGAAAATCGTAAAACACATGTACTAACTGTAAAGATGCCAATTTCCCTAAATGGTCAGAGTGAATGCAATCTCAATCCAGATCCCAGTGGGGTTCTGTTCTCCTGGGGAGTGAAAACTGAAAGCTGACTCTACACTGTATGTGGACATGGACGTGCAAAGGGCCAAGGGTAAACGAGGCAATCCCTGAACAAGAACAAGGGGGAGGACTTTCTCTACCAGATACCAGGACTTCAAGATACTGCAATTAAGACAATGTGTGACTGACAGGAGAACAGAACAGAAACCTGGAGACTGACCTGTATAGAGACAGTCCCTGGGCTTACACCAAAGGCGGTTATGCTGCAGGCGTGAGAGTGGTATAGAACTTGACAGTTACACATCCTCCAAGGCAAATTAGAGATGTAAACATGAAATCTTTTAGAAGATAACATAAGAGAATGGGGTTGGAGATCAGGAAATGATTTGTTAAACAGCACAAAAAGCAAAAGCAAGAAGACGGATAAACTGGAGTACATTAACAACTTCTGATCATCAAAACACCATCAGAGAAAAAAAAAATCAATCACAGATTGGGAAAAGGCCTTTCCAACACCCCTGACAGAGGGACTGTCTCAGGGGCTGTGTACAGAGCACGCAGGGCTTGTACGTAGAATACAGAGAGAATTTTTCAAATCACTAAGAATAAGCCATTGGAATATCACGACATGTCCTGTTCCTATAGATGAGAGACTGCAGGGAAAGTGAGGGCGGGGGTCAGAGGTGAGGGCCCTAGTTCTACGATACCAGACCGCACCCCTCCAGGTGAAGGGGTGGTGAGGACACAGGAGGAAAGGACTTGGCGACCAGCCCACAGGCAAGGCCAGGGACCTGCAAACAGTGTCCAAGGGCCAAAATCTGGATCAGAACCCAGCTACAATGCCTGATCCCTGCTGTTGGTGGCAACTTTCATGCTCAACGGTACAGCTGGGCATTGTAGCAGAGACTGTCTGGCCCCAAAGCCTACAATACCATCTGGCTCTTTCCAGAAAAAAATGTGCTGACCCTGAAGCTGGAGTGCCCTCCTCTGTCCCTGTATTCGCCTAGTAAGGAACTGAAGAGAGAATTCCCTGGAAGACTTGAAGGGGATCATTGTTCAGCATCAGGCATATTTCAGAGCCGAGAATTATTTTTTAAAGTGTAAATCTGTTTTGTCAGTTGTGCAACCAGACTTTGTGTTCTCTGTTAAAAGCAAAAAGTATGGCAATGTCACAGAATCACCAAAGCAAACTACTTAAGACACAGAATCATGGCTTGTGTTTAAAAACTCTTCACGGCTTGAAAGAAACCACATTTGCTCCAAAACAGATGCCTGTAACTGATCTCTTTTCTTAATCAAAGCAGAGCAAGCAAAGTCAGGTGCCGGCAAGGTTGAGGGATGAAGCATCTCCAGCTCGACAGGTAATTCGGTGGTGTGTACCTTGACACGATGCTGGCTATACTCTGCACACATGCCTATCTGAGGGCAGGTATAAAGTTCTCGTTAGAAACAATCCCCAGTCTCCTCCACAGCCCCGCACCAAGGAAGTCATTCCTTCTGACGTCCTCCACTGCTATTCCTCATTCTTTTTTTAAAAAAAACAATCCAGGCTCCCCTCTGAGTTGTCTCTTTCTTGATTGTATTTGAAACTTCAAAATTAATATCATGATTAAAAACTAATGAAAGCAATGGTAAACTTAAGAGAAAAAAATGTATCTTGAAAACCATATAATTTTGACTTTGATCATTATCAATGCCAATACTGGGTCTGGTTATTTTCCACAAACTTAGACAAAAAGAAAAACACACAAAACAAACAAACAAAAAACCTGGCTCACGGGCAGCATTACACAGGCAATTTTCGAAATCAAATACAATTTTGCTGCTTCTCCCCAACAAGATTCTGATGTCTCCTGGGAATGGAGTAACTTCTATGCACTCAAATGATGAGAACTAACTTCATACTCCTCAAGACTCCTATACATCTTCTGGAAAGCTTCTTGTATTTCAGCTTTCTACCCACACTGTATGTATCTTCAGAGCCCTCAGCACCTAGATGTCCATTCCAGCAATCTTATGACACGTCATACCTTCCAAAACACACTGCGGAAGAGCCAGGCTTCCTTTTTGTACACATGGAAGTGAGACAAATCAAATCAGTGACTGCTTACCTCTTGATATTAACAGGCATGTGATCTTTGAAGATACAAAACCACTTCCTGAAAACTGAAACTATGAGTCTGTTTGATGCTTAGAAGAGGCTCTCCCACACTGGTTACTAATAAGGACTTCTAAGGAATTAGGTACATGTCAACATACTTTATATAGGTGGCTCTAAAGCCCACTATGACTGGATCCTTTGATGGCAGAGCTCTAAAATCAACAACTTTGATAGACAGGCATGGCCACTATGGAAAACCACACGGAGGTTCCTCAAAAATTTTAAAATACAGCTACCATATGATCCAGCAATTCCACTTCTAGGTATTTACCTGAAGAAAATAAAAACACTAACTCAAAAAGATACACGCACCCTTGTGTCCACAGCAGCATGATTTACAATAGCCAAGACAGGGAAACAACCTAAGAGTCTATGGATGAATGGATAAAGAAGATGTGGTACATATATAAAATGGAATGCTACTCAGCCATAAAAAGGAGGGAAATCTTGCTGTTTTCAACAACATGGATGGACCTTGAGGGCACTATGCTCACGAAATAAGAGAAGGACAAATACCATACGATCTCTCTTATATGTGGAATCTAAAAATAAATACATACATACATAACCCAGCTCACAGGTACAGAGAACTGATTGGTGGTTACCAGAGACCACGGGTAGAAGGTGGAAGAAATGGGTGTTTTTGTTTTAGTTTAAATAAATTGGCTTAAAAAAATACAGCTGACCCTTGAACAACATGGGTTTGAACTGCTCTGGTCCACTTAGATGCAGACTTTTTTTTTTTTTTTTTTTTGCGGTACGCGGGCCTCTCACCGTTGTGGCCGGAGCACAGGCTCCGGACGCGCAGGCTCAGCGGCCATGGCTCACGGGCCCAGCCGCTCCACGGCATGTGGGATCCTCCCGGACCGGGGCACGAACCCGTGTCCCCTGCATCGGCAGGCGGACTCTCTACCACTGCGCCACCAGGGAAGCCCAGATGCAGACTGTTTTCAATAGTAAATTCTACAGTATTACACTATCTTCAGTGTAATACTGTAGAATTTACTATTCGCAGATGCAGAAGAATCGCGAATATGGAGGAACTGTGGACACAGAGGGCCGAGTACAAGCTACACGTGGATTTTCAACTGTGCAGAGGGTCGGCGCCCCGAACCCCCATGTTGTTCAAGGATCAACTGTGAATAAAAATAAATATCAACCACCTTGAGATACAAATGCGTCTCTGTCGTTGTTAGATTTGAAAAGGTGATTTAAATTTTTATGTAAGATATTTTTATGTTCAAAGCACACATCTAAACAATATTTTTAAAGCTAGCCAACTTTAAGCTGAGGAGCGTGGCAGGCAGCCACCCAGCATTTGTTACTTGATTCCAAAGCCCCCCAAGTCTCACAGCTCCCTCCCCCACACATTTATTCTCCCCCAGTTTCACGCCGTGCCACGTTTTTGGAAGGGATTATATCATTTCTCCTTTATGGTTTCCAAAACCCCACCAAGTCCTGTACTACAGGGAAGTACCTGCAGTTAAGCCAACTCCTCATTCATAAAACAGAGCAGCACAGTTAGCTTGTCATCCTCCGTGGCAACAGGAATCAGGCATAATGCTGAGAGCTTGGAAACAGGAAAATAAAGATAAGCCTCGCTCCTGCCCCACTTCCCTTCTCCTTTACTCCGTCATGGTTTCGTGAAGGCCAGTGCCAGCTGGACTCCGGTGGTGCCCCCATGTGTATAAACACCGTGTTGACTGTCACAGTCTGGCCACCCATGTGTGACATGCTCCCGCTTCTTGTATTTCTTGGCTCCCAGGACCAGGGTCTGCTCTGAAACGCGGGCTTCCTGTTTGGGTCGGGGAGGCTCCTGGTGAGCCCCGAGCCACCGAGGCAGGCGGACCCCTGCCGTCTTACTCAGAGCGCTTTGGCCCTGGTGGCGGAGGACCTGGCCTCAAGCCTAGTTCTGTCATTTACCAGCTTTGTGACCTCAGACACCTAAGGGACAGTAGCATTTATAACATTTGCTTCACAGGGAAACCAAGACTTAAACAACAAAACAAAAGTGATTAAAACCATACAAACGTCAGTAACTATCACCAATGTTATTAATAGGTGCGCTCTTCTACAGAACAAGGCAAAGGCCAGAGACGCGATGATACAGGTCTGCACTGGCACAACGGACCCCAGCCCACCCCGCCCGTCACTCTGCACGCTCCCCGCGTGCACAGCATCTCTAGTCCACCTTCCTGTGTGACACAAAGACACTGAAGAGCCGCGTGAGAATCCTTGAAACCATGGACTTACGTACAAACGTGACAATCCGCCGAGAGACACACTCACTCCTCTTAAAAACCACCCACAGCAACGAACACAAAACCTGCCACCCTGCCGGGCTCAGCTCAGGCTCCTTTGCCACCATGGGAACCTGCTCTGGTTGGGACTTAGGACCTGCTTCTTCCCAACACAGTGACTTTCTTTCGTCACATCAGTGAAATGGAACCTGCGTGCAGCTGTCGCTTGGTTTTTCAAAACGTGAAATCACGAAAAAGGCCAGGCTGGACGCCGGCCCTTCGCCCAGGTTCAGGCTAACCTGAAGTGTCCTCAGGTCCTCCCAGCAGCGCAGGCGCAGACGCTGACGCGGGCCACTCCCGCCCCCAGCTGCAGGGCCAGCGCTGCTTCCGTCGCAGCGGGGCTTCGTGTCTTGCGGGGGGCTCCCCAGAGGGTGCGGGCTGGTCCGGCGTGCACCTGCGCTAAAGCTCTGGGACCTACGGTCTACATACAGAAAACCTGGAGGGGCGAGGCTCTCTCCTTGGGAAGGCAGATACCGGGGGCACACCACCGCTGAAAGAAGAGAATTCACTACTCCACCACCCTTCCGCCCAAGACCACAACTGACCTTGCAGGGTCTTTTGATGACACAGAATACGGCTGTCAATTTATATTATTTGCATAATGAACGCTGTACTTTTGCATATGTCATCTGTGAGACGTCTTACCTGGCGCTTTGCTCAACAGAAAGCTTTACAAGATGGCACTTGAGAACAGCTCTCAAATAAACAGTCCTAATTAACAAATGAGGAAACGTGTCAGGGATTGCAGCCACAGTGAAGAGACATTCGCTCAGAGGTGTCTGAAGCTCTGGGGGCGACAGGCCTCCAAAGACACGACCAGGGCTCTCCCAAGTCACTCTCGAGGACAGGCAGAAACATCTTTCCTCTCGGATGGCCCATGACGCCTGTCCCCATGTCCAGCCACCACCGTCAACAGCCTGGGCCCTGCTGGCCCACCTACCCCACAGTCACTGTCCTTGGGGCAGTCAGCGATCAAGGTCAAGATGTGAGACAGTCCACAGGCTTCCGCTCCAACCCCCACTGGAAAGGGGAGGATCCAGCCTCCCCGCCCTGCCCGTCAAAGCTGCACCGGATCCAACTTCAGCTCCTCCGCCGGCACCCCCGGTCCCTTTCTGGGTCAGCAGGATGCTACCCGCCCTCCCTCCCAAGCGGAGCTGCAGATGAGAGAAGACCCTCAAGGCCACATGTGGGTGATGACGGCGTGGAGCTGTCTGAACAAACGAGGAGTGGCCCTGCTATCAGCCACCCCAGAAAGGATGGGCTGGATAAAATTCACCCAAACCAAAGCCAACACTTTTTCCTAATGGTCAGGGGAAAAAAAAATCTCCAACTTGGAAACAGGCTAGAGGATGCCCACGTACCATCCCAAAAGCCACACTGGAGCTCTGCGGGGTGTGCCCGAGGGTGCTGGCACTCATGACCTACTATCCAGCAATGATTAAGTACCTTATCACTCCGTCAGGGCAGATGTCAGCTTTAGAAAACTGAGAGCGACAAAAAAGAATAGCGTTGTGGCTCTATGTACAAATGATGCCTGTTCAGGACAAGAGGCAACAGTCTCACGGCCCGGGGGACATTAACCAGCCTTGTAATTTACCTTTATTCCGGCACTCCTCCATGTACTCAACCTCTTGAATTTTCTTTGAACCAACTTTACCATTCTTTGATTTCTTGACTGAGTTAAATATCTGACATGTATTCATGATTTTACTTTTTGAAAATGATAACTTGACAGGAGATGTCCTGTAGCACCCACCAGTTTAAAACTAACAACCCTACATAGTAAATCACTGCAGCTGGGAAGTTGCTCAGACATCACCTAACACTAAATGGATTCTTCCCTAAGACTGTATTTATGGCTAAGGTGGGCTTTCAGGGGCACCATCCTCTATGACACAGAACTTTGCTGCCTTGAGCTCTCGTGTATCTTACGTGTCCAGGCACAAACAAACAGCCCCGTGACCCTCACATTTATTGTGAAGAAGGTGGTATGGAGAGATTTTGTTGACTTAACCAAAATTAAGGATTTTGATGACAATACAGGGGAAAATTCCTTTTTATGTCTCATCACTGTGGCTACCTGCCCTTTTACCGGGCAACGTGTGTGTGCGCGTGTACACGCGTGTGCAGTCACCGTGGATCTGACTCATTGGTTCCTAGGATGTGCTAAGAGCCTGACGCCAACCTTGTGGTCCAGCGGCATCACTGACGTCATGGTGGGCACCCTCTGCATCACCACACCCTTGGCTTCATCAAGCTTCAGTTTCCACGTCTTGATGTCTTCACTTAGGAAAAACCAACCAACCCACCAACTCTGTAGTTCCAGACTGTAATCTGCCTCCAGTCCTTTGTCACGTAAGGTCTGAGCGGTGTACAAACCATGAGGAACGGTCCACTGTTGCCTCCTGGACCTCTGCTCCGTTCTTTCCACCCAGACCATCTCCTGCGGCTGCCGATCCAATCCTGCTAAGCCTTCAGGCCCACAGAGACGCCTTCTCGCTCTTCACAAAGCCAGATGTGCTCTCTCCTAGACCCTCTGGGCCCCTGCGCTAAGCCACTCGAGGCACTGCACATCACTGCGTGTTCCAGCTTCTTCTGTAACTGGGTTGTCCTCATCCTGGCAAACACCAGGCCTTGCGGGATGGAGACTAGCCACGTGTGTGTGTGTCACCGGCTGGACCTCCTGACACTCAGCACACAGTGTGCAGTGTGCTTATCAATCAAATTGAAGGAAGAAAGGATAAAGGTAAACGGTCATTAAATGCCAAGCATCTGTTCATCACTGAGCACCTCCTCTGACCAGGAGCACAGAGACGGAACCATGGAGTCTGCCCTAAAGGCACTTCATCTGGGAGGAAGATGGAAAGTCAGAAGCACCATTTAACAAACCTGAGTGCAGGTGGCCACAGCCGGGCACTGTCCAGGTGCTGAAGACACAGGGGTGAATAAACATATGCGGTGCCTGACCCCCTGCAACTTAGACTAATAAACACACTGAGTGTGCAACTAGGCCATGGGCGTGTGCTGGAAAGTCAGAGAACAGACTGTATTTCAGATGGTGGGGGAAGGAGCGGGGAGGAAGTGCCATGTAGGCTGAGACCAGGCAGATAAGGAATCAACCAGATAAAACATAGGAGTACATGTGCAAAACCCTAGGAGAGGAGAGAACTTGGCAAATTCTAGCAACTGGAAGAACCCCCTGCATCTGAAACAGAGTAATGAAGAGCCGGCCCTGCAGGTCACAGTTAAGAAGTCTGAATCTCATCTCAACCTTCAGAAGGACGGTACTATATGGATTACAACATCTACAAAAAAACCCCCAGTAGCCAAGTGAAAATGAACTGAGAAAAGACAATAAAGAAGACGTGGGGTGCTTGGTCTTGGTGGTGGCATGGCCAGAGGCTGGGGAGCAGAGGGACACGGGCACACTTCGGAGTGGAATGAAGGGCCTGGCGGCATGCTGGATGGTCAGGGTGAGGGAGGGGCAGGCCCAGACGACCCTTAGAGGCAACGCTCACTGGGGTGGGGAGCCTGGAGCCCCTGCCAGGATGGAGGGGGCGATGATGAACCCGGAGTCCGCAATGCCCATGACGAAAATGACCACTTTAAGAAGTCCAGGGTTTCCCTGGTGGCGCAGTGGTTGAGAATCTGCCTGCCAATGCAGGGGACACGGGTTCGAGCCCTGGTCTGGGAAGATCCCACATGCCGCAGAGCAACTGGGCCCGTGAGCCACAACTACTGAGCCTGCGCGTCTGGAGCCTGTGCTCCACAACAAGAGAGGCCGTGATAGTGAGAGGCCCGCGCACCGCGATGAAGGGTGGCCCCGGCTTGCCACAACTAGAGAAAGCGCTGGCACAGAAATGAAGACCCAACACAGCCAAAAATAAATAAATAAAGCAAACTGTCAACAAGTAAAAATAAACACTATTATATTAAAAAAAAAAAAAAGTCCAGTTCAAGGACAGAGGCGATGACGTGACAAATGATCTTCTCTCCCACTCATACACTCGCGTCCCCTCTTTCTCGGCAGCTTCCTTGAAAAGGTTTCTCTGTCTCACGAAACCACAGCACAAACGTTTTCGGATGGCAGAGGGCACCAGCTCCCGGCTGGGAATCACGAGGAGCGGCCTGTGTCTGAGAGGGCGATGCTCCTGCATGCTTGAACCCTGTACCTCTGTGCACGGGCGGGAACACTCAAACCCACATCTAGTCTAAGCACAGAACCTTTTGTATGTTAATCAGGGAAGCAGAACCCAGCAAAGAACAGAGCGTCTAGACAGATACAGGATGGGACCACGTGCCCTGAAGGTGACCTCCAGTTAGTACGTGTCACGGTCTTAATTAACGATAAGCAGCACACTTCTACATGGATGTAAAAAGCTGCTGGTTGGAGGATTTATAGTGAGTCAAAATGTCAAAGGACTACGTGTGGGCTACCTGGAGACCGTGATGGGAATTAAAGTTTCATCTTTTCAAGGATTGAGGGGAGAAAATGAGGAAAGACAGTGGTAACCCCACAGGCCAGGCACTGTCATTACAGTACTTATAAGTAGCACAAGGTTTTGTGCTTAAGAAAACACAGCCCAGGGACTTCCCTGGTGGCGCAGTGGTTAAGAATCCGCCTGCCAATGCAGGAGACACGGGTTCGAGCCCTGGTCCGGGAAGATCCCACATGCCGCGGAACAACTAAGCCTGTGTGCCACAACTACTGAGCCCGTGCTCTAGAGCCCGTGAGCCACAACTACTGAAGCCCACGTGCCTAGAGCCCTCACGCCACAACTACAGAACCTCGTGCGCCACAACTACTGAAGCTCGCGCACCTAGAGCCCGCGCTCTGCAACGAGAAGCCACCACACCGCAATGAAGAGTAGTCCCCGCTTGCCGCAAGTAGAGAAAGCCCGTGCAGCAACAAAGACCCAACGCAGCCAAAAATAAATAATTAAAAAAAAAAAAAAAAAGAGGGGCTTCCCTGGTGGTGCAGTGGTTGAGAGTCCGCCTGCCGATGCAGGGGACGCAGGTTTGTGCCCCGGTCTGGGAGGATCCCACATGTCGCGGAGCGGCTGGGCCCGTGGGAGCCTGTGCTCCGCGGCGGGAGAGCAAAACAAAAAACAAAAACAAAAAAACCCAAAACAACAACAAAAAAAAAAAAAAAGAAAGAAAACACAGCCCAGATCCTTGGAGAGCCAGGGCTGAAGGCCAGCTGACCCGTCACTCTGGCCTGCCGTTAGCAGACTACCTCGGGGAGAGAAGCCCCGAAGCCGTGTGAGGCTGGGCCACAGGAGGACAGCTGTTGGGAGCCCCGGGGCCGGCCCGCAGTCACCGAGCAGCCAGCTTGGGCTGCAGAGCTGTAGGCTGAGCAAACCAGCATCTCCTAGAGCACACTTCTAAGGCAAAGGTCTAGCCTTGGCCAGGCACTAGATGAGTGCTTCTCAAACTAGGGTCCAAGGCCGCACTATTCGAGTCTATGAGGTGAAAGCCGAGTTGTAAATCCTGTGCTTTCACCCCGGTGACCACCTGCAGGGCCGATGGCCTGCCGTGCGGCTCACAGGCCCCTTTCCCATCCGGCTGGATCAGGCTGTTGCCAAGGAGCCCCTCTGGCTGCGATGCTTAACCCGCTTCCAGAGCAATGCCGGAGACGGGACCACACCCACCTTTGCGAGAGACCCAGGTATTCACCGCGCGTGGCTGGGCACGCGTCTGCCCTTTAGAGGGGGCCGCCGGTGCACACTGAAGAGGGCGGCCCAGAGCCCCTGACTGCGGGCAGGCGTGTGCGTCTCTTCACTGTGGACCCCCAGGAGGGAGGCCTGGGACACGGAACTCAAGGGCGAGCCAGACTCAGAACTGCGTGCTCACCTTACACAGACCAGAACCACAGGCTGAAAAGCAAGAGATCAAGAGAGAAGGTTTAACCTGACACATCATTTCACAGATGAGGACAAGAGCTACTCAAGGGTCAAGAAGGAAAACTGACCTCAGCACAACAGACTCAAAATACAAAGCAAACACCTGCTCAGTTACATAAACACTGTATAAAAAGTAACAGTAATTTCAGAATCCAGCTTTGAACATTAAGACTACGTACTTCGAAACTGTACTAGGGCCAAACTCCCCCAGTCAGCTTTTCTCTCCGTTCTCCCCCGAATCGGGGAAACAGACACCACGACTGCCGTGGCTTGTTCTGCATTTTCCAGCGGCTCCTCTTTTTGCAGCAGGACATCTGGGCGACATCCCAGCTCTCGGGCGGCACCCACCTGACCCACTAGAGCCCCGGGTTCTAACGTGGACCGGATACGCGGTCATGGCTGTGGCTCTGAAGACCCTGCCAGCATCTCCCCAGCCGGCCCAGGCCCACACAGGGGCAGACCCCAGTGTCCCCCTGCTCGTGAAACGCACAGCAGGGGCCCCCTGTGACAACTGGATTACTCCGCAAGCGGGGAATTTACTGGGGTAACTCCTCCTTCCCCACAGGAAGCCGACAAAGCAAAACTCAGATGGAGGCTGTTCACACCGCTCCCGCTCGAGGCTGCTGGCAAGCTGGGGCGACTGTGGCCCATCAGGTGAGGCTGGGCTGCAAAAGCGAAGCACGGGAGTCAACCTTCTGACAGGAGGACGGAATGCTTCCACTCTCCCTCTGAAGTCCACAAGGTAGTATGAGCGCCAGGGAACGGAAACGCTGCAGCTGCAGTCACACCCCGCGTAAGACGTCACCCGTCCCAAGGCTGGTGTGGGCTGTGGGCTGTCCTCTTCCTACAACCTTTACACTCGTGCTGTGGCCGGTGAGACCAGAAGCCATGTGGGCAGAGTACTGGCGACACGATAATTAAACAGCATGCGCTTCCGTAATCCCCCGATCATGTTCACGGTATCATAGGATTCCCTCAAAACCAAGATGTCGTGTAACCTTCAGAGCTAATGCCAAGTACAGGAAACAGCTGTCCCGCTTTGCTGAAAGTGTCATCCGGAGAAGAAATGCTACAATCAGGATGCTCACAGGGGTGCGTGATTTAACTGTATCAGCAAGATCGCAGTCCAGCGCCAAGAGCTTCAGGTGATAACGTGTTACATTTCATGAAAATCACATCACACGTCCGTGGGACGGGTGGACCCACTGGATGAAAGGCGAAAACTTCACCCCCCCCCGTTACCAACATGAAACTTAATTAAAACTGTGGGCAGGCCTCCTCACATACCACATCTTGTTACTTTGACTTTAAGATTTAATTAGAACCAGTGACTTTTTTTTAAGGCTCCAACCCCTGTAGAGTTGCAGGAATTGCCACGAGAATGACACTAGAAATGGTCCTGTGGGCTGGAGAGGAAAGGTCTCCATCGTAAGGGGCCCAGCACTTGAGCTGCCAGCCCTGGGGAAGTGAGGGGCTTCCAGACACGAGACGTGGTTCAGGCTCCAGGGTCTTTGCCCCCAACCCAGATGGAGCCAAAGCCTTCACTGATTTAATTCTCGAAAACAAACCTTACGACTCCCTTTATTACCTCCAGATAATACAGCGGTTCACCCTCCCACAGGTGGCTCCCAACTGCACGTGCCCTGGATGAAGCACGTCCTGAGATTCTGTCCTCCTTGGTGACAAACCCCGTTTTTCAAAATCGGCGACTAGTTTAGGAGACAATCCGGGCTCGTCTCGGGGGACGGGGGAGGCCAGCACCCACACTGGCATCAGATCCCAAGGACTAAGACCTGGGACCGACCCTGACACACAGGCAGGGAGCTGCCAGAGACCAATCAGGACGGTGCCGTCCAGCAGCAAGGACGCCTCAGCGGGCTTCACATTCCTCGTCTGGTCTTGGGGTTGCAGAGGACAGAGCCCACCACGCAGACTCAGGGTAGTCAATCTCCTGATCATGTGAGCCCAGAGTCAGCGAGACCGGGATGCACCGGCAATTCCACAACCGTCCTCACGGGGGCGCACTATCTGCTTGACCCAGTTTGACTTCTGGAATTCAGGTGAGGCTGGCGGTGGGCTGGGCTGGGACAGGGGTAAAGCCTTAAAAGTGCAGCTGAGGACGGGGTGGGGCCTGACCTCCGGGTGCAGCGGACGACACAGGGACTGTGAGGTCTGCTGGGGACCCAACGTCTCGCTTCTCGTGTGTGGACTTTGTGATGGTGACCTCAGCACGGAGGTGGGAGAGCTGCGTTTCGCAGTGGCTGACGTGGCCCTAAGGCATCTACCTCTTTTCTCCTGACGTAAGAAAGAACTGCCCTCCCCTGGCCCTCCTCGTGTCACCCACACGTAAAAAAGAACTTGAACTGCAGACAGAAATGAGAGATGACTGTGACTGAGATAACTGGCCAGAAAGGGGGTTGTTTTAAGGTATTTTGAGAACTTACTATGTCCCCATTAGAAAATATTTTTAAGCACAAACAACTCTTCACGAATGAAGCAGGGGAGGCAGACAAGACGTTATCATAAAGAAACCTGATTATGACGTGCATCTTCCCAAAGGCGGGGGCTGGAGGCTGGGGGAGTTGTGACCGGTGAACAGAAGAAGGGGTAACAAATCCCCTTGCTTTGAGGAGCATGTACACAGTTCAGAACACAACCTGGAACAAAAAAATCTTTCCAACGTCTCGGCAGGTCCCGTTTATGGTTCTAGACTGCGAGGCAGTTATTTAGCTCCTTATCACTAGGGGAGATGGGTATTTGCTATAGAAGGGTAACTGCTTTTTTTTTTTGCAGTACGCGGGCCTCTCACTGTTGCGGCCTCTCCCGTTGCAGAGCACAGGCTCCAGATACGCAGGATCAGCGGCCATGGCTCACGGGCCCAGCCGCTCCGCGGCACGTGGGATCTTCCCGGACCGGGGCATGAACCTGCGTCCCCTGCATCGGCAGGCGGACTCTCATCCACTGCGCTACCACGGAAGCCCGGTAACTGCTTTTTAAACAGAGACAGTTTATCTCATTAGATGTCATCATTTCAGCAAGAGCAGGTCTGCACAAGGGTAAGTTTATGACCATCTCCTTATCGATAGTCTGGTTTACTGCTCTTGCCTTGAGGAACACTGCCTAGACCCCAGGGCTCAACTTTGAACACTGCGGCCTGGCGGTGGCCGTGCTCTGGCTCCATCCGTCCTGGACCAGGGACAGAGCTACTTTCTCTGTCAACCACCGCGCCATTCAACAGAGCCCCGTAGTCAGAAACGAGGGCTCTTTCACCAACAACTGTCCCTCCGGGCTATGCGCCCCTGGAAGTCAGGGGCTGTGTTTTATTGAGCTCTCAACGCCCAGCATCCAGCACGGAGCCTGCACACAGGAGATGCTCGCCAAGTGTGTGGTGAGGACGCACGGAGCTTCCAGGACCCCCCTGCCCCCCGCCCCCGTGTGGAGACAGCTGACCATCAGCACGGAACACCCTCAACCAGAAACCATGTCTGAAGCCTAGTGAGATGAACCCAGCACAGCCAGCTCCAGCTTCAGGGCCCACAGCAGCCACAGAGAGGGGGAGGGGCAGGTGAGCCAAGAGCCCCCGGAACCAGGCCCCGGGAGAAAGCACGCAGAAGCCTTCTTCTCCCCATAGCACCCAGATGATGGCAAGCACTTTACAGCTAGAGGGAGTGCTCTGTCCTCACCGCGTTTGTTTGCTGAAGTTGAATGAATTCTTTAATTAGATTTTTGCCCAGACAAAACAATACTCTATTAATATTCAATAAAACGCTAGTAATGAGAAGCCATGTTAAGATGAACCAGGAAAGAAAATGCTTTTATCCACTCCACACATTCAGCTCCTACCATGAGGCCAGGCAGGTGGTAGAAAAAGTAGGACGGGAGTCTTGGTTCTTACTCCCCAGAAGTCCCCTGTCCACCGGGTACAGCTATGAAGAGGAGGGTGTCACCTCCATTTCAGGGGACCGGAGCTCGGCCTGCTACCTTGGCTGAGCTGGACGAAGGCCCCTGAGTGTGTAGGCAGCAGGGAGTGCCCAGGCATCGGAACCCCAGGCGATGCTCCCAGCACCAGCAGCTGCTCCGCGAGGGTCGCCCTGACGGCCCGGCACACCAAACATCCCTCTGTGAACAGGTGCCACGGCGAACAGCCCCGGGGACCGTGCCACTTAGCACAGAGGCAACCGAAAAGAAAACGAGAGGTAAAAGGCGAACAGGGAACAGCAGCGCTCCAGAACAAGTATTTTAAAAACAAAGATGCAACAAGCGTTGGCAAGGATGTGGAGAAATGGAAACCCTTGTGCACTGCTGGTGGGATGTAAAATACTGTGGCTGCTATGTGGTCCTCAAAAAATTAAAAACAGAATCACCACGTGATGTGGCAATCCCACCTCTGGGTATTTAGCCAAAAGAATTCAAAGCAGGATCTTGAAGAGATGTCTGTACACCCATGTTCATCGTAGCATCATTCACAATAGCCAAGAGGTGGAAGCACCCAAGCATCCATCGACAGATGAAGGAAAAAAATACATACATACCATGGAATAGTACGCAGTCTTTAAAAAGGAGGAAATTCTGACAGGCTATAACAACGGATGAACCTTGAGGACGTTACGCTCAGTGACATAAGGCAGACACAAAAGGACAAATGCTGTGTGACTGCACTATATGAGGTCCCTTAAGTAGTCAGTATCATAGAAACAGACAGTAGGATGGTGTTGCCAAAGGCTGTGGGGAGGGGCATTAGTGTTTAGTGGGGACAGAGTGTCACTCTGTAAGAGGAAGAAGTTCTAGAGCTCCGCTGTGTGACAAGGTGAATGCACTTAACATTTCTGAACTACACGCTTAACGATGTTCCAGATGGTAAACTTGGTGTTTATGTGTTTGTTGCCACACCTGAAAATGAAAACAAAACTAAAAGACGTGATAAGCCATACGAAACATGTCCTCCGTTCCACATAAAACATTAAAAGGCTGGAGCCCCGACTCCGTGGCTGGGGTGGCCAGAGGTCCGGGTGCCGAGAGCCAGACCGAGGGCAGAGGAGGAAAGGAGAGGACCAAGAATGTAGACTAAATTCTCCAGAGTGAGGCCCAAGAGGGAAGCGAGGATCAGGGTGGCAACAAGATCGTTTTTAAGAGATCAAACCCTGAGGAAAAGGGGTTGTGAATCCTGACATTCTCTATCAGTCCAACGCTGGGACAAGTACCAGCCATTGCGTCGTGAGGACCAGTGACAGGTGGATGGGATGAAGTGGGGGACTGGCCGCAGCACGCCGGGCCGGTGCTTTCCCGGGGTCAGAAGTGAGATGTCAGGCCGAGTCCTAGGGTGGGAATAAAGGTGTGAAGCCCGTCTCTGAGGGATGCTGGAGCAGCACCGGGAGGTCGGAGCATCAGTCAGTGACAGGGGAGAAGACACAGACCCGGAGGAAGCTGCCTGGCACCGCGGGCCCCAGAGCCTGGGGGTCAGCACCTCCACCCCAGAGCCGAGGGCAGGAGGCCCGGGGGCAGGAAGGCGGGCGGGACATCCCCTCCCAGGAGGTTGAGGACATCGGGGAATCTGACGAGGACACAGCAATGAACGCTGCTAAGCTGGGGGCAGATGAGAAGGGAGAAGCCAGCTCCACGGCGGAAACACACAGAACTGAACACCGAGGTCATTTCCACCTCGAAAGGACCTGGGCCCGAGGCCCGGGACAGGCTCCACTGGTCTGAAGCTCATTCTGGCGACCCGGGGTTCTGGAAGTGGGTGCATCTCGGGAGAGGCCCGAGTCATTACCTATCAAGTTGCCTCCTGCACGCTGTCATACAAAGTGAAATTATTCACTGGTGTTTTAAAAAAGATGTTCTACACCACATTAACCTACAGATGTTTTCTTCAGTTTTTCCAGCTCGAAGAATCACCTCTCACTTCATATTTGCACGCAAGCTCCAAACGTGCCCTGGCTCTTACTTCCTTGGCAATCTCTCCCATCTCCCCTGACAGATCTGCTGTTTCTTTTTCACTCACACTCTTTTTAGAAGACAAACACTAAGGATGAAAGCAGAAGAGACAAAAATTCCTCCGGCAACTCGTCCACTCACATACAAACGTTCATCAAGCACCTACTCTAAGTAAACAACCGGACCAGACGATACAGAAGGTTCCAGAGGAGACTGAAATGCTTTCACATCCCACCGTCTACAGTGTTTTCGGATTCGTCCACCTGTTCTGGACCTTCCCCACCAGACTTTCCTCTCAGAGATTCCTCTAGGGAATCGGCTCTCCTCCACCCAGTCCAGGTTCCCGGGCCACTGCAGACCTCTCCGCCCACAGCGAGGGCATCCTGGGGAACTCGGCTCCTAATAAGGGTCTTCCTTCAAGCGGTGCCTGATAAACTGACTTATGAAAATCACCTTCCCTCATGTGTAATTAAAAATGTGACCGACTTTTAAAAGGTGACATCAAATTAGGAGGAGATAAACACAGCGGCAGCCCCCAAGACAGGACCGCGAGGGCCACAACAGGCAGAAGAGCACCCAACTTACGCACAAAGCTAGGAAGTGAAAGGGCAGCTCGTGTCCACTTTCACGGTGAGCAGCCGTGGCGGCCGGCGGGGCGAGGAGGACCATGTCCGCGAGAGAGGGCCACCCAGAGGCCGGAACGGGACAGTCACTGGAGCTGTTATTATTCAATGATCAATATTTAACACACACGATTTTCTGTAACTGAGGAGAGCAGAGTTATATTTTAAACGTACTCAGTAACCTTAAATGTGTTGAGGCTCTCGGGGGCTCAGCCCAGCTCCCATTTCTGCTGCTCGTCGGCTGGGGTGTTCCCTGGGGAGCCAGACTCTGGGTGAGCTGTTCTCACCCGCTGGAACTTCTGGGAAGGAGGAGACTCTTCTCTGCCCGGTTTGCTGAGAGGGTCGGCACGCCAGCCCTCACCCTCTGAACGAAGCAGAGACAGCCTGTGGCGGGGAGACGGGGTTCTGGGGGTGGCTGGATCCAGCTGTGCCTGGATCCTACTCTGACCCAATGGAGGCATTTTTGTTTGCTTGTTTAAACCGATTTGAGTCATTTCACTCACTGGAGACAGAAAAAAATCTCGACTATTATAGTACGGTCAGTATTGTGAACCATGCTTATAAAAAGTCCCTTGTCGCCCGTGTGACACAGAAGAACCAAACAGGAGTCAGGAGCAGGTTCTATCATGGACCCTCCTGTCCCACCAACTCTACCAAATCACTTTCTCTTTCAGAACCAGCCTCGTCTGTAACACGAGATGCTCTGGAAGCAGCAGCAGCGGGTTGGAGAACTTACGACAGAACAAAGGCGACAGAAGGGCAGGCTCGGAGGTGAGACTGGGTGGGTGTCCACACACAGCTGTGGACAGCTGTCTGTCAAGGATGTCACTGGCGGCATATCCCAGAAGCCCAGCCCCCCGCCGCAGGTGACAGCAATAAGAATACATGATACAGAAGATGCGTGGGGTTTGGAACAGGTGTTCAGCCCCACTAGTCGGCAGCAGCAAGAGCAAACGTTAAAAAAAAAAAGGAATTTCACCTGAATATGTGGTTGTTCTTCTGCCCGTGTACCACTCAGTTAACAAAGTTCAAAAGGAGCAGGAACTGTAGTCAGAAAGGTTCTTTCTTTGCATATGACGACCTAAGGAATCCAAATTCTTTTAAAATTATAAAACTCCAAGTTAATAAAATAACACACTTCGGCATATTCAAACCTGGGCAAGAACCATAAAATTAATGCAAATTAATTTGGGCTGTTCTCTTTAAACTGCTATAAATATCCCTTAAGGCAGAGACCAGACAGGCCCGTTCACTCTACCCCCTGGCGTGGGAGCCAGGAGGATGAGCACACACGGTGGCTCAGACACGAGACGAGTGTGGCCCCCGGGCAAGGGTGACATGCACGTTCATGAAGTCTTCACACGTTGGAAGAGCTGAACCACCCATCCCTCCCTCCACACACCGCCAACACCGCCCCTCCCCGCCCACTGCAAAATAGGCAAGGGCTATATAAAGGGGACTAAGAAAAATAAATGCAAACCAGCAATTATAACCTGTAAAAACAGAGTTTTCATGTTTTAAAATTAAAACAATGATACCATTTTCTACCTTCTCGTTGGGCAGATTTTTTTTTTTTTGCAGTAACGCGGGCCTCTCACTGTTGTGGCCTCTCCCGTTGCGGAACACAGGCTCCGGACGCGCAGGCTCAGCGGCCTTGGCTCGCGGGCCCAGCCGCTCCGCGGCATGTGGGATCTTCCCGGACCGGAGCACGAACCCGGTGGACTCTCAACCACTGCACCACCAGGGAAGCCCCTGGGCAGATACTTAAAGGTTGATTAAGAACAGGTCGATGGGCACCCAGCCTGCAAGCTTGTTTAGAGAGCAATTTGCTAACATTTGAATCTTAGGTCAGTCGTAGCCCTTGCATTTACTCTTGTTCACAGCAGCAAGCGTGCCGCCTCAAATGATGCAGGATAACAGCAGTGTCTATGCATGCACGTACGTGCGGGAATAAATACACACATGCACGGGGCGGAGGGGGGAGAGAGCAAATGAGGCAAAACGCAGACAATCGGTGAACATGGATAAAACGGTAGACGGGTTTTTCTTGTACTGTCCCCCAACTTCTCCATAAGTTTGAAATAGTATCAAAAGAAAAATCAAGTTTATGACTTCAAAAGAATTGAGGTAGAGATGTGAGTCTTAAAATACAAAGTTCTCCAAGACAGGATGTCAAATGAAAAAGACAAATCCAAGAACATTTATGGAGTACGATTCCATATCGAAGAGTACAGACACCCAGAAAAACATCTGAAATGACACACTTCAAACTATTAATGTTCCCTCTGGGGAAGGAAATGGTATTCTGAGCGGAGGTGGCCATGGTCAACTTTCCTGTTTCGCTCGATGTACTTGAAAATTACTTGTGTCAAAAATCACAGTATTTCTGGATTACTAGTGTTTAAGACAGGAGGTACGTTACCATTTCTGCTGTTGTAGCATCAATTAAATTTATTCATTTACGGGGGAAAAACTCACAATGCCTATAGCTGTGGTTCTCACCTAAAGGATGAGGCCAGACACAGGCCCCTGTGGGAACACGACACACTATGCCTGAGGCCACTCTAGCGCCTTAAGGGCAGGACCAGGGGCACTAAACCAGGGGAGCACCCAGGCCCAGGCGCCACAGTGCCCCCTGCTGAGAAGCACCGACATGAAGTCACTGAGGCCGTGCGATAAATAACCACGACATCTCTGAAAGAATGGTGGAGGGCTGTTCATGTGCATCTGAAAAGTACATCCAAGACGCATTATGAAAGTAAAAAAGAAACCTAGCTGGTAGAACCACACGACAAGTATGAGCCCACGGATGTACTGAAAAGATGTAAATGTTTGTACAATTTCTGAAAGGAAAAAACTGTTAGCAGCAGTTCTCTCTGGGGCGGGGGAGCTTTTACTTTTCTTTTTGTTCTTTTTTTTTTTTTTTTTTGCGGTACACAGGCCTCTCACTGCTGTGGCCTCTCCCGTTGCGGAGCACATGCTCCGGACGCGCAGGCTCAGCGGCCATGGCTCACGGGCCCAGCCGCTCCGCGGCATGTGGGATCTTCCCAGACCAGGACACGAACCCGTGTCCCCTGCATCGGCAGGCGGACTCTCAACCACCGCGCCACCAGGGAAGTCTTTCTGTTCTTTGAGATGTTTTAATTATTTTATGTTTTCCTGTCATTAAAAATGTTTAATTATTAAAGTATTTATTTAAAAATAATTTACAAATGCCTAAAGACAATTTCAAATCAAGATCTCAAGAGCGAATAGGAACTAAATCTGTCTAACTGTAAGAACGTAAAGTATACTACAAACGCAAGCATTTAGTAGTAGATAGTTCGTTCCCATCTTGCTCTACAAAACCACAAACTTACAAGGGAACACAGCACAGGATGGCCTGAGAACCACCTGGAGGGTGTGCTGGGCCCACCTGAGAGAGAGTCCGGCTCGAGAGGCGGGACGGGGCCCAGGGGTGTGCGTTCCTAGCAGGTGCCCGGGTGCTGACGCTGCTCTGGGCACCACACTCCGAGAACCACTGGAATAGGCAGAGACACAAAGACAGTGGAAACGAAGAGAGAAAACCAAACAGTCACAAGGGCTCTGAAGTGGGCTCACTGGGTCAATGCTGCCCCGAGTCCCAAGCACTCCTGAGCGTCCCTAAAACCTCGCAGAGGAGCGAGGAGGCGAGTCTCCCAGAAGCAGAGGTCGGAGCTCGGCAGTCAGGTCGGGTTCCTCCTGCTGGGACTCGGGCTGGTCCAGAGCTGGCTGGGTGACTCCCTAAAACGTCTTAGGCCCGTTGAATCTGTCATGATCACACTTAGTTCATTTTACACAAGATAGGAGATATGATTACGAATGGTGAGCTGATGCTTCAAAGAAAACAGTGATGCTCTGGAAAGTATACACAGCGTACGGGTAAAAGGAATGGTCAAATCAGGTGTAAGTGAGAAAGTGGGAAGAAAGAAAAATGCTAGGGCTGTGCACCCAGGCAGACTGGTAAGTACCTAAGATCGTGTCCACTTTAATGAAATACGAACTGGAAACAGGAGAAGAGGGTTTAAGGGTGTGCGCCACACAAAACCAGTGGGTCCACGTGTAAAGAAAGAGGCTCGCTCTTCAAACAAGTGGCAAGTGAAAGCACCCCTTTAAAGGCCTGGGCTCCACATCGGGGACTGGCAAAGAACCGCCCATTTATAAGTTTTCAAGTAAAATGATGACGGTCTGTATGTTTTCAGAGACTCCTGGGGGTGACAGACTTCACCCCACAGGCTGCTGCCGCAGGGCAGAAACCTCTTCTCCGTGGGGCCTTGTGCCTGAAACTCCACGGGACTCTGAAGCACATCCAGATTTGGGGGCCGCCGACCTCAGCTCAGGAAGGAAACGGGGCGACTGCACCGGTCTGCGGGGCCATCTACCGTGTGCTCAGGGCGGGCAAAGCTGAGTGCCCGCGAGCCGCTGGCGGGTCATCTCCCCCCTGGGAGACTACGACAAATGACAAACGCTTGTTGGTTTCAAATGGAAATCCTTCGTGGTGAGGTGAGCCCTCGTACACACATTTAACTGACGGTCTGCTACAGTGTGGCCTCAAACGTCCTCTTGTCCAGCGGACACTTCCTGCTGGGGCCCCGCTGACCGGCGACTGCCTCTGGGCACTGGTCTCCCGGCCTCCTAACCTTCCCTGGAGGTAAGTTCCGATGTCAGCGCCTACACAGCAAGTGGCCCCGGGGCTCCTCCTGCAGAGGAGCTCTGGACCGGGATCCCCGGAATCATCTCCTTCATATTCTTACTGGGAGGAACTTTTATGCTGCAGCTTCTCCAAAGAAGAAGCCAACTTTTCCTGAAAATTTCCCCCGGGAGCTTCCTCCAACTGAAATGCTCACGGGGTGGAAGACATGTGGTGTGTTCAGGTGTTTCCTCCATCATTTTCCTCTAAATCTGTTAGCTTTGACTTAAAACCCAGCAGCCAACCCGACATGATAACACTGATACGGTGTAGACCTCATTTCAAAAAGACAGTTTGCTACTAGTATTTTCTCAAATGTCATACCTGTGGAATGGTGATCAACTATACATTTGAATTCACGAAAGAACAAAGTAACAATAATACAGTTTTTAAAAGCAATTGCTTCCTTTGTAGGATTAGTTCATCAGGCAATTAAAAGAGCATGAAAACAGTAACTTATTAATAAAAAAGAGTGGAAACACAGCTGCATTGCCTACATTTAAAATTTTTTCTATTTCTGAGTGAAGCAATATATCATCTTTTAAACCTCTGTTTCATACTTAAAACAGTCAAAAACCAAACACACATATGGTTAGCCTGTAAAAGTCACTGTGCGTGTGTGTTAAAATTCTCCAGAAACATTTACTCTTTTGGGTAACAGGCATTTAAGTATCTGCTGTGCTTGGTGGCAAAAATATACCCCCTACTCGATTAATGTTTTGAATAGGAGACGGTTCATTTCCCGATGACTCTGCAAGTAGCTGCTCCAATTAGTTTTAGAAAAACAAATCAGGGTTCTGGTGTGGCTCTAAAATTACCGTGGAAGGTAGAAACAAACATCTGTGTTAAGAAAGTACGAACGTGGACCAACCACCCAAGAGGGCCTCGGTCCTGCTCGTCAGGAAAGAGACACGCTGAAGGCGAGGATGTGGTTTTCCGGAAGGTTCCATGCTCTGGACCACAGACCTTGTCTTTTCAACAGCACCCCCTCTCGTTTAGTGTGACCCAGCGAAAGGGCGAAAAGGATGTGTCACACAGCCTCTTCTCCAGCAAGCACTGTCCTACCCATATCACTCCCGCCACACACAGGCCCTGCTCTGGCCGCGGGGAGGCTCAGCCCTGCAAGACAACATCCCTCCCGAAGCCCACAGTCCAGTGGCAGCAAGAACGAAAGCATCTTCCATGCAGGAGGGTGACAGGAAGCAAAGGCACCCAGTGACCCTGACGAGCGTCTGGGACACCACTGCAAGCCTGGTTCACCACGGCCTTAAAGACATTCCCGAGGGGCTGCCAGACTTGCTACCATCTAAGTGGCGAGGAGATTCTCAACCTGTATGGGACCGGGGTGCGCAGAAGAGAAGGGCGGTCACAGGGGGCCTTGGAAACATATGTTACTCTCACCCCAATCAACTACCTCCGCAGAACAAGATAAAATAATTTAAGATTTTACGCTTACACGCCCCCTGTGGTTTTAACCACAGACACCCTTATAGACACTGAAAAAATTCTGAAATGGCTACGAGTGATAAAAAAAAGGAAGTCACCCACTTTTTATTTGAATAGAAGCCACAACCCTCCGTATATACAAAATTGAGGGCTTCTGCTGAGGGCAGCCAACCCTGCAGAACTGTGCTGAGAGCATAATGTGGGAACTTAAGAGTCAATAGTTTTGAAAATTATGGGTCCCCTCCGGCCAGAAAACGTATGTACACACAAGCTCTGTGGACAATCAAAGGGGAGCCCCAGGATCTGAGGCCCCTGTGCCCCACTCCCAGGACCAAGGCTTCCCAGAGCAGGGTGAGCAAACTTCTTCTGTTAAAAACCAAACGGCCCACCTTCAGCCTGCAGGCTACACAGTCTCGTCACAGTGATTCAACTCTGTCCCTGCAGCTGGAAAGCAGCCAGACTGTAGGTGAACGAACGAACGTGCCTGGGTTCCAATAACCCTCTGTGGAACAGAAATCTGAATTTCTTCTATTTTCACGGATCGTGAAATATTATTCCTCTTGATTTTTTCAAACATCAGAAAATGCGACAACCATTCTTAGCTCCTGGGCCACACGGGGCTGGGCCCACGGGCTGTAGTATGGCAGCTCGGGCCCAGGCCTCGTCTGCAGCACCAGAGCCCAGGCGGCACCTGGCCCGAGTGAGTGGTGAAGCAGGAGACGTTTCTTTCCCTGGTGAAGGTGGCTGGCAGTGGCGAGGAGAAAACAGGGTGGGAACTAAGAGACGTGCTGATTCCCGCCCGGCCCGAGCATCCAGCCTCTCCGGACCTGACCCCCGTCTGCAGAGTGGAGCCTCCTATCAGCAGGCTGTCGGGCCTCGTCTGCCTCCGAGCCTCTACGCTCCTTCCTCGTGCCGAGGTCAGAGGGCTGTGTCTGTGGGCAAGTCAGCCACACGAGAGGTCAGCTCTGCGGACGCGCTCCAGGCGAAGGCCAAAAGCAGGGCAGAGCAGCGGCGCCGGGGCGAAGCGCGTGTCTGGGAAACACTGGCGAGAGGCCCCTTTACTGTGCGAAGGGGACCCTGACTTCAGTAACATCCCCCCAAGACGGCGGGACGCACCACAGCAAGATGGCAGAGCGGTGTCTCAGGGGAACATGTCTCTGGAGGAGAAGGGCGCCCCAGACAAACCAACAGCACTTCTCCTCGTTTCGTATTATTCTACTAAGCGTGGGCTGAGGGAGATGCGCACAGGTACAGAGACCGTCCCACTCCTGCAACACGGAGGGCGAGGGGGCACGAGTGACAAAGGGACACAGGAGCGGGTGGCTCTTGGACCAGAGGAAGAGCAGTGTCCACGAGGCAGAGAAGGAATAGGGCAGAGAAGAGCAGGCGCCCTGACGTGGAGAGAGAGCTGGACAGGCAGGGGAGGGCCGCGGAGAGACTGGGGGCTGCCTGCCCACTAGGTACAGCAGCTGCGACCAGGGATCGCGCCCCCGTCCAAGAATCACAGCGAATGGACGGGAGTCGCCAAGAGGCGGTGGAGCAGGGGGGCCGGTAAGACAGCAGGCAGGTACCGTGAGGTGAGGCACATGTTAGAGAAGATGTAACAGAATATTCTAGAAGAAGTGGCGGCTCGCCAGGCACACGAAAAGGGCAGGGAAGGTAGCTGTCCGTGCTGATCCCCAGGTGTGCTGTCCTGGGGTCGGGGAGGCCACAGGATGACCACCCTAGCTGCAGCATCCGGGTCAGGAACAGGGTAAAAGTGGAACAGAAAAGAGCACCCACGCTGAACGGCCTCCTGCTCTGAAAAAGGGACCCGAACAGCGGACTGTCTTAGACCAGTCGAGGTCCCGAAGGCTCTTAGGTCATCAATATCCTCCTTGAAAGGCACTTCCGGTTACTTAGATGGGTTAGCACAACAAGAACCATGACTTCTCATCAATACCAGTCACACTTAGAGAATTCAGATGGATTCCTAACATGAGACCCAGTGCCTAAGAGATGCATAAAGGTAGAAACTAGCTGTAAAAAACCCACCAACCAACCAACCGAACAAAAACCCCAGCCATCACCTACTCAGAGTGGGACACTGTTTAAATCAAGTTAACGTGCTGGTCCAGTCTGCGGACGGCCAATGAAACAGAGACAGCCAGTGCTGACTTCAGACGTCACTGTCAAAGGCTTCAAGGAAAGAAAACGGGGGCTGGCGAAACCGCTCCAGGGTTCCCGCAGACAGACATCTGTCAGAAGCGGAGCCCGCAGGAGCCCCCGGGCCCACACCAGACTGCCCTCCGGGGCAGGGACCCCACGCCCCTCCAAGACCATCACTCACCTTTCCCGTTCACGGCCAGCCCCGTGGCCATGGCCGCGGTCACGGGGCCGGGCACCTGCGGCACCAGCGGGTGTATCCGGGGCCGGCTCCCCATCCGCGCCCGCTCGGCTCCGGGGCCCAGCAGGGCTCCGACCGGCTTCTCGGCCGCCACCTCCGGCGCCACCGTGTCCTCCTGCCCCTGCTCGACGGGGTCCAGTTTCTCGGGGCTCTCGCTCTGAAAGCCGTCCACTGCGGTCCTGCTCTTGATGGGGCTCTTGGGCACGAGGATCTTTATACCTGACTTGGCCAGGTCCATGTTCTTCCGGTTCGAGAGCGACGGGGCTGGGTTCTTCCTGAACTTCTGGCTGGCGGCAAACAGCGGGCTGGCCTTGGGCTCGTGCTCTTTGCCGACCACTAGCGATTTAGGAGAGGCCTTGGAAAAGCTGCTGTTGGTGGACCTGGAAATCTGCTTCCTGGCGTTGTTCGGGGAGGCCCGGTTGGCCCTGGTGAAGGGGCCCTCCCGCTGCTTCTCGGTGTGGCGCCTGTTGAAGTCGTGGATGTACTCCTCGCAGTTTACCAGGTGCTGCTCCGGTTCCCAGGTGTCGTCCTCGCTGTCGTAGCCCTTCCACCGGACCAAATATTCCGTCTTCCCTTTTTTGTTCTTCCTTTTGTCAACGATTCTTTCAACCTGTTATAGGGGAAAAGAGAAAAGTATAAACGCACTATCTGAAAGATAAGGTGCAAGCGTAATAATAATGGATCATCGAAAATAATAAAAACCGCAACAGGTGATGCACGCGATCGCCTCTTCCCGAGCCAAACGGTCTGAAAACAGAACAGTAACAGAGCATTCGGGGTTTTAGCGATTTCCTTGAAATTACGTCAAACAAAATGCTTAAAGTTTATGCTCAGAATATATGGACGTGTTAGGTAGCTTATTTTTTTGTGATTCAAGAGGGGCTCTCCTTCTATTTTTTATACTGAACGCCGACCTCCTGAGCTGGTTTTCACGGTCACAACTGGACCACAGTGCTGGGCATCTCCAGCCTTCTGCCTGGTCATCCTGTTACCAACAGCAGGCGCCCAAGAAACAGCACAGCTGTGGTCCAGGCCGAGCCCTGAGGGTGGCACCGGCCCACGCACCGAGGAAACAGGGTCGGTACTGACAGCGTCACTTAGAAGCACTCAGTTAAAATGAAAAAGGTCAGCAGAGGACTTAACGCTTTATTGGTAATAAAATGGTGTAGAATGGTCAGGTTATTTACCTTTAAACTTGGTTTTAACTAGTGTGAACCAACATCTTTAAAGGAAGATGCTGTCAGTCTTTGAATCTGGTGATCAACACATCCCGTATCAAATTTATGAATTTACACAACCTTGGCATGAAACGTACTGTTATTACCGTGACAAATTCCACTGCCTTAATTGACATCCTAAGTGTAGGTGGGAGAGCGTCTATGACTTGTGGGAACGAACCTGTTTCACATAATGTCCCTCAAGTTACTGGGGAAATACAACCCGTGGCTACCTCTCCAGTCAACACAGAAACCACCAGCCTGCTTCCCCGGTGGCAGCAGGTACCTCGTACCTCGTACGCAGAGGCCTGGGCCACACGGCAGGCAGCTCTTTAACTAAGGAGACAGGGTCTTCTAGGCCGTTATCAGGGTCTTCAGCAAACTCCTGGCAAAGCTACAGGTTAGGCCAGCTGACACAACGGTGCACCTAGTTCCCTAACATGCCAAAGTAGCAGAAGCCGAGCACAGCTGCAGACGCTGGAGGGGAGTGCGGAACACCCTACACCCCAGCATCTGCCCTACTGTCGAAATACCCCCCAAACTCGCCAGTATACCTACCTGGGGCGTAGAGAACGAAAGCCCTGAACTACAGAAGAGCCTAAAGTGAAATGCACATGACTGCCTCTGGGCGACAAGGACTAGGAGAAGGAAAGCCAGGTTGCAGCAGAAGGCGGGTCTCACGCCAGGCAGACCCCGCGTCACAGCGGCGTCAGGCCTGCACGGTGGGCCCTCGTGGCCCAGGCTGCAGCTCGGGGAGCTTTCAAAGTGATTTCCTCCCATTCCTCTGCTTGTGAAGAGCTGCGTTTAAGGGTGTGAGTATTTCCATTTAAAACACGTTTCTGGAAAATTCCATGCCAATCAATTTCATGGCAGAAATAACTTAAAAGTTTTAGATACAAGCAGTAAAGAGATTCTCTCTTAACAGCTAACAACGTTGTTTAATACTTAGTTTCTTTCTAAATCAACTTCCACCCCAGCAGCATGAGGGAGGCTGGACCAGGGCGGCCCATCTTCCTTTCGCCCGTTTCCTTCAAGCTGCACAGGGCTCTGGTCAGGGAGGACAGGTCTCCTCCCCTGACCCCCGTGAACGGCTGGCGGCCCTGCAGGCCGGCCCCCCACGGGCTGCACCACGTGTGCACTCGGCGGCCACACTCCGCTTGGACACTGAGAGGAGTGGGGACGAGGCACGCACAGGAGACCGGGGCTTGGAAAGGGCCACGTGGGGCCCGACCACACCACTGCACCACTGGGCATGAGAGCAGCCACAGGCGCCACGGAAACTACTACGCGCACTGAAGTGAGGGTTTTGTCATTTTCACGTGTCCTAAAATAGGGAACTTCTGATTTTCTTCAACTATTTAAAACCTGTGGAAACCATTCTTCCGGCTGGCCTGCAGGTCCCAGCTCACAACCCCACAGTAGACGGGGAAGGAGCAGTGGGCACTCGGGGCGCACGTGCTGCTCTAACCCTCGTGGGGACGTGGCTGCAAGCTGACAACACGTGTGGCCGACACGGGGACACAAACACGAAGTGGCGGGTCTACGAGAGCCACACCGGGCATGGAACACACAGCGTGGGAGGTTCAGGCCCCTAACACCAACTTCACACCAAGCTGGGACACCCCTCCTTCAAGGACAAATGTCCTCCCTCCTTTGAAAGCGTTAAAGTCCTGTTCATCCCTAGTCTGAGTAGCTAAATTAATCTCCCACAAAAAGGCACATCACCCGGATTCAACATGATTTTACTGGGATATAAGCCTCAAGGGATTTCCAGAGCTCTTCTGTGATGAGGGAGGAAGACCTGATCACAAGACAACACATGAAGAGATCTTTCTTTGGGTTTTCAGTCCCTTCCTCTTGAGAGCCGCCCCGTAACTGGTTCTGAAAACTAGTATCGACAAACTGTCTCTTAAAGTATACGTGGGTATCCACTTCTAGTTACAGAATCTCGATGTAAAGAATTTTAAAAAACAAATTCTTCATAAAAGCACAGAATTACAGACAAAAGTTCTTTTCCTTAGGATTTCCTTCTAAAACTCAATCTAAAACACGCCAAACGTGAAAGAAGTAAAACCAGGCTTTCCTGAACACAGCAAAATCCTCTGATGGTTTCCAGAGCAGTAAAATTAATCAAAAAGGGTCATTCCAAACACCCAACGCACTCCACTGACCTCGGAACATGCCACAATCTCGGAGCCCAGGAAGGTGCTGGGATGGCCAGGGGGTTGCACAAGACAGAAAGAAAAGCACGGACGAAGGTTCACTAACCGATGAACAAAAACCCATGGAGAAACCCACCGTGGTTAAAGAGCTCAGTAAAGAAGGAAGAACGTAACTCTGCTATTGCTGCAGCTTGAGAAATCAGGCACGCAAACATCCGCTTACAAGAAGACCAAAGCGGCACCATCACCAGTAACCGTGCCAGCGGCCCCGCTGGTGGCTAATACTTGCTGTGATCCCTCCCAGAACAGTGGGCTTCCAGGATAACTTTGCAACCAGAAGCAAGGCTGAAGGCTTTTCTCAGGTTTCAGTCGTACACCAATGCCTGGGTAACCTGGAACAACAGAGCATCACCATGATACATAAAACCCTGCTCGGGCTTCCCTGGTGGCGCAGTGGTTGAGAGTCCGCCTGCCGATGCAGGGGACGCGGGTTCGTGCCCCGGTCCGGGAAGATCCCACATGCCGCGGGGTGGCTGGGCCCGTGAGCCATGGCCGCTGAGCCTGTGCGTCCGGAGCCTGTGCTCCGCAACGGCAGAGGCCACAGCAGTGAGAGGCCCGCGTACCGCAAAAAAAAAAACAAACAAAAAACCCTGCTTATGTCAAAGAATTCTGGTGGACCCTTGAAGCAACAGATGAGGAAGACAGGTGTTTCACCAGTCACGTGAAAGGTGTGTTAACTATTAAGAACAAGAAAAGTTGCCTTAACTACTAAGAACGGTTGTTATCTACTGAAAACACAGGCAGATACATTGTTCCACTGGAAGAAAGAGAGGAATATACACATGACTATCTGACGACATTGGAAGGAAACCAAAAGCCCACAGAACCGAGGGGATTGGACCCTTGAAACAAGGGACCCCAATGGCTCGTACATCCCCAGAACTCGGCAGAAAGCACAGTCTCACTCTTTTTTTTTTGGCTGCACCGCAAGGCATGCAGGATCTTAGTTCCCCCAACAGGGCTCAAACCCGTGCCCCTGGCAGTGAGGGCTCAGGGTCCTAACCACTGGACGGCCAGGGAAGTCCCAGAAAGCACAGTCTTAGAGGCTTCAGGGGCCAGATGGTGGAGTCAGGAGTGGGTGGGGGGGAGATCACAGACAGGAAGGCCCCACAGAAGGGGAGCCGCCAAAATAACGCCCAACCCCTTCAAAGCCTGGGCAGCCTCCTGCTGTGCCACCAGGGAAAGCAACACTTGGTGCCAGCGTTGGGGAGCACCCCAGACCGCCTCCACCGCAAAAAACACTGGGCCTTTTACTGCCACCAACCACTGGACCCGAGGTCGGCATGACAGTCGGTGCTAGAGCCACCTATCCGGCTGTACCAAGTCCCCACTCATCTCCCAAGGGAACCACTCAAGGTCCTAACAACCTGCCTGCCTTCTGCCCACGGGGGCTGTGACCTTCCTCCTTTCACCCTGAGAAGCTCCGGGCCACGTGCCACCAAACTGGTGAGCACATCCTCCTGCCCAGAGAAGAGTCGGCCACCAAGGGGGCCGTGTCTGGCATCTGAGTCCACACAGGACCGCGTGGCGAGCAGTCAGTCTCCGTAACCATCTCCATTTCTCCCCGTCGTCAGGCCACAAAAGCGGGGAACCATTTACTGCCAGGCCCATGAGCTGGTCAACACAGCGAGCCATTGATCTCCACGGATTTTCCTCATATCTCACCAAGCGACCCGTGAGGCTTTCATCCTCTCCTCTGAGAAAACCACATCCTTGTCCGTTTCCCATCATCCTAAGCGAAACTCAAGAACCGTGACGCGTCTGTGATTTCACCCCATCTGCAAGCTACCGCGCGCGTCTGCGCTGTTTCATAGGCGTGGCAAAGGCAGGACCCCGATCACAGACAGAGGACTCCGTTCCTGAGCAGCTGCAGCAGCCAGAGGGCCAGCACGTCCTCGCTCCAGTCCCCACAGGATGACACAGACGGCCAGGTGAGGCCCACGCACACAGTGGGTGATGTCACAGGACAGGAGGCCAGTCTTTATGATGGGCCGTGAGCACGCCTGCCCCGACCTCTGGCAGGAGAAACCATGGCTGTCTTCTAAACAAACATCCTGGGACAGCCCTGAAAGATGTTCAAGGCGGGGGGAGCGGGGGGAGAGGGAAGGAGCAACTAGATGAAGGTGATCAAAGGGCACAGACTTCCAGTTATAAAATAAATAAGTTCCGGCGATGTACGGCATGGCAACTGTAGTTAACGCTGCTCTATGGTATATGTGAAGTTGCTAAGAAAGCAGACCCTAAAAGTTCTCATCACAAGGAAAAAAACACTTCTCTCTCTTTTTCTCTTTTAGTCGTATGAGATGATGGATGTGAACTAAACTCATTATGGTGATCATCTGGCAACATATGTTAAGTCAAGTCATTATACTGTACACCCTAAACTTACATGGTGCTGTGTGTCAATTATGTATGACAAAACTTGAAGAAAAAAACGATGTTCATGAATTCAGAGTAAATACTGTTAAAAATGAAAATTTCCCAAATGTATCTATAGATATGAGACAATCCCAATAATAATCCCAGCACGATTTTATGTGGAAGCTGCCGAGATCTGATCGTTTACGTGGAAAGGCAACAAACCTGAAGAGCAACCCAGAGCAATCCTGAAAAGGAACTGACTGGAAGACTCATAGAGCCGTACTTCAAGACCCTCTCCCAAGAACCAAGAGATTCCCCACAGTGTGGTACTTACACAGGACGTACAAGGGGATGAATGGAATAGAGGAGACAGCGAGCCCAGAAGTAGACCCTCACTTAAACTGGCCACATGATTGAATGAGTGATTGATTTTTGGTGACAAAGGCTTCCAAAGCAATCCACTTGGCTTTTCAATAAATACTGCTGGAATACTGGCTATCCATACGTAAAAAAAGTGAACCACAACCCTTATCCCAACCTTTACACACAGAAATTAATTCACGATGTATTTTAGGCCCAATTATACAAGTTTTTATATGAAGCTTCCATAGCAAAACACAGGACATCATCTTTGTGACTTAGGGGCAGGCAAAGGTCCTTTAGGTCACAAAAAGCAATAACCATGAAAGAAAGAAAATTAATACATGAGACTTCATCAAAAAACAATGTCGAGAAAATGTATAAACACGCCACAGATTGGGAGATAATACCCATAAAAAATATCTTCAAGGACTGGTCCCTAAGACGGATAAAGAATTCCTAGAATTCAATAATGAAAGGACCAAAATGTAATTTAAAAGCGGGCAAAGGATTTAAGCATACATTCCCAAAAGAAGATAGACAAATGTCCAGTACACACATTAAAAAGTGATGAACATCATTGCTCATGAGGAAATGCAAACTAAATACACAATGAGATACTACTACATACCCATTAGAATGGCTAAAATGAAAACACACCAGGGATGTACGACTGGCATATTCACGCAGTGCTGGTAGGATCTTCAAGTGGTACAGCCATTTTGGTAAGAGGTCTGACAGCATTTCATAAAACGAAACAAATAGCTACACTATGATGTAGCAATTCCAACCTCATTACTTTACCCGAAAGGAATGAAGACACACATCTACAAACAGACCTGTACAGAACTATCTACAGCAACTCTGTTCATCATGGACCCAAACTAGAAAAGCGACTGGACAAACTGTAGTACGTACATACAGTCATCTCAACAAGAAGTCAACTGGTGATACATACAAACACATGGGTGAGTCTCAAAACATCACACTGAATGAAAAAGCCCTACTCAAAAGACTACTCGTTGTATGATTCTATTTAAATGAAAATTCTTGAACAAGCAAAAAAAAAAAAAAAAAAAAAACCCACCCTGAACTATTATTGAAAGAAAACCCAAAAGCAAAGGTTGGTAGGGAATTAACTGGGAGGGGCATCAGTGAACTTTCTAGCTCAATAAGCCTTTGGGTTGCAAAGGTACATGCTTTTGTTAAGGTTGGCAACCTGTATAGTACTTAAGACCTGTGCAGTGCATCGTTAGAAAATGTTACATCATTAACAAATGATGTATAAACAAACATGGAATTCAAGCTAATGAACTGCATGCTAAATGAAGTTTACTAGGGGGAAGTGTCCTGATGTGGGCACTTACTATAAACTGTGTCAACAAGCGAGATGGATGGATGGATGGATGGATGGCAGGATGACAAACAGAAGAATCTACAGGGGGCCTATGAATGCTCACTGTAAAATCCTTTCGACTTAGATGTTTAAAATTTTCCATAATTAAAAAACGTTGAGGAAAAGTCAATATTTATTCTTGATTTTAAAAACTCAGAAATAAAGGAAGCTACAATAACTACTAGGAAAAATAAGCAAGTTCAGTAAAGTCACAGGATTAATAGTAGTATTAAATAATTAAAATGAAAATTTTTAAATCTCCATTTACAGTATAATCAAAAAGCAAAATATTAGCAATAAATTTAAGCAAAACGTCTAAAACATCTATGCTGAAAATGACAAAACATGGCTGAGAGAAATTAAAGAATACCTATAAACCGAAAGAAACACCATGTTTATAAATCGGCGCTCAGTTTTATTTAGTTGTCAATTTTTCCTAAATTGATACATAGATGCAACAGAATCCCAATCAAAAATCCCAAAGCTCTTTTTTATAAATTGACAAATTAACTCTAAGGTTTTGTATGTCAAAGTTAAGAATCTAGAATAGCCAAAACAACATTGAAAGAGAAGCACGAAGTTGGAGGGCTTATATTACCTAACTTTAAGACTTACTATAATGGCTAAAATTCAGACAACAAGAGTAAATGCTGGCGAGGATGCAGGACTAGTGGAACTCTCACACATGCTGGTGTAAAACATTACTGAACAGAAACCCCCATTAAATAGAAGACCAGCAGGGGGAGCTCTCACCCCTGCGACAACAGCCAAGCCCAACAGGAAGAAGAAAGACTCCCGTTCTTTCCTGCCAGGACTCAGCCAATGAAAAGTCAGGCTCTGTTTACTAAGCCCGCCCCCTCCCCTGTCCCCTCTATAAAAGCGTCTCCTTCCCTTGCCGTGGGGGGCACTTGCACATGGTTGCTTCATATGAGACCCTGAATTGCAATTCTCCGCTGATCCCGAATAAACCCATCTCTGCTGGAGAAAACCTGGCCGTCTATTTGCTTCAGGTCAACACTGGCGAGTATGGAAAATTGTGTGACAGTTCCTTAAACATACACCCACCTCAGCAATTCTACTCCTAGGTATTTACCCAAGAGAACCGGGAACAAACGTCCACAGAAAGACCCGTACGAGAATGTTCACGGCAGCTTTACCCTAACGGTCAGAGACTGAGTCGGCCCAGGTGTCCATCAACAGGAAAGCAGATGAAGTATATTCACACCCTGAACTGCTGCCCACAATAAGACGGCACCAGGACTGACCCCTGCAACACGAGTGAGTGTTCATCACCACCGCGCTGAGTCAGTGAAACGAGACACAGACCCGTACACTACGTGACTCCACTTGTTGGAGGGCCCACCAGAGGCAAAACCAACCTGTGGTGAGATATCAGAGCGGGGAGTCTGTGGACGGGGTTGGGGGGCACAAGGAGACTGAAGTGGTGAAAATGCTCCATCTCTGTCAAGATGGTAGTTACGGCAGTGTACACATTTGTCAAAACTACCGCACACTTAACATCTATGCACTTCTGTATGTAAGTCACACCTCACTCAGCAAACTCAACAGAACAACTCCGAAGCAGCTCTGAGGCTGGAATGAACCAGGGGATGAAGAGATGCTCCTGGCAGATGACATCTAAACCGGAGCTGGGTCCTCAGAGACCTGCGCCCTCCCCGAGGGCCGAGCTCCCTGCAGCACACGACCCACCGGTTCCCCCGGCCACGGTGCTGGGGAGCCGAGTGCCAAAGCCGAGCGAGGTGGGCTGGAATGGAAACACGGAGAACGTGTGATAAATGTAAAAACAGGACCAGCACAAAGTAAAACTGACAAGCTGTGGAAAGTATGGACCAAGAGGCTACTCGTCTTACCGCATTAAAACCTCTTTTAAAGGTACAATAGAGCAGGGCAAGAACTGTGAGTAAGCAATTCATGATAGAAAGTACAAGCCACCACCACCCCATGAATAAGGTTTAACTCACCAAAGGGAGACACCACTTTCCATCTGGAAGGCTCACGAGGGTGAGCAAACAGCCTGACTACTGAAGGTGGGAGCTGTGTTATGTTATGGAGGGCGATTCAACAAAGAACATCGAAAGGTTTAAAACACTCTTACTCCGTATTCGAGAATTCAGCTGAGGAATAAACTCAAGGAAATAACCGAGTGGATGCTCAAAGACGGTGGCAGGTGCAAATGGAGAGCAGGTGCGGAGAAATCCAGGAGCCTGGAGGAGGCATCCGCTCCACTGCTCGGAGCCTCGCTCCCCCTCACACGCGTAACCATAGGCACAGAGTATCAGTTCTGAATTCCTTCAGTAGTGACTGAATTCTGCCCTATTATATGTTCATCAATTTATTCTTGAAGCAGGCTGGTAAAATGAAAGGATAAAAATTTTCGATGGCCATGTTTTCCAAAGTGTTAAACGCTAAGTGAACTTTCTAACCAAAAATGAAAGAGAAGTGTTATGATTTCGGTTATCAGCAAATGTGGATTTCCATCTGCCCCATGAAAAACGCACAGAACAGTACCATCGTTATTCCCGTTTCCTCCTTCCATGAGACCGCCAGATACTCGAGCAGTGATATGCCTCTCGGTATATATGCAGGAAGGTAGGGAGACTGTATATATTGTTACTGCCTCCCTTCTCAATATGTGATCAGAAATTCTATATGCATACACATTAAATGGATCCTGTTTGCTAAAAGTCCTAACACTCACCCTATCCATCCACTTTCTCTTACATGACTTAAACAAGTAAAAATGGATTCAAGTTGTTTAAAGGGTAAAAGGCGCTTAGAAATTTTACCAGTAAGTCACATTTCTGGCATTTCGTTCTGAATAAGAGTAGGATGGTATCTGGTACCAATGAAACCACTTGCTTCTTGCATACTTGACAGACAAATCACAAACAGTCAAATCTATGTATGTGTATTGTATAAACAAGGGTGAATCAGAACTTTTCCCGCACAGCTGCTACAACTGAAAAACTATAAAAACATATTTCATAACAACTATATTTTTCTTTAGATACCTCAAAATAGAAAAAAGCATTTGTTACTTTTCATTGACAACACAAACCAAAAATGCCAAATAGAGAGCTTGAAGAAATAATAAATTCCTGTTCTGAGTCAGAATGCTTTACTGTCTGGCTTTATTAAATGGATGGAGACAAAGATGGAATTGTTCAGGAAGTGAGAACAGAATAAACTAGTATTTCTGACTTTGAGAATTTTCTGTTTAGCTCTATTTTCATAACAAAATAGCAAAGTTAGAAGCTACGGTCCTACAGGCAAGGTTCCATATATCTACAATTATAAAAACTTGGCCAAAGTATTCACTTTTAAACCTCAATGTTCCACAAAGAAAGCCAAACTTAGATACCAAGACACGCCAAAATTAAGTTAATAAGAATGTACCATACCAGGCGCACACGAAGGACTCAGTAAAGTGACGTTTGTGACAGACTTCACCGATGCCGTTTGATGAGAATCTTTCTCATGAATGACAAGCTGACTCACGGAGAGAGTACCTTTGTGTGGAAAACCCCCCAAGTGCTCTGCGAACAGGAATGAGTACATCCACCAGGGGAATTAACACCCACTCTGGGGTGAAATGCGGCTGTTCTACAGCCCACGCAAATGCCCAGACTCAGACCGATGGCAAACAAATCATTTAGGAGCCAGGATACAATTGCTTTTGGCCAGAAAATCAAATCTCAGCTCCTGCGTGGAGATGCGGCATTGAAGCCACGAAGGTGATCCTCCACCGTCATCTGTCCCAACTCCACGGAGGGACGCTAGGGGGCAGCGCAGAGGCGGAACGGGAACCCATTTCTTCCATGGAAACAGGAACCTTAGGGACAGTGGGAGCCCGAGCAGGGGTGCAGAGTAGTCTTTGTGGGAAAGCGCCCCTCTCTATTTCCTCCAGATGCCATCTCGGGGAGAACGCTTAGGGCGGAGAGGCACTGCCAAATGCGATTTCTACACAGAGCCCCGGCGACATGGAGACGGCCGTGGAAGTGCTAAGTGGGGTCAGTATGTGCAGACTCTAAGTCTGACGAACCAGCTCGGAGATCTGCCAGGTAGGAAGCTCCGATCGAGAGCCTCAGGGTCTCTAAGATGCACCCTGAGAATCCACCTGAAGCAGATGGATGCTAAAACCCAGTTCTGCTAAGCACACTCACCAACTCCACCAATACGGACCAAGTCCCTGTGACACGTCAGGTTTCTGCTTTTTCTGAGGTTATAGGAAGAAACAAAAACAGTATTGCTTTCCTCTATTCTGGAAGTTATACTCAAGTGAAAGGAGTCAGACAAATTAATAAATGTGAAATACATTAAATATATGTAATTGCTAAGAAGAGAAAAACCCCAGGAAGGGGACAGGGTAACGGCACAGAGCTTGGTCAGGAGGAGCTGAGCAAGGACACCCAGAAGGACGTCCAGACAGAGCGCACGGCTGATCCAAACCCAGAGGGCAGGGGTGAGCCTGGAGTGCGAGAGGAACAGGAGGCAGGCGGGGGGGGGGGGGGGGGGCCTCGAGTGGAGGTGACAGGCGAAAACGGAAAAGACGAGGTCAAGGAGGCCGGGGGCAGGGGGAGAGTTAAACTGAGTGCCTGTAGCCAAGCTTTATTCGGGGTTTGCTCTCAGTAAGACGGAAGCCGGGCAACGGCTCTGGGCACAAGAATGGTGTCTGCTTTGCATTTCAGAATCACAACTCCAGCGACTTTGTGGAATTAAGAACGGGCAGGCGACTGTGACGACCTCAGCAAGAGGAGGTGTGACTTGGACTCTAGGGTAGTGGAGGTGGAAGACATGCTGAGAAGTGGCTGGATTTGGGGTCTATTTTAACGGGGTGCTGGTAAGATTTCCTGATGGACTGAATGCAGGATATGAGAGAAAAATGAAGAATGAAAGCTAACCAAGATATTTGGCCTGAGTAACTGGAAAGATGGAGTTGACATTTACTGGGATGTGAGAAGATACAAGAGTTCAGTTTTAAACACATTAAGAGGAGACGTGGAAGAGGCCATGTGACTCACACATCTGGAATTTGGGCTAAAGATAGAAATTTGGAATTTGTAGGCATTATAAGTGATTAAATCCATGAGATCATGAAGGGAGTTAAGTATGGATAAAGAGAAGGAGTTTGGGGACTGGGCCCTGAGAGACACAAACATTTAGAAGAGGGAACGAACAGGAGAATCCAGCAGAGAGTGCAAAGAGCAGGAGTGACACTGGAGGAGGCCTCGGAAGCAGCCCCCAGAAGCCAGGTGCCCTAAAGGGGGCTCAGCCATTACGTCTAATGATCTTACTAGATCAAATTAGACCCAGAAGAGAGGAAAGAAGAGGTTGACAAATCCTTTCCACTGAAAAAACAACTATAAAACTTGGCAAAGTTGAAGAACAACTACTCCAGGGCCCCGGAAATCCGACAAAAGGCAACCAATAGATTGACAAGCATTTACTCATGAAAACCCACTGAATTCTGAGTAAGAAGAGAGGAAGCTGGTGACCTTGCTGCCTGAGGCTGTCTCCCACCACGGCTCTGACACACTGGTGGCTCTACCATTGTGGGGCTGGCCTGGAAAGCCTGCAGCTTAGCCGTCAAGGGGACTGACTTGATCCGAAGCAGAGGGCAGAAAGCCCATGCCGGGAAAGGGCTGCAGCTCTCCCAGCCAGAGGCTGAGGTCCCAGCAGTGGTGACTGACAGTGGAAGAAACAGGCAGAAATTTATAGGGAGAGCCTGGAAATGAGACAGCCATTGAGGGGAGAGATGACCGCTCCACACACCCCACATACAGTGGACACTCAAGGGGGCTAGCACAGAGCAAACCCAGTGCAGCCCTGAAAGCTGTCTGAGCTCTGAATGCAACAGAAACACAAACCCAGTGCAGAGGGTGGAAGCCTTATGGGCTCAAGGTGTCTGACCATGACCTCTGACCAAAACTTGACTCACAAACTACACAGCCACAGGAGTGACCTCTAGCAAGTCAGGCCGAAAATCAAGGTAAAAACTGGGATGGAGGGAGCTGAGCAGAGCAATCCGTGGCCACACACCTAGGGCCACAAGGTTCCTCGGATTACATCCAGGCAAGTGACTTAAAACACGCACACACTTGCAAAACAAAAGCAACAACAAAAAACTCAGGGAAGAAGTTAAAATTCTGAAATACACATAAAACACCAGGAAAGTATGAGTCATACTCAGGAAATAAAACAATGAAAACTGTCTCTCAGTTTACTCATAGCTTGGATTTAGCAGAAAAAGACTTCAGGTCAACCCTTACAAATACATTCAAAAAAACTGGATTAAAAAAAAAAAAAAAGACTCCATGTTTAAAGAATTCAAGGAAAACATGATGAAAATTATTCAAATAGGAAAAATAACAAAGAAACAGACCCGACCAAAACAGAACAAAAATTCTAGAGGTGAAAAACACAGTAAGCGAAATAAAAAATTCACTAGATGGATTCAACAGCAGATGTGGGAAGGAGAAGAGTCAGTGAAATTTTCGAGAGGCTGACAGACTTCACCCAAGCTGAAGAAGAGCGAGAAAAAATATTAAGAGGACATATATAATAAAGAGGACATAAAGAGAGAGAAGGCAGAAAAAAGATACTTTAAGAAATATGGCTGAAAACATTCCAAATATGATGAAAAGCAATTACTGACAGATTCAAGAAGCTCGACAAAGCCCAAGTAATATAAATCCAAGGAGATCCTTAGTTAGAGGTACAGCTGTTAAACCTTTGGAAGCTAAAGACAGAGAAAATCTTGAAACCAGTAGAAAAATAACGAGCTAACATATACAGGGGAACAACAATACAATTAATGGTTGCCTTTTCATCAGAAACAATGGAAAGTAAAAAGCAGGAGAATGACATATTCAAAGCGCTGAAAGAAAACCAACCAAGAATTCTATATCCAGCTAAACTATCCTTTAAAAATGAAGGCAAAATAAAAACATTCCCAAATAAATGATACTGAGAAAACACATGGCCAGCAAAGCTGCCCGATAAAAAACACCAAAGGAAGTTCTCAAGTTAAAAGAAAATGATTCCAGGCAGTAATGCAAAAGCAGGGGAAGAACGGAAGAGCAGTGGGGGCAGTAAATATGTGGGTACACATAAAGACTGGTTGAATATTGTTTCTTTTTCCTTCTCAATTTCTTAAATGCAACAAGATTATAACAGCAAAAATTATAGCACTGTACATGCTTGACAATTTAGATATAACGTGTATTCCTATCACAAAGGAAGGGGGAGAAAAGAGAGATATACTGGAGTAAAGGTGATACATTGACTTGAATTAAGGTAATATTAACCTGAAGTACATTGTGATAAATTAAAATGCCTATCATAATCCTTAGAGCAATCACTAAGAAAATAATTCAAATATATCATTTAAAAAAATCACAGAAATTAATATGATAAAGGCAAAAAATGTTTAACATAAAAGAAAGCAGGAAAGAAGAAACAAGAACAAAAACAATGAGATAAACGGAAAACAACTAGCAAACTGACAAAGCAAAACTATTCCAACAATTACATGAGAAATGAAAGAACTAAATACTCCCAACAAAGAGCAGAGAATGGCAGAACAGATTTAACAAAGCAGCCATATGCTCTACAAGAGACTCAAGTTTAGATTCAAAGATACAAATAGGATAAGAGTAGAAGGACAGAAAAGATATACCATGCCCAGAGTAACCACTTGAGAGTGACTATATTCATATTAGACAAAACAGACTTTCAGCCAAGAAATATTATTAGAGACAGAGAGGAACACTCCATAATGATAAAAGGTCAATATTTCAGGAAGATACAATGACTATAAATGTATGCGTATACCTAAAAGAGTCCCAATATATGAAGCAAAACCTGACAGAAATGAAAGGTGAAATAGACAAGCCTACATTTACAGTTGAAGATTTCAAAATAATACTATCAATAACTGATAGAATAAAACAGAAAATGAGCAATGACATAGAAAACTTGATTGCTATCATCCAACTCACCCTCCCTGACATTTACAGAACACTCCATCCTGTAACAGCAGAATACACATTCTTTTCAAGTGTACACAAAACATTTACCACCACAGACCATATTCTAGGCCATAAAACAAGTTTCAGTTAATTTGAAAGGATTCAAGACATACAAAGAGATCCTGACCTAGACACATCATAGTCAAACTATCAAAACCTGAGGACAAAGAGAAAACTTGTTCAATGACCACAAGGAATTAAATTAGAAACCAACAATTTTGAAAAATTTCCAAAACTTGCCTTTAAACAACACACTTCTAAGTATTTCCCACTGGAATTCCCTGGCAGTCCAGTAGTTAAGACTCCACGCTTCCACTGCAGGGGGCACGGGCTCGATCCCTGATCAGGGAAGTTCGGCATGCCGTGTGGTTTGACCAAAAAAAAAGTTAAATATTTCCCACTGGTCAAAGAGAAAAAGTACAGGAGAAATTAGAAAGCATTTGGAAGTAAATGAAAACGAAAACGTATCAAAATTTATGGGATGCAGTCGAAGTAGTGCTTAGAGGAAATTTTATAGCATTAAACACGTATTCAGAAAAGAAGAAGTTAAAAAAAAAATCAATAATCTAAGCTTTCCACCTTGGGAAACAAGAACATAAGTGCAAATTAAGCCCAAAGCAAGCAGAAGGTAGTAAGTAATGAAGATCTGAGCAGAAATCAATGCAACAGCAAAACAACAAAACCACCCAGAAAAATAATAAAACCAAAAGTTGGTTCTTTGAAAAGATCAACAAACCTGATAAACCGTTAGCTAGCCTGACCACAAAAAGAAGAGAGAGCACACAAATTATCAACAACAGAAGTCAAAGGGGGACATCGCTATCCACGTGGCAGAAATGTAAAGGACAAGGAAACGGTAGGTAACATGAACAGCCCTATGCTAACAAATTAGGCAACTCTGATGAAATGGAGACATGCCTAGGAAAATATCAGTTATCACAATGGACCCCAGAAGAAACGGAAAATCTATACAGGTTTACAAGTAAACAAATACACTCCGTCATTTAAAGTCCTCCCACAAAGCAAAGTACAGGCTCAGATGGCTTCACTCATGAAATGTACAAAATACTTAATGAAGAAAAAAACAGTACTATACAAACACTGTCAGAGACTAGGAAAGACCACTTCTCAAATCATTCCGTGAGGCCAGTATTACTCTGACAGCAAAGCCAAACAAGGACATCCTAAAAACAAAAGTAAATTTAAAAAAAACCCTACAGAACAATATTTCCCATAAGCACAGACACAAAAATCCCAAGCCAAATTCACCAACATGTAAATAGGATTATACCCCATGTCCAAGTAGGATCTCTCCCAAAAATGCAAGGTCGGTTTCACATCTGAAAATCAATTAATGTAACACCTTATTAATATAGACTAAAAGCTACACGATCGTCCTGATGGTCACAGATAAAGCATTTGACAAAATATACATTTATGACCAAAACTCTTAAACTAGAAATAGAAACTGGATAAGGAAATCTACAAAACCCTACAGCTACTATCACACTTAATGTGAAAGGCTGAAGACATTCCCCTAAATATCCTAGAAACATAAGCAAGATGTTAGTTCTCAGCACCCCTGCTGACCATCACACTATAGGTTCTACATAGCCCCGAAAGGCAAACACATATAGATCGGAAAGAAAGAAAAACTGTCTTTATTTGCAAATGATATGATGCAGGGAAAAACTAAGGAATCTACAAAGTAACTGTGAGAACTAATAGGTGGGTTTAGCTAGCTTGAAAGATACAAGACCAACATATAAAAATCTTGTATTTCTATATAAGAGCAATGGATAATCCAAAAGTGAAAGTAAGAAAGCAATTCCATTCAACATATCAAAAAGAATAACATACTTGGGAATCAACTTAATGAAAGAAGTTCAAGAGTTTTACACTGAAAACTTCAAAATGTTACTGGATGAAATTAAAGCTCTAAATAAAGACCCTTTGTCTCCAGATGTCTTCTCACGGATCAGATCCACAAGTAACACTCTGGGGCAGAAGAACGCCCCACATCAGTACCAACAGTTAGGGTCACTCAGAAGATAAGCATAAAGCACGCAAGCACAAGTCTGGCGGTAAAACTGGGGAATAACGTCATTTGATTTTATAAAACCAGCATGTTGACACAGGCTCAGAACTTGTCCATTCACCAGCCTTAAATTTTCTCTTTGAGGTGAATTCATCTGAGTTTGCTTACTTAGTTTGCCAACTTCAGGACCAAAGCCAACAGCACCGTAAGACTGGCTCTTGCTCTAATAGCACAGAGGATATATTCTCAAAGGGACCAAAAGAAAGTCCGAGTATTTTCATTTTCGCTTATGTCCAGGAACAATTCCTGGCTGTGGAACCCTGCTTTCCCCATTATCCACCCCTTAGCCCTCGTACCAACGACGTACTGGCGTGTGACTTTCCAGTTGCAAACAGACTTATACACCCAGCGCTTGCTTTTCAATAATGTTTTAAAGTCTGTATTTCATAAGGAGTATTTTCTACCAGAGAGATTGTCCTTGCTTCATGTGAAAGCAATGCTTTCTCTGCCTCCCCAACAGAAACATTTCAATTACACAAAAAAGTAGGGGAAAAAAGAGAGAATTATCTGTATTCCGCTTGACCACCTAGCTAATCAACCCTAACATATTGCCATAACCGATTTGGGTATTTCTAAATAAAAAAGCAGTAAGATACAGTTGAAACCCACTGAGTACCCCCAGTCTTTAGAGGTAACCACTACTCCAAATCTGATGTTTATCATTCTCACATGTCTTTGAAAAAGTGTACTACTTAACGTGTGTGTACATCTAAGTAACACAGAGTATCATCTTGCATGGTTTCAAACTCTATAAATTTTCATCAATGTTTTTGAAAGAAATCCATCTTCATACATGTAGATCTGGCTCACTCATTTTAAAGGCTATATAATATTCCACAGCATAAATGATACACTCATCCACTTACCCATTCTCATGCTGATGGACATGAGTTGCTCCCAATTTTTCTCTATTAGAAACAATAATGCTGCAAATATCCTTGTTACTTTGGCTGAATTCAATTTTTTTTCTTTATGGTTTTTGGTCCTAATGTCTTGCTTTTAAAAAATCATTCCCTTCCCCAGAATCATATAGTCTTTTACTACACATGGAAATGACTTCTGTACAGTGTGTGGTAGGGAATTTAATTTTGTTTCTTTCTCACATGGATCACCAAATATCCTAACACCATGACCTAAAGAGCCAATCGTTTCCATACTAATTTGTAACCTTAATTGTCAATGAACAAGTTTCTACATATGACTCACACTTTTATGTTCTATTTGCTCCCAACAGCAATATCATACTGTCTATAATTGTTGACACACAACTGTCTGTAGTTTTCTTATTTTTAAAACACTTTTTGTACCTGTAGATAAGCCATCCTGTTCACTCCAGCTGCTATTGGTCTTAATCATCTTTTCTCTTTCTTCATAAATTCTGCCACATTGTGTCTTTTCAAAGGATTAACCTTGGGACTTGTATCCTTGCTGGGGGGGTTACTTTCTACTCTTGTCTTTATCATCCCTTGTTTTTCTTTGACTTTATTCTGCTGCTTTTAACTTCTACGTTGGGTACTTCACTCGTTCCAAAATTTTTGATAACCATTCATTTCTAGGTGCTCTCTTAATTCCATTATGATTCCTTCATTAAACTATAAGTTATTTAGAAAATTTTCAAATTTTCAAAAAGCACAAAATCAGAAGTTCAGCTTCTAATTTAATAGGTTATGATCATGGTAATGACGCACCAACACCGCCAAGTTATTTGCCGCTTTGTGGCTTACAGTGTGGGCAATACTGAACTACGCCTCTTATGTTTCAGAAGAACATATCTTCTTATTAAAGGCAGGGTTTTTAAAGTTCATGGGCTCAGATAAAACTCTAGCTATGCAAATCTTACCTTCTAATTTATCTTTGTTCAATCTACTAGTTACTTACGGAGGAGTCATTTAACAGTTCTCACTGCCTCTAGACCTGAAATTACATCGGCTTTGTCTTACATATTTTGAAGCTATGTTACCAAAAGCAAACAAGTTTAAGATTACTTTAAATTGTTCTTTTTATCACTATACACTGACCATATTTTGCCTTAAAATTATAAATGTATTCAATCTGACAATCTCTGACTTTTAACTGACACATAATCCTTTTTTAATTTATCGTGATTGCAAATATATTTGTACTTACATTTATTTTGACCATGTCATTCTATTTACCCTTGCTTTTTCTTGCTTGTTCTTTTCCCCTTCTCTCTGATAATTTGTGTATTTTAGTGGTTACCCTTACAGCTTTAACATGCTTACCTGTTTTATTAAAATCTAAAGTGATTTCCTCCCTCCCCAAAAATAAAAGGACAGAAGAAAACATTACTCCTGATCACCTATCTTCTTGTTGTTGCTACGAATGTTAGGTGTATGTAATTTATTATGACCAAATTTCTCAACATGACTATTACTGCTTTATACAACGGACATGTGTTTACCCATTTCCAGTTTCTTTGCTGACCAATCTTTTTTACTTCATGTCTTTCTGGGTTCAATGTCTTCTTTTTGAAGAGCTCCTTTTTTTTTTTTTTTTGCGGTACGCGGGCCTCTCACTGCTGTGGCCTCTCCCGTTGCGGAGCACAGGCTCCGGACGCGCAGGCTCAGCGGCCATGGCTCACGGGCCCAGCCGCTCCGCGCATGTGGGATCCTCCCGGACCGGGGCACGAACCCGCGTCCCCTGCATCGGCAGGCGGACTCTCATCCACTGCGCCACCAGGGAAGCCCTGAAGAGCTCCTTTTGATGGTCCTTAGCAACAGTCTCCCATTGGTAAGCATCTCAGCTCCCGTCTGTCTGAAAGCGGCCATTTCGCTTCGTCTCTTGAATGCGATCTCGCGTTAGGAGAGATTCGAGGCTGGCAGCTATTTCCTCAGCTCCGTCTCCTGCCTTCAGCGACACTGCCAGAGCCAGCTGTCGGTGTCACCACGGGGCTGTCTTAGGTCACCTGTCTTTGTCCCACTGTGCTTTTAAGACCTTCTCCTTGGCCTTCACTGTTCCACAGTTTATTTCTAGGTCTGGACTCAGTTTCGCTCAGGTTTTAGTGAGCTTCGATCTGGGGACTTTTTTAAAATCAATAATGATACTTTCTAGCCATTAGCTTTTCCAATACTCCTTTCTCCAGTCTCTCTGTTCTATCTTCTGACTTAAGTTGGACCTTCTCCGGCAGGAGACAAAGCCTTGGGGGCCCACATGAGGCAATGTCCCAACACAGACATTAGAAACCAAGTCAGTCTGAGATCACCTTCTGCATTAAACATTTGTTTTACATACCCATAACAACTTGCAAAAGCATACTATTCTCCTGACTAATTCACGGGTTTGTGACACAAAACGGCTTTCTGGGAACGGCTCTACTTAACCTCACACCCGTGGGAAATACCACTTGCATCGGGAAAGGGCCTCACGAAAGCCGGGCTCACCTGTGGAAGTTGCCACTAAAAGGAACATCGAGCCATGCCCGGTGCTGCTACGTCCTCTGGGAAGCTCATCTTGGTGACTGTGAAGCTGAGTGACGTTTCCCAATTCAAAAACAACGAGGAAGCGCTTGTCTCTGCTGTTCCTATTTTTGCCAAGAAGTAGGGGAAGATGTGCTTAATGAAGCAGTCCATCTGAAAAGATCTCGTGCTCAAACCATCAGCTGGTGATGAGCTGGGAGGAGCTGCCAGGTCTTTAGCACCAAGTCAAACCAGAGAGCTGCCACAGATGATCTCAGAAGTTACTGCTGCAGAGCTTCTCTTTGAAGCTATAAATGATGAAATGGTCTAGGAATTATAAACTAAGGATGAGCACATTAAACAACTGTCCTGAAGGGAAAACTCTGCATACAGAGCGTGCTGCCGGATGGCAGACACAGAATGCCTGGGGGGCAGGGTAGGAGACACTTTGGGATCCTTGTTCATTAGACCATGTTTACAGCTCTAAGCTGACTTTGTTGCACGGCATACTGTTTTAATGGATATAACACTTATTATTTACTGTGTTGGTTTTTTTTTTTCCTTTTTGCGGTACGCGGGCCTCTCACTGCTGTGGCCTCTCCCGTTGCGGAGCACAGGCTCCGGACGCGCAGGCTCAGCGGCCATGGCTCACCGGCCCGGCCGCTCCGCGGCATGTGGGATCTTGCCGGACCGGGGCACGAACCCGTGGCCCCTGCATCGGCAGGCGGACTCTCAACCACTGCGCCACCAGGGAAGCCCTTACTGTGGGTTTTATGTTTATGTGGCTATAGAGTAAAATAATTAGGGTGAGCTGTCACCAGGAGGAGCTGGTGTCTTATTCATGGACGGGCTTAAGGCCTGCTGTATAGGCTTAAATCAAAATCAGAGTCAACTCCTCCTCAAAAGCCCCAAAACATCAACACTTAACATTTCTTTCAAAGCTAGTACATGTGGACTGTACCAGTGGATCAGATGTAATTACAGAGAAGGGGGACTTTCTACTTTTCACCCTGTACTGCTTTGTTTGTTTAACACGAGATGTTGGGCTTCCCTGGTGGCGCAGTGGTTGAGAGTCCGCCTGCCAAGGCAGGGGACACGGGTTCAAGCCCTGGTGCGGGAAGATCCCACATACCGCGGAGCAACGAAGCCCCTGCACCACAACTACTGAGCCTGCGCTCCAGAGCCTGCAAGCCACAACTACTGAAGCCCGCGCGCCTAGAGCCCATGCTCCGCAACAAGAGAAGCCACCACAGTGAGAAGCCCCTGCTCACCGCAACTAGAGAAAGCCCGTGCACGGCAACAAAGACCCAACACAGCCACACACACACAAAAAAATTAAAATAAACATGAGATGCTAAAACAACAAAAGACCAGGCACACACAGACCTGCTTGGTAACTCACTGAGGGCTGGCGACACACCAACCCTCAATAAGGAGTTCTGGGGCCACCTCCTCCCCAGCACTAGCCTGGCCCTGAGACAACTACACCAGGCCAGCCCCATGCTCCGTGCCTCACTGAGGGCTGGCTATCCAGCACTCTGATCATTTCTTGCTTCTGGTTACTTTCTTGTTTATTACCAGGGCTATGAATTTCTAAGAATGCTGTTGTGATTTAACGGGGAATATATACTTTGTGTTGGCTGCTGGATTTGAAGGAGATGGTCAAGATAACCAGATTCACAGGGCCTTGCAACCCAGGTGCTTAAAGGTTTTTAAGTACAGAAGTAGAACTGCTTGGGGATGAATCAGCACCAGGGAGCCACTCTGTGCTCAGCAGATCAAACCCAACTTAACAGTTTTCAAGGACACCAAGTTTTCAAGAAGCACCCCTATAAAATTTAAAATACCTTCAACATAATATAGCAGTAGGTCTACTAATGAAAACATATCTTTAGACATCACATTACACAAAGCATGGGCTATGTCTTAAGGTGTAGGTTTCCACTTCCTACCCTCCAAGTCTCCTCCCATGACTCGAGAAGAGCTAGGCCTGATGCACTGGTCCTCAAAGGAATCTGAAGTAGGGGAGAAGAGCTCAAACATAGCCAAGCCCCAGCTCAGTTACACGGGTGACCACAAAAACCACCTAGGGCTGGGCCACACACCAACCCTCAATAAGGAGTTCTGGGGCCACCTCCTCCCCCCAGCACAGCCTGGCCCTGAGACAACTAGGCCAGCGCCATGTGCACCTCTGTGCCTCTCAGGCCCAGTGCACACCTTGAGGATGCCCATCAAAGTATCACTGGACAAGCGGTAAACAGAACTAGAAAGAATACGCACGTGCTCCCAGAACATTTTGCTAATAGCGCTGCATCTTCCACTAGTACTTGTATGCTTTAAATTGTTTTATATTTTTAGATCCTCTGCATCAGAGAAACAAAAACCTGCTGTTAATGAATCAATCCCCCTCTCTCTACTATTCTGATCCTCCGTAACAAGCTCCTAGCTGGAAACTCAGGACCCATGTGCTAACACCTGCATGCTACAGTATCATGAGACACTAACATAGGCCCCAACATAGCACTGGGGGGAACGGGGGGCGGAAGAGGGAGGTCAAGAGAGGCGATGAAAATCGTAAGCCATCACACACGAAAGCTGTGGTCCAAAAGAAGAAGCAACAGGAAGCGTGAACTTGTTTATGAAGCTTCTTATAAATTATACCTGTGTCCACAGAAGTTCTCACGTCAGCCTGGCCCTGAGCTGGCCATCCAGAACTTGTCTGCTACCCACAGTCAGTGTGCGGTGTTGAGAGGAACAGGGAAGCCGGACCCGGAAAGAGTGGTGTTGGCAGTTACTCTTATTCAGCAAACTTACGTTTTAAAAGCTCTGTAACTGGGGGGCAGCTACCAAAACTCTCTCCTGAACAAGGCGGAGAGGCCCTAAAATGCAAGTTTGCAGAACCAGCGCTAATCAAAATAACCTTATTATCTGATAGCGACATCCACAGTAAAAATGTCCTTTTTGTAATAATCCCAGAACAGGCAGCCACCATTAAATCAAGCTCCCCTTCCAGGAAGCATGAGTGTGGTAAAGGGGCAGGAGAGCTCTGGCGACCAGCACCGGCTCTGCCAGGGACGGTGGCAGGTACGTGACCCCACCCGTGTCCTCACCTGCAACGCGACTGAGGGGCTGAGAAGGGTAAACCAAGCGTATCCTGCAGCTAGCAAGGCGCCCAGAGCACTGCAGACCTGCGATACACGACAGCCAGGGACCCAAGGGGACCAGAATCTGGGAGAGACTAAAGTGGAAGCACTCAGCTCACAGGACTGAGCTCACATCTGCAAGAGAATCACTCTGATATTATAAAAGGGAATAGGTTTGCTCCAGAAACAGACTCACAGACACAGAAAACAAAATTACCGGTACCAAAGGGGAGGGGTGGGGGCAGGGTAGATTAGGACTTTGGGATTAACAGATACACACTATTGTACATAAAATAGATACTCAACAAGGACCTACTGTATAGCACAGGGAACTATATTTAATGTCTTGTAGTAACCTTTAATGGAAAGGAATCTGAAAAAGTATATGTATGTATAACTGACTCACTTTGCTGTACACCTGAAACTAACATTGTAAATCAACAATACTTCAATTAAAAAAAAAAAGTTTATTCCATTGAACACACTTTTCTATTGTGAGAGTCACTGCAAACATCATGAAATGGACACCATTAAAAGTATAACAAGACACTAGGCAGCCATCAAACCAAACAAAAACCTTACCACAAACAATGCTTAAGGAAACAACGTTATCAGTAAAGTGTGTACAAACGGACTCTAACTGGAGGACTGCTCTGAAGGTCGTGTAACAAATGATGACTCGGGAATATGCCCAGAAGGGTCTAAGGACAGCAAGTAATTGACATGTAACACACTATTAATACATAGTTGGTAATTAGCATGTACCCAGTGCTTCTTTGGCAATGGCTTAAATTAAGTTCTTTACACGTATTAACTCATTTAATTCTTCCAAAATGCTGCAGGATAAATCGTATCTATTACCCCCCCTTTTTACAGAGGCAGTGAGCAGTCCTAATTCAAACCCAGGCAGCCAGTCTAAACTCCCCACCTTCATGCTGACTTAAGTCTATATATAAACGCTGAGAGAATTACAGCATATCCTTGAATTTAAAACAAAACAAAACAAGAAAAAGCAGGTCACAGAAAAACATGCATGTTTACACACTCCAACAAGGGGGGTGGTCCACAGACGGTGGCGTGCACCCCTTGGGCTCCAGGTGGTCTTGGCGGCCTACTCGGTCCTCAGGCTCAGCAGGGTAGCTGGCAACAGTGGCACCTGCCCCCAAGGGTCGCTGAGAGAGGGAACTGATGTGCGTGGGTATGAAGCATGTTGGTGCCTAGACTTATATTAGCCATTATTACATACAAAAGGAGATAATAGGGAAGAAGGATCGATGAAACAAACAGTGGTTTGGGTCTGACTCAGGTTTTATTTGAGTTTCCCATCCTCAATGTAACTTACTCACTGCTTGAATTTCCTATGTAAGCATGGTTTTTCTTTTTCTGTTTATTTACTTTATTTTATTTGGTTGCACTGGGCCTTAGCTGCAGCTTGCTGGCTCCTTAGTTACAGCACGTGGGCTCCTTAGTTGTGGCTCGCCAGCTCCTAAGTTGTGGCATGAGAACTCTTAGTTGCGGCATGCATGTGGGATCTAGTTCCCTGACCAGGGATCCCCTGCATTGGGAGCTCGGAGTCTTATCCACTGCGCCGCCAGGGAAGTCCCAAGCATGGTTTTCTTAAATACAAAAATCAAAGCTATTTCTACCTGAGGGAAGAATAAAGTCTCACTTTGGACAAGCAGCTTATTTTGAGATAACAGGAGTCAGCAAAGACAGTGAAGGAGGGTCCCAGTTGAAATGTTTGCCCTAAAAATCAGCACCATTTAGACAGTCAGGAAGAGCAGTGAAAGGTGCAAGGAACCTTGACCTGGTGCAAAATGCACGAGAGTTAAGTAGTCGGGACGAGATGATTCGGGAAGTGGACAAAGCTCTGGAGTGGATGGATACAAATCCACGTCTTTGGATCACACTGCTTCACCGGACAGGTGGGCTCTCTTCTGAACAGGCATGATGAGAAGTATCGACAGAAGCCAACTGACTCTCTTCAGAGAGATTCAAGTTCAAGGGGAAGCAGCAACTCAGACTTGCCGTGAAGTCCGAGGAAGGGCTCGGGACAACCTCAATTCAACAGGACTTTCTGAGAAGCAAATGGCAAGAAAGAAAATTCTTGAATCCAATGACAGATTTTACTGAAATGGATAGAAGGAATCAATAAATAAGTGAAATCTGGCACACAAGTCACCCCACCAGGATTTACCAATCGTGAGACTTCGAGAGCATTCATCCATATCAAATGGGCAACAGAAAATGTCTGAACGTGCTGCCCTATTTTAAAGGAACTTCAAGGGCCAACAATGCTGCATAGAAGGTCTAAGTTTGCTAAAGGGAGAGTTAGCAGAGAAGGGTGGGGACCAGAAAAAGTTAAAAGTCCACTGGACCTATTTTTCGAGCATCTTTAGCCCAAGTAAGTCAGTCCTCCCCTGGAGCAAGTAAGTGAGTCCTCCCCTGGAGCAAGTCAGTCAGTCCTCCCCTGGGGCAAGATTTACAACAGCTTTTAAATTAAGTATCTAGATTCATATATGTGTAACTACTTTACACACACAAAATTTTACCATGATAAATCTGAATACTTCTTAGATAACACTGGGGAGAAGGATGTTTCTTTTTGAGTATAAAATTTTACTTTTCTCAAGTTCTGGAGATGGATGGTAGCGATGGCCTGTACTTAAGGTCACTGAACCGTATGCTTAAAAATGGTCAAGATGGGGCTTCCCTGGTGGCGCAGTGGTTGAGAGTCCGCCTGCCGATGCAGGGGACGCGGGTTCGTGCCCCGGTCCGGGAAGATCCCACATGCCGCGGAGTGGCTGGGCCCGTGAGCCATGGCCGCTGAGCCTGCGCATCCGGAGCCCGTGCGCCGCAACGGGAGAGGCCACGACAGTGAGAGGCCCGCGTACCGGAAGAAAAAAGAAAGATAAAGTCTCTTAAAAGGCAGGACAGGCAAGAAAAAAAGCTTTGTGGAGAAATTCTGGGGGCACACATGTATAATTTTCTCGGTGGAGAGTCCATGGCTTTTTGGTAGATTCCAGAAGGGATCCATGGCTTAAATAGGTTAAAAACTGCTGACATAAGAGGGCACTGATAGAGAAAAAAGTCAATTCTCTTTTACTTTACATCAAAGGGTTCGATATTGGGCTTTCAGTGGTACTTTCTTGAGAATCCATTACGAATCAATTAATTTATATAAACCATTTTTCAATCTATGTAGTTAATCCAAAATCCTAAGCTTCATATCCATGAAATAATTACTTTCTTTCATTTAATCTTAAACCAACCTTGCCTGGACACAGACTAGGTCTAGAATTCCAGTATTTGGTCAATAAGCTCCCATTTACCCTCTCTACGTATTTTATGGTTGCCACCAGGTCTGGTCAAGTTCCTGTCCATTACCAAGGGCCTCACTGAACTTACCCTTCCCTTAATCTTCGCTAGCTCTTAAGACAAGTGACCAAGAGTATGGGCCAAACCTAAGTCAGTGTAGGGGAGCTTCAGGCTTACATCCCTCCCTGCTCCCGACACCCGGAGGACATGCGGACCGGGGCTGGGGGGAAGGGAAGGGGCGTTGACAGTCTGCCTGGTGCTGTCTCCGACGGCGCAGAACTTAAGTGCGTAAATGCTACAGGGGACAAGCTACCACCTGCCGGTCCTGGAACCTCTTTCTACTCACAGCCGGCCACGAGACTATCCTCCAGCCTTTTAGCCCCGGTGCTTAGCCGCTCACCTTTAGACAACACTGACCACTTCGGAAGACGTGGCGGACTTATTCCGCCTCCATCAATGCTTCTAAGATGACAGCACGTGCGGGCAACTCCCAGCCAAGGGCCCCCTCACCCAACTTCACCAGCTGAAACAATTCATTAGGGGCCTACGGGGTGCGCAGCTCTTTGTACCAGGAAGAACCTTCGAGTTAAAACTATGAGATCTGGTGGAGTAAATATACAAGCAGCAAAGCTATATAAAATCACATAAATAGGATGAGGGAACCGGGGATGCCGACTTTTTAGGAAAACTGGGATGACAAAGAAAACTGGCTTGAAGATGAGCCCTGAGCTACGCCCTGCAGGATGGCCATCACCTGAATTGAATCAGAGCCCAAGCGACCATCCCAGTGAGAAGAACCAGAGATTAGTGTGCTCACGTGTGTGTCGAGGGCCTTATGTGCTGAGCACCGGTGCTGGGGGTGAATAACACCTTATTTGCTGGTTGGAAGAACTGGGCCACAGAGATGGGCTTCAGCCTGGGGGATACTTCAGGGGTCAGGGACACCTTGCACCGGGAACCAGGAACCAGTCCCAGGAGATGCCCATCTGTGCAGAGTTTAAAAAAAATAAAAACAAAAGTGGGAGGGGGATTCCAGGGAACAGAAACAGGGCACGCGAGTGAGTGTCACACGGGGGCTCTGAGCACTGCTAGCTGTTCGGTTCTGCACCCACAGAGCTGGGGTCGGGGGAGGCCGAGGGCTGGCTCGTGGGACAAACCTTGAAGGGCCAGCATGACACGCACAAGGGGCTGGACTTCACCCTGTACGCAACAGTGGTATTTACCTCTTTTTCTCTCTCCCCCTCCCTCTCCCCTCTCCCTCTCTTATTTAGGAAAGATCCCTCAGGCAGGAACACGGATCCTGGAAAGAGAAAGGCAGGAGGCAGAGTCAACGCAGCAGTGTAGAAGGGCCTGGAGCAAGGAGGTGGTCAGCTGATCAGAAACCCGGCTCAAGGGACACTGCAGAGCCATCCCTGGTACTATGGGTGGGATGGGCACACCGACCGACTCGATTAGTAAAACGCACTCCAGAGCTGGAAGCCTGGATTCCGACGCAGGCTCTGTCATGTACCAGGGGCTCTGGAGAAGGCACGTTACCGTCTCTTAACCTCTCTGAGCTTTGGTGCTCATTCCACAGATGAAAATGAAAGTACCCATCCTCGGGGCTGGATGAAGTTTGGATGTGGTAACACTTTTAAAGTATGAAGCAGCATCTGACAGTAAGGGCGCAGTGATGCTCGTCTATATGTAGTACTGCTGTCAGTTATACGGGGAAGGACAGGGTGGGCCTGGGCCACCTTACTGAGCCAAAATGCAAAGAACTCAAATGAAGGGGTGTGGGCAGATGTCAAAAGAACAAAGGAACCCACAAGAAATGTTCCCACTGGCTAAAAATTGAACAATCCAAACAAAAAGAATGACTGCCTTGGAATCGTTCAGTAAGAAATCAAAAGCCCACAATGATACACACAAAAACATATAAAACCCTCACTTGTCATCAAGGAAAGTAACTTTTACACCAAACCTAAACTTTGAAAATTGCTGCGAAGAATTAAGCCCTGCCTTTCCAGGAGGAACTGTAGTTCACCCCAGTTGATGAGACCAAGCTCTTCTTTACAAAATAATTCAACTTACTAAATATGGAAGAAGTGACAGAAAAATCATCATATTTCAACGCCCACTGAAGATTCAGCAAGGACCATCAGTGAACATTGAATTCTCACGCTGAAACACGGAAACAGGATTTCCGCGTGTGCCGTGTCGCCCGCCAGGTTCCCTACTAAGAGAGGGGAATGATGCATCATCCCTTCACAGCGAAGACACCACAAGCCACGCCGGGCAGCTCAGCACCACCAGTGGGACCACCTGCCACCGGGGGCCGGTGACAGGATGCAAGACCACAGAGCAGCGAGCCTTCAACCCAAACCTCCAACTCCCAGGAAGTGCAAGGAACGATCAGATTAATCCAGGATGTGAGACATTCAACAAGACGTTGGGCCGGTCACTTCGAAACATCGAATTAGGATGCATAGAGTAGGGGCTCTCCAGGGAAGGGCATCAGACAGCACCTGGTGACCATCAGAGTCAGTGTCACCATCGCCAGAGCTCAGAAGTCCAAGCTCATCTCAGTCACTGGCGCTTTCAGACCCTCTGCCCTGGAGTCGGATCATTCCCCGCCCCCCGGCCATTTGACTGTTGGTCTCTCGTGGTTAAACGTGAAGAATGACGGCCACAGGCTTGTGTTGAAACAAGGCTGAGGAGGCCTGACTACGGGCAGAAACACATCCGCAGGCCTGTCGGTACCAGCGACACCTGGAGGGTCTTTCACCGAGAGGCGGGCGGGTGCCCATCCGTGAAGGTAGCGAAGAGTTACAGGGGACCGCTGCCCCCTGCTGGGTCCTAGGGGCGGGTGTGCACACGATCCCTGTGCTCCTACCACCCCAAAGACCCTTAACCAAAGATGACCCCCCAGACCCTAGCTTCTTGCGCCCACTAAGCAGGAGGAGGTGCATGGGTCTTAGCTGCCACAGTGAAGACAGTGCGAGGGCCTACTCCTCCCACCCCACCCCACCCCAGCGAGAACCAAATCTTCCCAGAGCAGGGACTCTCCAGTACGATAAAGTGCTTGTGCGTCTTCTTAAGAAACCTTCAGCTAATTCATCCACGTCAGTGACGACAGCTAATGCTAACCAGGCCCTGCAGGTGTCTGTGTGCCAAGCAATGGGTTAGGTCTTCACATCAGTCATCTCACTTGAGCCCCACACCCCACACTATGATACCCATTTCACAGATGAGAAAAGTAAAGGCACCCAGAACCGAGCGACTTGCCCAAAGTTATGGAATTAGCAGCAGAGCTCGCAGCGCGGGGGCCCACATCACGTTCCAACAAGGATGATGTCCTCTGTTTCAAGTCACCCTGGAAGAGCTGTGCCCACCCAAGTGGGTGCCGTCACTGTCCCCACGGGTGACCTCCTCAAACGGAAGGTCAACATTAGCTTGTGTCAGTGAGTGGACAGCGCCTGTGGCCCAAAGATGAAACCACAAATCCCAGTCACTCTTAACCAGCCACAGACCCCAGGACTCAGTTTAACTAGTCATGGTGACAACGCTTGAGACAAATTACTTTCCCCCAATAATCACAAGCTTTTGTTTTCTAAATCTGCAGGATTTTCTGCTCATTAGTTCAATTAAGAACTCTGCACTGCTTATTAATGCAAATTACTCCTTTTTTTCAAATAATACTTTAACCCCCCAAAATTTTTATTAACTATCCAAATATTGGTATCCCTCTCACTCCACGCTCCCAAACGGAGGACCACGCACCTCATTCACCAGTCAGCATTCCCCCAACTTAGCTAAACCCCAGTGTGTGGTTTTCACAGTCTAACTGCTCTCAGTTATCAAATGACATGTTTCTATTTCCGGATCTGTACAGTCGTCACAAAATTTATTGTATTCAGTGGCCTCACTGAACACCATTATAAATTTAGAGCTACAGAATTTTTATAAGGAATTCCACGGATACTTTAAGAACTGATACAGGGCAAAAGAAACGGCTATTTCAAGTGGTCCTGAGACCGCTAATGAGAAAATCAAACCACACTGAGTTTCCTATCACAACCTTTACTAAAACACAAACTTTCTTACTAAAATACAAACCTTTCCGGTTAACTGACCAAAGGCCACCAAACTCAGTTTTTAAATAAAACATACAGCACTTGTAAGAGGTACTGAGCTACATCTTCAATTACACCGCGACCAGGAGGGCAGAGCTGGTTCTGTTTAAAACCCAGATACCTCCCTCGTGCCCAGCACGACACATTCAGTAAGTGTCTCCCGAGTTCATCGAGGCACAGCTCAAAATGATGGCATTCAGCTGCAGCATGACTGTGAAGATTCAAGGAGCTAAAACTAAAAAAAGCTAATACTCATCCCTGTATGCACTACTTATAAGGCCTTTTTACTAGTAATATTCCTTTTACCCACACAACCCTGTGAGGCAGGCTGAACATGTGTTATGTTCACCAACTTATTCATGAGAACACAGGTTCCAGAATTAAACCACTGACCTGAAGTCACCCAGCTGACACACTCCGTGCAGCGGCCGAGCTGGGACAGGCCCTGTCTCCCCACCTCCCAGTCCTGGGCCCTCTCCCTGCTCCTGTTTTCTCCTGCGCCCGCAGCACCGGCTCCCGCCTGTCGTGCCATGTTTTTTTCCTTCTTGACCTTGTTGAGTCTACACGTGAGCTTCACCAGGGCGAGGAGTTCATGTGTTCTGTTTCCTGCTGCATCTGCTGAACCGTTTCAGGGCCTGGCACACAGCAAGTACAAAATAAATAGGAATTATCTAACCACTTAAACTTGGGGGGGGAGGGACTCTGTTCTGACATGACTAATTTTACCACTTCGGGGAAATTTTATATGAAAAATAAAAAATAAATTAAATGGACAAAGTCCTTTGAACAGTGAAGTTTACGTTCAGAAGCACTGAAGGGAGAAGGAAAATAAGATCCCTTAAGAAGAAAAAATAACAGTTATTTAAATGATTGCCACAAATCAACTAATAAGTAACATACCAAGCAAAGAGCACTTAAGGTTAAGAATATTTGAAAAAAACATACTACATAAATATCATGCCGTTTAGTACTGACCTTACTTTCTGTAACTTCTGTTTATAATTCTGTTAACCTCAAAAAGCACTTGGCAGATAATCACTAATGTATGCTTCCATAAAGACTCGTTTTGCCAAAAATTAGTATTAACCTGTTTTAGTAACCGGCCAGTCACTACACATTTTTAACAAGCTTCAATACCATGACGAAGCCCCCTTGCCCACAGCTGTTGTTTCTAAGAAACACTAACACTTGACTACGGGAATTTAAAGGACAGATTGTGGACTAAAGCGAAAAGTTTTATACAGATGTCCCCAAATAATCAGGACACTCTTAAATAAGACCGATTTTCTAAGGGAAACATGATTAAATCTAAAATTTATTAATAAAAAGTACTGACGCAAATTAATGACAACTGGAGCCTGATAAAGTACTGACTTTTAAAATCTTTGCTACTACACAAGAAATGTTTAGGAAAATTAGTCAAATATTATTAACAAAGTAAACAATAAGCTTCAAATATCCTATATATATGCAATAGTCTTCTGCCCTTTGCCTCTATCACCTTCAAAAAGAACAGACCATCCCAGTTCTGGGCACAAATCCTGAGAAACTTGGAATATGAAGCACCCCAATGTTCATATCAGCACTATTTACAATAGCAAGACATGGATACAACCTAAATGTCCATCAACAGATGAATGGATAAAGATGCAGTTTATACAAACAGTGGAATATTATTCAGCCATAAAAAAGAATGAAATAATGCCATTTTTAGCAACGTGCATGGACCCAGAGATAGTCATACGAAGTAAGTCAGACAGAGAAAGACAAATACTACATGATATGACTTACATGTGGAATCTAAAATATGACACAAGTGAACTTACCTATGAAACAGAAACCAACTCACAGACATAGACAACAGACTTACGGCTGCCAAGGGGGAGGGGTGGGGAGAAATGGATTGAGAGTTGGGGATGAGCAGACGCAAACTATTGTATATAGGACAGATAAACAAGGTCCTACTGTATAGCGCAGAGAACTATATTCAATATCCTGTAATAAACCATAATGGAAAGGAATACGAAAAAGAATATATATGTATAAATGAATCACTACCCTGCAGAGCAGACATTAATACATTGTAAATCAACTATACTTCAGCAAGATAAATTAAAAAAAAAAAAAAGCAGACCGACCTGCACCGGCGACCTAAGGGGCTTCACAGGGAAGCCTTAAAGAGACCATCTCAAACTGTCATCCATGCAGTTAAGGCTTAAGACCTTCAACACTGAGCACACCCTAAAAACTCAAAGAAAGACTAAGACACACATCCCATCGGGACGCTATAAATAGCCACACAACTAACACCGTCCTGCTCTATTACTTCTCCAAGAGTTCTTTTCCTGATCAAAACATCTGCTTTTTCACTGAATTCAAAGAAAAATGCGGGTCAGCTGCTCATGCTGTAGATCCCTTCCTGCCTGTAAGACCTTCACTGTCACATGCTGTAGATCCCTTCCTGCCTGTAAGACCTTCACTGTCACATGATGTAGATCCCTTCCTGCCTGTAAGACCTTCACTGTCACATGATGTAGATCCCTTCCTGCCTGTAAGACCTTCACTGTCATCATTTTAAACAAGAAAGCGCTGATCTGTTCTTACATGCTTGCTCATTTATGTATCTGTCAAAAACAGAACATTTCCAGATCTTAACAGGAGGCATAAATCTGGCTCTGGGTACTAGCAACCGATCTGAAATTGACTGTTTGGTAAAGGATATCAAAGGTAATTCTGACTATGTTAAAGTTATCACAAACTCTCCAATTTCTGTAAAAATCTGTTACAGGAAAAACGTAAAGCATCAAAGAATCAATCTGCTGTACTTGAGCTTTACCCTAAAGTTCACCCATTCATTAAACAAATACTGAGGGCCTACTATTTGTCAGGCACTGTTCTAGCCTTGGGGGTATTATATGTGGGCTCCCCTGCCCCCCACCCCCCAAATCCTGCCTTATAGAGGTTACTTTCTTCTGGAAAAAGCCTGCCAAATTTCAAAGAATAATAGGTGATTACAGTTAAATTTTATTAAACTGCATTACTTATAAACAAAAGAATTAAACAAGTAACAGAATTTTTAACACTGGTCATTAACCAGACCTCTCCCAGGTCTTAAGTCAAAGTGTGAGGCATGTCCACAGGCAAGAACTCTCAGAAAAGCTTTAGCAGATCTTTCTAAACATCCTTACAGCAATCCCGACCTGCAGAAAAAACCTGAGAACGCCTGCTGACAGTCCGCGATTCCACCCCCAGAGAGCTGGAGGCTCCTGTATCTTCCAGGTTATAGAAAGATACAGTTACTATTTTATTTTATCGGAGTAAAATTGCTTTACAACGTTGTGTTAGTTTCTGCTGTACAATGAAGTGAATCAGCTATATGTACACCTATATCCCCTCCCTCTTGGACCTCCCTCCCACCTCGCCAATCCCACACATCTGGGTCGTCACAGAGCACCGAGCTGCACTCCCTGTGCTATACAGCAGGTTCCCACTAGCTATTTTACACATGGTAGTGTATCTATGTCAAACCTAATCCCAACTCGTCCCACCCTCCCCTTCCCCCCAAGTCCACATAACCGTTCTCTACATCTGTGTTCCTGCCCTACAAATAGGTTCATCTCTACCATTTTTCTAGATTCCACATATATACATTAACATACGGTATTTGTTGTTCTCTTTCTACCTTACTTCACTCTGTATGACAGACTCTAGGTCCATCCACATCTCTATAAATGACCCAATTTTGTTCCTTTATATAGCCGAGTAATATTCCATTGTATATATGTACCACATCTTCTTTATCTATTCATCTATCATTGGAAATTTAGGTTGTTTCCACATCCTGGCTATTGTACATAGAGCTGCAATGAACATTGTGGTACATGACTCTTTTTGAATTATGGTTTTCTCAGGGTATAGGCCCAGTAGTGGGATTGCTGGGTCATATGGTAGGTTCTATTTTTAGTTTTTTAAGGAAGCTCCATACTGTTCTCCATAGTGGCTATATCAATTTACATTCCCACCAGCAGTGCAAGAGGGTTCCCTTTTCTCCACACTCCCTCCAGCATTTATTGTTTGTAGATTTTTTGATGACGGACATTCTGACCGGTGTGAGGTGATACCTCATTGTAGTTTTGATTTGCATTTCTCTAATGATTAGTGATGTTGAGCATCCTTTCATGTGTTTGTTGGCAATCTGTATATCTTCTTTGGAGAAATGTCTATTGAGGTCTTCTGCCCATTTCTGGATTGGGTTGTTTGTTTTTTTGGTATTAAGCTGCATGAGCTGCGTGTAAATTTTGGAGATTAATTCTTCGTCAGTTGCTTTGTTTGCAAATATTTTCTCCCATTCTGAGGTTTGTCTTTTCGTCTTGTTTATAGTTTCCTTTGCTGGGCAAAAGCTTTTAAGTTTCATTAGGACCCATTTGTTTATTTTTATTTCCATTCCTCTAGGAGGTGGGTCAAAAAGGATCTTGCTGTGATTTATGTCATAGAGTGTTCTGCCTATGTTTTCCTCTAAGAGTTTTACAGTGTCCGGTCTTACATTTAGGTCTTTAATCCATTTTGAGTTTATTTTTGTGTATGGTGTTAGGGAGTGTCCTAATTTCATTCTTTTACATGTAGCTGTCCAGTTTTCCCAGCATCACTTATTGAAGAGGCTGTCTTTTCTCCATTGTATATTCTTGCCTCCTTTATCAAAGATAAGGTGACCATATGTGCGTGGGTCTATCTCTGGGATTTCTATCCTGTTCCGTTGATCTATATTTCTGTTTCTGTGCCAGTACCATACTGTCTTGATTACTGTAGCTTTGTAGTATGGTTTGAAGTCGGGGAGCCTGTTTCCTCCAGCTCTGTTTTTCTTTCTCAAGATTGCTTTGTCTATGTGGGGGCTTTTGTGTTTCCCGCCACTCTTATTCAACATAGTTGAGCTATTCAACATAGTTTTGGAAGTTCTAGCCACGGCTATTGTATTTTAAAATAAAGCAGTGGCTGTGAATGTTTAAGGGGGTGTTTTTTGGTCTGCTCTAAAGCACAATTTTTAAGTCTGAAATTAAAAATCACCACACTGATTAATCTTGGGGAAAAGAAGTTTTAAAGGCAGAACTTGATGTATACAATGAACTTCATATAGTGACCACACAAATCCCACTTTCACTCTTAACTTTTTCAGCTCATGACAAGAGGAAAATGGAAAGATCCTTACCTTGAATTTTCTACCTATAAGCATCACTAAACAGTCACCATGAGTTTCAGGTGTCAGGTTAAGAACACAAAAGTGATTTGAGACCTAGACCCCACTATCACAAGATGCTCAGTCTATAACAGCCTCTTGGCTGATGGAAGAATGTGGAAAAAAGACATTCTGGTCCACTCAACAGGACGTGCAAAAGCTGGGTGGCATCAGACTGTGAAACTGGAGAGGGAATGGTACCTAATGAACTAATGAGATGGGTATTTCCATGTGCTAGTGTCTTCCCAAGACTTACTGACTCTCCATCTCTGGGACAGGAACCAGAAATCTGCAACTGCCCTCACACACAGAGGATGCTGGTGCACACGGTCACTGAAGGACCACTAGTGATTCATGGGTAGTCAAGACTGGGTTTCAAGCACGGGATGGACGTGACAGACTAGGGTCCTATCAGCTCGCCAGGCAGGGTTGTGTACAAGTAGAGCGGGGAGTGGAAATGAGGAGAGTAACCTAGGTGGATGTGAGCCGTGGCTAAAACCTATTAGGAAGCTACTCTGCTGACCAAACTGGGAAATGGAAAGGGAAGTTACAGAAAAGCTTAATTTTATGGATTTAAGGGGATAAGCACTGTCCTGGTTTGCCTAAGACAGTCTTGACTCACACCTGCTGTCTCAATGTCCAATCTGGTCTCACACGTGTCCTTTTCTCATTTTTAACTAAGTATTATGGTTCACCATCACATTAACATAAGCCAGTTTCAGTTTGATAAACCCCTACTTTGTATATCTTGCTTCTGCCACAATTCACTGTCGTGTGCAAGACACACGTGCAGTGAACAGAGTTCTCGTTTTAACCGTGTGGTTAAATCGGAAAGTCAACCAGCAATAAACCACCGATTTTCCAGACCCTTTCCATTGCTGAATTCTATCAAACATTAAAAGTAGAATTTGCAGGACTTGCCTGGTGGTGCAGTGGTTAAGAATCCACCTCCCAATGCAGGGGACACGGGTTCGAGCCCTGGTCCAGGAAGATCCCACATGCCACGGAGCAACTAAGCCCGTGCGCCACAACTACTGAGTCGGCACTCTAGAGCCTGTGAGCCACAACTACTGAGCCCATGTGCCACAACTACTGAGCCTGCACTCTAGAGCCCTCGAGCCACAACTACTGAGCCTGCGGGCTGCAACTACTGAAGCCCGCGCACCTACAGCCCGTGCTCTGCAACGAGAGAAGCCACCGCAATGGGAAGCCCGCGCACCACAACGAAGAGTAGCCCCTGCTCACCGCAACCAGAGAAAGCCCGCACGGAGCAACGGAGACCCAACGCAGCCAAAAATCAATCAATCAATTTATATATATATAAAAGAAAAGTAGAATTAGCTCCAAACCTTCTCCAATTCTTCCCCCAAACATAAGAGGAATACTTCCTAATTCATTCTGTGAGGCATTAGCTATCAAAGCCAGATAAAGATGTCACAACAGAACTACCCATCTGTATCTCTTACAAATACTGAAGCAAAAATCCTCAACAAAATACAGTAGGTTGTCAATAATCACAGCAGCTATGTTTTGCAGAGGTACTGTAAACACTGAGTTAGTGAGGTCTGAACCACTGCCCTACAGGAAGCATATGTACATCCCCCCCACCCCTCACAGAGATTACAGTGTGCAATCCTAAAACAACCTATCCTGATAGATTTTGTTCTCTTTATAACAGAGGAAGTGGGGTCCAGAAGTGTTAGGGACTCGCCCGAAACGACCCCACCAAGTGCCCGAGTTGAGATGCGAAGCGGCTCCGCAGTCCCAGCTTCCTGCACAGCGTCGCGCTGGCCCCTGCGTTTCCACCCTTCGTCATCTCTGCGTGAGCGCTGAAACGAGAAGGCTGCGGCTCCTGGGTCGACTTCAGCTGGGAAGGTGCGTGTCAGGTGGCACCGCTCTCAGCATGTCCATGAACGACCATGAAAGCACCACCGTGTTCACT